>NW_006922147.1:804888-815162 GCF_000298275.1 Orycteropus afer afer | reverse complement strand
CAGGTGGCCAAAAAACATATGAAGAAATGCTCACGATCAGTAGCCATTGTTGTTGTTATGTGATTGACTTTTTCACTCTGCATAATGTCCTCCAAGTTCATCTATGTTATGCAGTGTTTTGCAGATTCTATGTTATTCTTTAGGGTTGCATAGCCATTGTTGTTGTTGTTAGGTGCCGTCCAGTCGTTTCTGACTCATAGCGACCCCATGCATAGCAGAACGAAATACTGCCCGATCTCGTGCCAGCTCCACGATCCCTCCTATACTTGAGCCCATCATCGCAGCCACTGCCACTGTGTCAATCCATTTCATTGAAGGCCTCCCCCTCTTTCATCGACCCTCCACCTTACCGAGCATGACATCCTTCTCCAAGGAATGGTCCTTTCTGACAACATGACCAAAATAGGTGAGACGAAGTCTGGCCATTCTAGCATCCAAGGAGCATTTCAGGTGTAATTCCTCCAGGACAGATCTGTTAGTTCTTTTAACAGTCAATAACAGAATAGCCATTAGAGAGATGCAAATCAAAACAATCAAAACAATGAGATACCATCTTGCTCCTGCACTAGTAGCAAAGTTCAACAGCATAGAAAATAATAAATGCTGGCGAGGATGTGGAGAGATTGGGACTCTCACACACTGCTGGTGGGACTTTCCACTTTGGAAAGCAGTATGGTGATTCCTTAAAAAGTTGGAATTCGAATTACCATTTGACACAGCTATAGTCCTAGTAATATATCCTAAAGAAGTAAGATCCAGGAAAAGAACAGATATATGCACACCTATGTTCATCACAGCACTAATAACAATAACAAATACATGGAAACAACCTGGGTGCCCATCAACAGAAGAATGGATAACCAAACTATGGTACATACATGCAATGGAATACTATGCACCCCTGAAGAATAACATAGAATCTGCAAAATAGAATAACATAGATTAACTTGGAGGACATTGTTGTTGTTGTTGTTGTTATGTGCCGTCGAGTCGGCCCCGACTCATAGCGACCCCTCCTTGGGTTTCCAAGGCAGTATCACTACGGAAGTAGGATTGCCCAACCTTCCTTCTGAGGAGTGGCTGGTGGGTTTGAACCGCCAGCCTTCTGGTTAGCAGTCAAGTGCTTTAGCCACTATGCTACCAGAGCTCCTTGGAGGACATTATGCTGAGTGAAATAAGTCAATCACAGAAGGACAATATTTTATTAATCCATTATTGTAAAAAGTCAAGGAAAGTTTTATGTATGGAAGGAAATTTTCTTTGTTGGTTACCAGGGGTGGGAGGGGAGGGGAGGGAACACTGTTAGATAGGTAGAGACAAGTGTCAATATGGGTGAAGGAAGAACACCAGATATGAGTGATCAACATGGTGGCATTGAAGAAGAGGAAGACAGAGAGAGGTGCATGTGAGGTATAGACAAAAAAGATGAACCCTTTTTCACATAGAGTACTGTGTTGTCAGTGAAGGCAAGCATTGATATACGGGGTGGATAGATGGGTGAACAAGCTGAACTGTTAGGTATGTCTATGCAAGGAGGAGTGTGCTCATGACCATGTATAGAGTTGGCAGACAATGTTTCTACATGTGTATTTGTATGTTCTGTAAGAATTCCCAGGTATACAGTAGAGCTGACAAGGGACAAGGTTTGTAGTCACTTATTGGCCACAGCCTGCTACCTAGAGGGAGCAAATAGTTGGACCTGTGGGCTCAGGACCATAGTTGCAGGGGACATCAAGCTCAATTGGCATACCATACCAAACAAAAACATTGTCCCACATCCTGCTTTGTCAAGAAGCAACTGGATCTTAGAAGCTTGCAAGCAGCCATCTAGATGCAACAATGGATCACTACTGGTCTAGAGCAATGAAGAATGAAAACCAAAGACACATGGAAACAATTAGTCCAAGCGATTGGTACCCCATGTGATTCTCAGCCTATATGACTATGAGACCAGAAGAACTAGATGGTGCCTGGCCACTGCCAACCACTCAGAGGAGGATCTATGTAGGAGATCCTGGATAGAGAGGGATAATAATGTGGGATAAAACTCAAAATCATTTAAAAATAAATAAACAAAAGAGACCAGGTTTGCTGGTCGGATAGAGCCTGATGGAACCTAGCCCTAAGGCATTTGACTGCTAACTAGAAGGCTGGTGGTTCAAATCCACCTGCCAGTCCCAAATGGTTGGGCAATCTACTTCCGTAGTGATCATAGTGATATCACCACGGGAACCCAAGGAGGGGTTGCTATGAGTCAGATCCAACTCTATGGCAGTGAGATATATACCAAGTCTTCCCCACTACTAGTGGGAATGTAAAATAATAAAATTATTTCTCAAATACTTTGGCAGTTCCCTAAAGCTTTAACTGTAAGTCACAGTCATTCCACTAAAACCAAACCAAGCCAAGCATGTTGCCCTTGAGTCAATTCCAACTCATAACAATTCTTCGGAACAGAGTAAAACTGCCCTGTAGAATTTCCAAGGCTGTATTCTTTACAGAAGCAGATTACTACATATTTCTTCTGTGGAGCAGCTGATGATTCAAACTGCCAACCTTTCTGATAGAAGCCTATTGTTTAATTAACTGCTGTATCACCAGGGCTTCTCATTTTCATTCCACTACCAGATACGTAATCAACATAAATAAAAGCATATGCCTTTAAAGACTTGTGCATGCCTATTTATACATCTTTATTTGTATTAGCACAAACTGCTCAAAGGTCCATCAATATGTGAAGAGGCAAACAAATGATGGCATATCATGCAATAGAATACTCCTCAGTAATAAACAGAAATGAACTAATGTTACACTCAACAACATGGATGAAAGTGAAAATAATTATCCTGAGTGATAAGAGCCACACAAAATGAGTACATATTTTATGATTCTATTTATAAAAATTTTAGAATATTAAAATAATTTGTGGAGACAAAAATACAGGTCATTTGTTACCTGCCAATCTGTCAATGGCTCTAGGGTAGCAGATGGTGATAGAGGAAAATTAAGAAATAACAGTTTTTTACATCTATATTATCTTTATTGTGGTGATGATTTCACAGTCATATACCCAAGGAGATCAGATGGCATAATGCCTAAGACATTTGGCTGCTAACCAGAAGGTTGGTGGTTCAAACCCACCAGCCACTCTGCAGAAGCAAGACTGAGAAATCTAGTTCTGTAAAGATTTACTACTTTGGAAACCCACAGGGGTCGTTATGAGCTGGAATCAACTCTGGGGCAGTGGGTTCTTTTTTTCTTTCTTTTTTTTTTATTCAGAACATGTCATGTTCTTCCATTTATGTGAGTCTTCTGTAGTTTCTTGTAGTAGTGTTTAGTAGTTTTCTTTGTATAGGTCTTTTGTGTACCTGGTAAGATTTACTGCTAAGTATTTTAACTTTTTCATAGCTATTATAAATGGTTTTGTTTTCCTTATTTCTTTTTCAGAGGTTTCTTTGTTGATGTAGAGCAATCCAACTGAAATTTGTATGTTGACTTTATATCCTAAAATATTGCTGAACCTTTCTTTTAGTTCCAGTAATTTTCTTGCTCAATCTCTTGGTTTTTCTATGTATAGGATCATGTCATCTGCAAATAGACATTGCTTTAATTCTTCTTTGCCAATTTGGATGCCTTTTATTTCTCTTTCTTGCCTTACTATTCTGTCTAGGACTTCCAAAACAATGTTAAATAGAACTGGTGATAGAGGGCATCCCATATAGTTCCCATTCACAACAGGAATATGTTGACTCTTTCTCCACTGATAGTAATGTTGGTTTGGATTTCACATATATGCCTTTTTATTATGTTGAGGATTTTCCCTTCTGTTCCTATTTTGTTTACAGTTTTGAACAGGAATGAGTGTTGGATTTTGTCAAATGTCTTTTCTGCATCAATTGATGTTATCATATGGTTCTTTTTCTTTTTCTTAATTTTTATTTATGTGATGGATTATATTGTTTTTTCTGATGTTGAACCATCCTTGCATACCTTGTATGAATCCCACTTGGTCATAGTGTATTATTTTTTTCATATGTTATTGGATTCTGTAGGCTACAATTTTGTTGAAGATTTTTACATATATATTCATGAGGAATATTGGTCTATAGTTTTCCTTTTTATTGGTATCTTTATGCTCTTGGTAATAGTATTATGCTTGTTTAATTGAATGAATTTGGGAGTATTCCATCATTTTCTGTGTTCTGGAATAGGTTAAGTAGTACAGGTGTTGGTTCTTCTCTGACCATTTGATAGAATTCTCCAGTGAAACTGTCTGGGCCAGGATTTTTTTTTTTTTTTGATAGGGATTGTTTATGTGGCCAGTTTAATTTCTTCTTTTCTTATGGGTCTATTCAAGTATTCTATCTTAGACTGGGTTAGTTTAAGTAGCTCTTGTGCTTCTAGAAATGTGGTCATCTCTTCTAGGTTCTCAAATCTGTTATACAATTCTTCATAATATTCTGTTATTATCTTTTTTATTTCAGTTCATTGTGTTGTGATGTTGCCCTTTCTATTTTTTATTCATACTATTTGCATCTTCTCTTAGGTTTTCTTTGTTAAATTTGCCAGTGGGTTTTCAATTTTGTTAATCTTTTAGAAAAACCAGCTTCTTGTTTTGTTGATTTCCTCTTTTTTTTTTTTTTTTTTTTTTTTTTTTTTTTTTTTTTTTTTTTCTTTTTTTTTTTTTTTTTTTTTTTGCTTTGTTTATTTTGTATTTCCTTCATTTATATCTGCTCTTATCTTTATTATTTCCTTACTTCTGGATATAGTAGGTTTCTTTTGTTGCTCTTTTTCTAATTGTTGGAGTTGTTCAGTTAAAGTGTTGATTTTGATTCTTGCTTCTTTTTCAATGGGTGCAATTATTGCTATAAACTGACTTCTGACTTTGTTGTTCTTATTAGGTGCCATCGAGTCATCTCTGACTCACAGTGACCCAATGCACAGCAGAGCAAAACACTGCCCAGTCCTGAACCAGCTCTACTAGCCTTGCTATACTTGAGCTCATCATTTCAGCCATTGTGTCAATCAATCTTTTTGAGGGCCTTTCCCTCTTTCTTTGACCTCCATCTTACAAAGCTTATCTTTCTCCAGGGAATAGTTCCTTCTGACAACATGACAAAAGTAAATGAGATGAAGTGTGGCCATTCTTGCTTTCAAGGAGAATTCTGGCTGCACTTCTTCAAGGACAGATTTGTTAATACCTTTAGCAGTCCAAGGTACTTTCAGCATTCTTTGCCGGTACCACAATTCAAAAGCATTGACTCTTCTTTGGTCTTACTTAGTCATTGTCAAGCTCTCACATGCATAAGAGGTGATTGAAAATTCCATGGCTTGTGTCAGGTGCATCTTAGTCCTCAAGGAGACATCTTTGCTCTTCAGCACTTGGAAGAGGTCTTATGCAGCCAATTTGCCCAGTGCTGTACATCGTCAGATGCCCTGACCAATGCATCCATTGATGTTGATTGTAGAACCAAGTAATATGAAGTCTTTGACAACTTCAGTCTTTTCTCCATTTATCATCATGGTGTTTATCGGCCTAGTTGTGCAGATTTGTGTATTCTTTATGTTGATATGTAATCTATAGTACAGACTGTAGTCTTTAATCTTCATCAGTAAATGCTTCATGTCATCCTCAAATTCAGCAGGCAAAGTTGTATCATCTGTGTATCACAGGTTGTTAGTGATTCTTTCTCAAGTCCTGAGGCCACTTTCTTCTTCATATAGTCTAGTTTCTCAGATTATTTCCTCAGCATACAGATTGAATAAGTATGGTGAAAGGATACAACCCTGACACACTTCCTTCTTGATTTTAAACCATGCAGCGTTCTCATGTTCTGTTCAAATGACAGCCTCCTGGTCTATGTACAGGTTCCTCATGAGTATAATTAAGTGTTCTGGAATTCTCATTCTTCCTAATGTTTTCCATAATTTGTTATGATCCATACAATTGAATGCCTTTGCATAGGCAACAAAACACAATTAAACATCTATGTGGTATTCTTTGCTTTGAGCCAGGATCCACCTGACATCAGCAATGATATCCCTAATTCCACATCCTCTTCTGAATCCAGGTTGCATTTCTGGAAGTTCTCTATCAATATGTGGTTTAAACAGTTTTTGAATTATCTTCAGTAAAATTTTACCTGCTTGTGATATTAACAATATTCTTTGATAATTTCCACATTCCGTGGGATCACTTTCTTTGGAATGTGTACAAATATGGATCTCTTCCAGTCAGTTAACCAGGTAGCTGTCTTCCAAATCTCCTAGCATAGCCGAGTGAGTGCGTCCTCCAGCACAGCATCTGTTTATTAAAGCATCTCAATGGGTATTTCATCAATTCCTGGAACTTGTTTTTTGTCACTTCCTTCAATGCACCTTCAACTACTTTCTTCAGTACCATTTGTTCTTGATCATATGCCACCTGCTGAAATGGATGAACATTAACCAATTCTTTTTGGTACAATGATTGTGTATTCCCTCCAACTTCTTTTGATGTTTTCTGCATCATTCAATATAGAATCTTTCAATATTGCAACTCGAAGCTTAATTTTTTTTCTTCAGGTCTTTCTGAGTAATGTGAAGCAGGCTCTTCCCTTTTGGTTTTCTAACTGCAGGTTTTTGGACATTTCATTATAATTGACTTTTTTTTGAGCTGTTCTTTGAGATCTTCTGTTCAACTCTTTTATTTTGTCATTTCTTCCATTTGCTTTAGCTACTCTCTGTTCAAGGGCAAGTTTCAGAGTCTCTTCTGACATTCATTTTGGTCTTTTCTTCCTTCCTGTCTTTTTAACAACCATTTGCTTTCTTCGTGGATGATGTTCTTGATGTCATCCCACAATTCATCTTGTTTTCAGTTATTGGTATTCAATGCATCAAATCTATTTTTTAGATGGTCTCCGAATTCAGGAGGGATATATTCAAGGTCATATTTTGGCTCTCATGGACTTGTTTTAATTGTCTTCAACTTCAAGTTGAACTTTCAGATGAGGAGTTGATGATCTGTTCCACCAACAGCTCCTGGCCTTGATTTGGCTGAAGATATTGAGCTTCTCCATTGCTTCTTTCCACAGATATAGTCAATCTGATTCCTGTGCACTTCATCTGGAGATGTCCACATGCATAGCTGCCATTTGTGTTGTTGAAAAAAGGGTATTTGCAATGAATAAGTCATGGTCTCGCAAAATTCTATTAGGCAATTTCCAGCATTATTTCTATCACCAAGGCCAAATTTTCCAACTACTGGTGATTATTCTTAGTTTCCAATTTTTGCATTCCAGTCACCAGTGATTATTAACGCATTTTGATTGCATATTCAGTCCATTTCAGACTGCAGAAGTTGATAAAAATCTTCAATTTCCTCATCTTTGGCTTTGGTGGTTGGTGCATAAATTTGAATAATAGTAGTATTAACTGGTCTTACTTGTAAGCATAAGGACATTATCCTACCACTGACAGATCTTGACATGTTTTGTGATGATGAATGCCACGCCATTCCTCTTCAATTTGTCATTCCCAGCATAGAAGATCATATGGTTGTCTGATTCAAAATGGCCAAAACTGGTCCACTTAACTCATTAATGTATAGGATATTAATTGTTATGCATTCCATTTCATTTTTTACAACTTCCAAGTTTCCTATTTCATACTTCGTACATTCTATATTCTGATTTTTAATGCTCCTCCTCAGTTTAACTCATACCACATCAGCAAATGGAGGTCCTGAAAGATTTACTCTATCCGTATCATTAAAGTTGGTTCTACTCTGATGAAGCAGCTCTTTCCCAGTTGCATTTTGAGTGCCTTCTGACCTAAGGGTCTCATCTTCTGGCCAGTGTTTCTGGGCTATTCAAAAAGTTGTCCAGTGAAGTATCAGACAGTGTTTTTCTGCTATTGATAAGGTTTTACCTGGCCAATTCTTTGTGAAGTGGATATCCTCTTCCTTCTTCCTAGTCTGTCTCAGTCTGTAAGCTGCATTGAAACGTGTGCACCATGTGCAACACTGCTGGCATTTGAAACACTGGTGGCATAGCCTCTAGCCTCACAGCAATACACAAGCCACTACAGTATGACAAACTGACAGAAAAGTTTGTTTTCCTTAGCTGGTCGAAGACTCTCTGCCCTCCCCTTACCTAGATCCTGACACCATTGGCTCTGGCTTTTCATACCTTCCTGCCTTGAGTGAAGGCCCTGTCCCTCTCCTTACTGGGATCCTGCTGCTGTTGGTCCTGGCTTTTCTCACCTTGCTGCTTGGGACCTCTGACTACTGTATCACAAAGGTTTTGGTGAGCTGTATTTTCATTCTCATTTGCTTCTATTTCACACTTTATTTCTTCTGTTACCCAGTAGTTTTTGAGCAGTGTATCATTCAGTTTCCACATATTTGATTTTTTTTTTTCTCTTAGTCTTCCCATTATTGGTTTCTAATTCTATAACACTATGATATGAGAAGATACTTTGTTGTATTTCAGTGTTTTTAAATTTACTGAGGCTCATTTTTTGGCCTAACATATAGTCTATTCTGGAGAATGATCCATATACACTGGAGAAGAATGTGTACTATGCTTTTGTTGGGTGGAGTGCTCTGTATATGTCTATGAGGTCAAGCTGATTGATTGTGCTGTTAAATTCTTCTGTATCTTAGTTGAGTTTTTTTTTTTTTTTCCCCTAGTTGTTCTGTCCTTCCTTGAAAGTAGTGTGTTAAAGTCTTCTACTATTATGGTAGAATTGTCTATTTTTTGCTATCAATTCAGTTAATATTTGCTTTATGTATTTCATTGGGTACATAGATATTTATTATGGTAGTATCTTCTTGGTCAATTGATCCTTTTTAAGATCACAAAGTGCCTTTCTTTGTTCCTTATGCTGGTTTTCATCTTGAAATCTATTTCATCAGAAATAAATATTGCCACTCCTGCTCTTTTGTGGTTGCTCTTAGCTTGATATATACATTCCTTACACAGTTCTATTGCTGTTTTTTCTTCCTTGTGGGGGATTTCCTAATTCATTAGTTTGGACATTTGTTTCTACTATCTTATTTTTTTGTTGTTTGATTGTAAGTTGTCTGTTGTTTCCTAGACTTTTTGAAATCATTGTCTTTATTTATTAGTTATGCACTGATTTGTTTCACCCTAGTTTTATGTTCTACTTTGTTTTAATATAGCAAGTGCAATTCTTTGGTCATTAACTCAGCTGTACTGGATTGCGCTCCAGTTTTCTCTGTGTTGGTAGAGTCACTGGTGTGAATGTGGATGCAGGTCACTGTTAATCATGAAGAGAATTTGCAGTTGGGATAGCAGATGTTGCCCACCATTTGCCATTGATGCTGTGATGCAGGGACTATTGGTATTACTTGCCTGCTGGGTAAACTGGCTGGTTTAGTAGCTACAGCTGACTAATAGAGGGTTAATAAGCTGCTTCCATTGGATTGGACAATGTGGGGGGACAAAACAAAAACAAAAGGAGGAGTAACAGAGATGAAATTATAAAACAAAAACGTATGACAAGAAATAAAGGGGAAAAAAAGAATATAAGAAAAGGTGAGAAAAAACAAAATTGGGCAGGTGAGAGGAATGAAAGTTGGGCAAAAAAAAAAAAAAAAAAGAGGAAGAAGACAGGGGGAGATAGGGCAAGTGACCAGATATCAAGAAAGAAAAAATGGGCAAGAAGATAGTAGAAAAATGAAGGAAGATAAGCTATTTGAGGAAGGGTCTCTCTTGTTATGTTTATTTAGCAGCCATCGGAACTGGCCTCTGTGGTGGAATCTGTTCACTCACTGGTGCACTTGCACAGGAGAAAGGAGATTAGAGCAAGAAGTGACCATAGGGGAGAAAGCCAAAATCTGTTTTGTGTGTTGAGTGTGAAATATCTCAGTCAGTACTGCAGATATGGAAAATGACAGCCCCAGTCCCTGACTCCATTTGTAGCAGTCTGCCAATGATGACATTCAGCCATCAATCAAAGTCCTGCAGTTCAAACCTGCTGGCCAACCCTAAGCATAGAGGACTCCCTACACTGCACAGATCCCTAAGTCCCAAAATACCGAGCCTCAATTCCACTCTGTGCTAAGAGCAGGACTTGAGACTACTGCTGTATGTCCGATTTGGGGTTCTTTTTACTTGGAGAGTTTCTCTACCCTTTCCCTAACTTTTTTACAGACTCCATGGTAGCCTAAGCTAAGTGGGTCCTTCTCCATTTCCAAGTACGATAGCCACCTGCACTCACAGCTTTAGCTCACCTTGAAATACTTTTGGTATGACAATTCTGTGTCTTTA
>NW_006922147.1:799920-804354 GCF_000298275.1 Orycteropus afer afer | reverse complement strand
CTACCAGAGCTCCCTAGTCTGTTAGTAGGACACCATATTAACTTTCTCACATTTTACTTTAATTTACATGATATAATTCATGAAAAAAAAATATAATTTGCCTTAATTGAATAGTATAATTTTTTAAAATAGGTTGTATATTAATTTCAGTATAGACAATAAATCTATAGGAATAAACATGAACTATTAATTATTTCTGCAGCATAACTTAATAAAATAATAGGGAAAAAGAAAAAGTCAATTTTGATTGGCAGAATTTAAAGCAATTAAAAAGTAGCAGGTCATTTTAAGAGAAACATATTGATTAAGCACGTATGTATATGTGTGTACATAAAACCAAAACTAAACTCACTGCTGTTGAGTCAGTCCTTACTCATAGCGACCCCTCCTTGAGTTTCTGAGGCAGTATCTCTGTGGAAGTAGATTGCCCTGTCTTCCTTCCAAGGACTGGCTGGTGGGTTTTAGTAACCAGCCTTCTGGTTAGCAGTCAAATGCCTTAGGCACTGAGCCACAAGAGCTCCTTGTGTGTGCATACATATATGTATGTTGTTGTTGTTATTTGCCATCGAGTCAGACCCAACTCATAGTGACCCCTCCTTGAGGTTTCCGAGTCAGTATCACTACGGAAGTAGATTGCCTCATCTTCCTTCTGAGGAGTGGCTGGTGGGTTTGAACCTCCAGTCTTTTGGTTAGCAGTCAAGTGCCTTGGGCACAATGCTACCAGAGCTCCTACATATATGTATAAACAAGTAAATATATATATATGATTGGAAACCCAAGGAGATATTGCTATGAGTCAGATCTGACTCGATGACAGTGAGTTTAGTTTTTGGTGTATATATATAATGTTATGTGTATATGTGTAAATATATATATATGTAAGTATACACCAGAGCGCCTATGTATGTGTGTGTGTTTGTGTGTGTATGGAAATATATGCAGTCATACTTTGTTTTATTGAACTTTGTCTTATTTTGCTATTGCTTACAATTTAAGCATGCCACACTTAACAGTCATGATGATCCCCAAAATCAAAGAAAAATTCTTCAAGCTGTTAAAGGATTGACTCCACTGAAAGCTATAAGGTTATCAAAACTATTAAAAGAACCTATATCATATATGGGTGCTCTGGTAGCGTAGTGCCTAAGGCATTTGACTGCTAACCAGAAGGTTGGAGGTTCAAACCCACCAGCCACTCCTCGGAAGGAAGATGGGGCAATCTATTTCCGTAGTGATACTGCCTCGGAAACCCAAGGAGGGGTCGCTATGAGTTGAGTCGGACTGAACAGCACATAACAACAACAACAACATACTATATATGGAGAAATTGCCAATGGTGTGCATTGAGGACCAAACACAAAAGTGAATCCCTCTCAGCATGTTGAGGATCACTGCTAAGGTAAGAAGCTTGTTTGAGATACTTAAAGATAAGCAGGACTAAACTACAATACAGTGTTTGCACACACTTAATATCCTGTTTCACAGAGCTTATCATGGATGCTAAAAATTGCATAAATGTATGTATATCTATATCTATTTCTGTGTTCTGTCTCAAATAATGTACTTAACATATATTAAATATTTGTGTTGTTTGATGTCATCGAGGTCATTAATATACTTTATTAGAAAATAATATCCCTTGCATTCATATTGTTTATATATGTTGTTGTTGTTGTTATATGCCATCAAGTCAGACCTGACTCGCAGCGACCCCTCCTTGGGTTTCCAAGGTGGAATTACTACAGAAGTAGATTGCCCAACCTTCCTTCTGAGGAGTGGCTGGTGGGTTTGAACCGCCAACCTTCTGGTTACTAGTCAAGTGCCTTAGGCACTATGCTACCAGAGCTCTAGTGGATAGTGCCTAAGGCATTTGACCCCAAGAAGGGGTCACCATGAGTCAGAAATGACTTGATGGCAGTGAGTTTATATATGAGTATATATTAATTCGGTCTAGAAGAGTGCCTGATATGAGATAGGAACTCAGTAATATTTGTTGAATATATACTAATTGAAACATTTAAACATCATTGTGAAATGTATAATTACCTCAAAAATGTGATACTTTAATCCTAATTAGAATTAATAACTTGCATGGGCTATTTAAAAGTTGAATGTTGAATTATTTATAGTAGATTATCTCTTCCTTTCTTAAAAATATATAATTTCTCTTTCTTCCATTCAGAGCTTGTCTTTTTAATTTTCCCTTGAGTCTGAGTAGTGTTTAGTGATCATATCTTGACTACCTCCCCGGGTACCCTATTAGATTGCCTCATTGACCTCATGACTAAGAATTTCTTCATCTTATCTAGCTTAAGCATTTCCTCTTCATGTTTCAGGCCATTACTTCTTGTCTTACCATCTTTAACTATCTTGAGTAATTCATCCCCTCGAGAATTTAAGCTACCCATAAATATATAAAGAAAAAGGCATAGCTCATTTGCTGTCAGTTTGAGAAAATTGAGACAACTATATTCTAAAGATAGGAGTTCTCTAGGGCATGCAGAGGAAACTGCAGTGAACAAAAAATTCTCTGGTTTGCTGGCCTAGGGCAAGGTCACTAAATTATTATGTGCTTATCTCTCTAAAGCTATTATTCACTTACCAAACTGATAATGTTTTAATTTGTGATGTTTTCTCTTACTACATTTATTTTCCCTTTTGAGTTGTGTCTATACATATTATTGTTTCTCTTTACATGATTATAAGAAAACAAAAGAAGAGTAGTTGAAGGATGTGAGAATTTTCTGTAAATTGTTATCATTTTATGACTACTTTCTCTTCCATTTTTTCCATTTTTCAAAGAATCATTTCTTTGTTTTAGGTTTGTGTACCTTATTAAATTCAGGAGTCTTTAATTTTTAAAATTAATTATCCACTAGAAAATATTTTTGCCTGGGAAATTTTGTGATTTTCTTACGGGTCTCAGTGGACCCAAAACACTTTCAACAGATATCCAAATATAAAAGCTAATGAACATCAAGAATATAAGAACTAAAAGTAACAATTTTATTTCCAAATATAAAATGTTTATTCTTGGTGGGTAAAAGAACCTACCCACTATGATGACATAGAAGTTAAACCATTCAGCTGCTAACCAAAAGGTTAGTGATTTGAACCTATCGGTTGCGACTCTGAAGATAGATGAGGCAGTCTGTGTCTTTAAAGATTTACAGACTTGCAAATATTATGGCGCAGTGCTACTCTGTCCTAAAAGGTCTCTATGAGTCAGAATCAACTTGATACCTACAGGTTTGGTTTGGTTGTTTTGGTAGGTAAGATTTTTAACTTTCCAAACTAGCTTTCTTGCAGATTCACTTCGAGGCCCTCAATACATGGTACACATTAATCCATTATATACTGTCAGAAACTCTGCCAAATTTCAGTTTCCTCACTGGAAAGACTCATTTTCAAGTTACTCAGTGCAGGCCCTAAAACTGTAATATTTTCTACTAACTTTTTATTTTGGATATTGTTGTCTGTGTTTGTTCTTACTATAATAAGGCTAATATACTTAGTTTGGGTTGGCAAGATTTTTTTGGTAGTCTTAGTGTATTGACAGGTGACATTTCTGTACCACAGTGCTCATCTAGTTATAACTTTGATTTTTAGAAATCAAACCAATGTAAAATACTTTTATATTAGTTTTCCCCAGAATGAATAGGAAATTTTTTAGTGTATAATTAATTTTAAACATTAAGGACTCCTGAATTTGTCCTTGAATGGTAAAAACTGTTAAAACCTCAACTGTTGTTGTTGTTGTTGTTATTTGCCATCGAGTCGACCCCGACTCATAGCGACCCCTCCTTGGGTTTCCGAGGCAGTATCACTATGGAAGTAGGATTGCCCAACCTTCCTTCCAAGGAGTGGCTGGTGGGTTTGAACCGCCAGCCTTCTCAAACCCACCCAGAGATGTCTCAGGAGGTAGGCCTGGGGATCTGCTCACAAGACGTCACAGCCTTGAAAATCCTATGAAGTAGTTCCATGTGCACACATGAGGTAGCAATGAGTAGTAATCAACTTGATGACAAGTAACAACAGAAGCCGCCACAGCACCAACAACAATCTTTTTTTCACAGCTGATGACATTTTGTGTGCCATGTAGCGACTTACAGAGATTATCTCACTGGAAATCATAATAAAAGAAGCCAAAGAAGAGTTGATGCTTTTGAATTGTGATGTTGGTGAAGAATACTGAAAATTCCATGGACTGCCAGAAGAATAAACAAATCTGTCCTGGAAGATGTGCAGCCAGAATGTCCCTTAGAAGCAAGAACAGCCAGACTTCATCTCATCTACTTTGATCACAAAGTCAGAAGGGACCATTCCCTGGTGAAGGTTATCATGCTTAGCAAAGTGGAGGGTCAGTGAAAAAGAGGAAGACCCCCAACAGGAGGGATTGGCACAGTGGCTGCAATAATGGGTTTGAGTACATCA
>NW_006922147.1:785359-798865 GCF_000298275.1 Orycteropus afer afer | reverse complement strand
AAAATAAATGGCATCTATGCAAACAACAAAAACATGCAAAAACAACAACCAACATTATTCTCAATGGAGAGAGACTGAAACCATTTCCCTTATGAACAGGAACCAGACAAGGATGTCCAAAGCAATCTATACATTCAATGCAATCCCAATCCAGAACCCATCAATGTTTTCTAAGGATATGGAAAAAATAATCACTAACTTTATATGGAAAGGAATGAGATCTTGGATAAACAAAGCAGTATTGAAGAAGAAGAAAGTAGAAGGGCTCACACACCCAGATCTCAAAACCTACTGTACGGCCACAGTAGGCAAAACTGCCTGGTATTGGTACAATGACAGATATGTAGATAGTTGAATAGAATTGAGAGCTGATAAATAGATCCATACACCTATGGTCAGCTAATCTTTGACAAAGAGCCAAAATCCATTAAATGGGGAAGAGAATGTTTGTTTAATAAATGGTGCTGGCAAAACTGGATATTCATTTGTAAAAAAAATGAAACAAGAGTTGTACCTCACACCACACACAAAAACTAACTCCAGATGGATCAAAAACTTAAATGTGAAACCTAAAACTATAAAATTCCTCAAGGAAAAACTAGGAGCAAATTTTGGAGCCCTAATATATAGCATAAATAGGCTATTGAGCATAACCCAAAATGTACAAACAGCAGAAGAGAAACTAGATGAATGGGATATTCTCAAAATACAATTTTTATGTGCTTCCAGACTTCTCCAAAAGAGTCAAAAGAGAACTTACAGATTGGGAAAAAATATTTGGCAATGACCTATCTGACAAGGGACTTATCTCTAGACTTCATAGAAAATTCCAACACCTCAATAACAAAAAGATAAAGAATCCTGTTAAACAATGGGCAGAAGACACCAATAGACATTACCCTAAAGACAATATTCAAGTGGCCAACTAACATATGAAGAAATGCTCATGGTCAGTAGCCATTGTTATTGTTGTTATGTGCCATTGAGTTGCACTCGACTCATAGCGACCCCTCCAAGGCAGTATCACTATGGAAGTAGATTCCCAACTTTCCTTCCGAGAAGTGGCTGGTGGGTTTGAACCACCAGCCTTCTGGTTCGTAGTCAAGTGCCTTAGGCACTATGCTACCAGAGCTCCTCATTAGCCATTGTTGTTGTTGTTGTTGTTATGTGCTGTTGAGTCGGCCCCGACTCATATTGGCCCCTCCTTGGGTTTCTGAGGCAATATCACTACGGAAGTAGGATTGCCCAACCTTCCTTCCGAGGAGTGGCATTAGCCATTAGAGAGATGCAAATTAAAACAACAATGAGATAACATCTTGCCCTAGCACTAGTAGAAAAGTTCAACAAGACAGAAAATAACAAATGCTGGTGATGATGCAGGGAGACTGGGACTCTCATACACTGCTGGTAGGACTGTTAAATTATACAACCACTGTGGAAAGCAGTATGGAGATTCCTTAAAAAGTTGTAATTAGAAATACCATTTGACCCAGCCTTTCCATTACTAAGTATATATCCTAAAGAAGTGAGAACCAGGACAAGAACAGACATATGAACTCCCATATTCATCCCAGCACTATTTACAATAGCAAAAAGATGGAAACAACCTAGATGTCTATCAACAGAGGAATGGATAGCCAAACTATGGTACACACAACAGAACTATATGAAACCCCAAAGAATAATGTAGAATCTGCAAAACACTGTATAACATGGATGAACTTGGAGAACATTATGCTGAGTGAAATAAATCAATCACAGAAGGACAAATACTGTTAGTCCATTATTGTAAACGTTAGGGAAAGGGTTATATATGGAAGGAAATTTTCTTTGTTGGTTAACAGGGGTGGAAGGTAGGATAGGGTACACTGTTAAATAGGTAGAGATAAGTATTGGTTTGGGTGAAGAGAAGGGCAATGTACCAAATGTGAGTAATCAACTTGGTGTCACTGAGGAAGAGGAAGATATAAAGAGGTACATGGGAGGTGCAGACAACAAAGATGAACCCTTTTCCACATACAGTATTGAGTTGTCAGTGAAAGCAAACATGGGTATATGGGTGGATAGATGGATGGACAGGCTGAACTATTAGGTATGTCTATGCAGCAGAGAGTGTACCCAAGACCATGTGTAGAGTTGGCAGAAAATGGTTCTACAAGTGTATTTGTATGTTCTGTAAGAATTCCCAGATGTACAGTAGAGCTGACAAGGGAAAAGTTCGTAGTCACTTCTTAGCCACAGCCAGCTACTCAGAGGGAATGAGTAGCTGAACCTGTAGGCTCAGAGCCATAGTCTCAGGGGACATCAAGCTCAATTGGCATAACATACTACACAAAACATTGTTCGATCTCCTACTTTGGTGAGTAGTGACTGAGATCTTAAAAGTTTATAAGCAGCCATCTGGATGTAATGATGGGTCTCTCCTTGCCCAGAGCAAAGAAGAATGAAGAAGATCAAAAATTCATGGAAACAATTAGTCCAAGTGACTGGTACCCCATGTAATCCTCAGCCTATATGACTATGAGACCAGAAGAACTAGATGATGCCTGACTACACTGTTAACCACCTGGAGGGGATCTATGTAGGAGACCTTGGATAGAGAGGGAGAACAATGTGGAACAAAACTCAAAATCATTTGGAAAAAAAAGGGGGGGGACTAGGTTTGCTGGTCTGATAGAGTCTGGTGGAACCACTAAGACTATAGCCCTAGCTGCCCTTCAGGTCTGCCATTGAACCCACATCTGTAGCTTCTAGCCAAACAAAGATAGGGATATGAGTTGAACATTTACCTGAGGTAGATACACTCCTTTAAGAGAACAATCATGGGCAAAAGAAGGACTGTTTATGCACAGGGAGACAGCTCAGGGGGCAGGAGTACATGGAGGGATGGACACAGGGAAGAGGTAGCTATTGGGAGGAAGTGGGAGGGGAGCTGTTGCATTGGGGTAAATTATAGTCAATGTCGTGAGACAAAGGATATGTGAACTGCTTTATAGAAAGTGAATTTGCTCTGTAAAGTTTCACCCAAATCACAGTAAAAAAGAAAAAAATATATATATTTAATAACAGGAAAGGAATTTCCAGTAGACAGGAAATTAATTACCTCAATGTGTTTGTGATTGTCCATAATATGTATAGTGTATTGGTTTGTTATATATTTTAAAACAACAAAAAAGTAACCTTATAAATGAAAAATAAATTTCAATTTCAAAAAATTAATTATACTTTAAAATTATTTTACTAATAATACTTCACTGTGTGAATTATCTTTTACTTTCAAAATATTCACACAAATAAAAGATTCAAGCAGAATCATGACAAATGAATTAAATTGATAATAAAGGATCATTTCAAAGAATTCTATGCCCATAAATTTGATGAACTTAGATGAAATATACAAGTTGCTTGAAAGACAAAACCCCATCAAAACTCAAAAGTGTAAGTAAATAATGGGAATATACCAATATCTATATAGTAAATTAAATCAATAATTTAGTAATCTTCTAAAAAGAGAAGCTTTCCAGGTTTTGACTGGTGAATCGTATCCAACATTAAGAGAAAAAAAAATAACAATTCTCTACATTCTCTTGTAGAAAATAGAAACAAAGGAAACACCTCTGAACTCGTTCTATTACTTGTTCTATATTAGTCTTCCTCAAAAACCAAAACCATAGAAAACCATTTCAAGAAAGAAAGTTTTCAGACCAAGATATCTCATGGACATAAATGTAAAAATCCTTAGCAAAATGTTAGCAACTTAAATACAACAATGTATAAAAGTAATAATATACCAAGACCAAGAATTATTTATCACAGATATGTAGGACTACTTAACATTTGAAAATCAATTAATTTAATGTATTATATATGCAAGCAAAAGAAGAAAAATCATGACTATATCATTCACCAAACTCACTGCCTGAGTTGATTTCAACTCATAGTGACCTCCATTGGGTTTCCAAGGCTATAAGTCTTTACTGGAAGTAGATTGCCTCATCCTCCTCCCAGCAAGCACCTGATAGGTTTGAACCACTGACTTCTGGTTAGTAGTCAAGTGCCTTATCCAGTACACCACCAGAGCTCCTTAGCATATCATTAAATGTAGAAAAATAATTTGACACAACTTACTATTCTTTTTTTTTTTTTTTTTAACTCTGTGTCTACCCTCTCCTTGTGCCCTTCTTAAATATGCATTCTTGTCTGCCCAGTTTTCCTTCTATGTGAATTCTGCCCCTCTGGTGTCCCATGGCTGATTGATCTAAGGGGTGCATGTCCTTAGAGTAGGTAGGTGCACCACCCTGGGCTAGGTGTTCTGCATGTAGCTCTTTCTACTGTTGGTCTGAGAGCCAATCCGTGGAAGTGAGTCCATTTCTAGGCCCGAAGTGTAACCTGGGGCCATAGTCTCAAGGGTTCCACCAGTCTCCATCTACTAGTAATTCTCATCATTTTTGTGTTTTTTAATTTTGTTCCACATTTTTTCTCCCACTCTATTCAGGATCTCCAGTGTTTATCCCTTTCTGAGTGGTTGGCATTTGTATCAGGCACTATGTAGTTCTTCTAGTCTCACCCACTACTCATTCTTGATGAAAGTTCTAAGCAATCTAGGGATAGAGAAATTCCTTAACTTGATAAAGAACATTTACAAAAACCTTACACTTAAAATCATAAAAGTTAAAAGATAAAAACTAGATGCTTTTCACCTGAGATTGAGAAGACAAAACTGTAACCTCTCACCAGTATTCAGCATCATGCTGAAAGTCCTTGCTAGTGCAATAAGACAAGAAGAGGAAATTGAAAGTGTGCAGATTGGGGACAAAGAAATAACACTGTATCATTTTCACATATGATTTTATCATCTTGGTAGAAAATCCCAAACAATTAACAAAAACATACATGGAATTAATAAATAATTATAGCAAATTTAAAAGATACAAGGTTAATATACAAAAGATTGGTGCTTTCTTATATACTAGTCATGCACAATTGGAATTAAAAAAAGAAATCTGCACCATTTACATCAATTCAAAAACTCAACTCACTGCCATTGAGTTAATTCCGACTCAGAGCAACCTCTCCTGGGGTTTCTGAGGCAGTATCTCTATGGAAGTAGATTGTTCAGTATTAGAAATCAAAAATAAATATAATACTTATGTAAAAATATGACATAACATGTACAGGATCTATATGAGAAAAATTTCAAACTTCTAATGAAAGAAATTAAAAGTTGTAAAAAATGTCTTGGAAGGATTGCCTTATTAGTTTTTGATAACCCTATGAAGCACAGTTCCACTCTGATACATATACCATCTCCATGAGTTTGAATCAATTCCATGACAACTGGTTTATGGTTAATAGAGAGAGAGTCTATGTTTATAGATTGGAACATACAATATCATTAAGATGTCAATTCTTTCCAGCATAATCTATACATTGAATTCTATCCCAATCAAATTTCAATCAAATTATTTTGAAAATATTTAAAAATACATTCTAAAGTTTATATGGAATTATGAAAGATTTAAAATAATACTGAAGTTGATCAACAAAGTAGGTAGACTGGTATTACTCAATTTCAAGAGTTAATTTACAGTAAACACACTGTAGTTAAAGTTATGTGTCAACTTGTTTTGGCTGGTCTGGTTTTGACTGGCAAGGTAACTGGATGTAGTTATTCCCTCTGGTGAAACTGATAATCAATTTTGTGGTGGACTCTACAGTGAGCAGCTGAGTAGCTGTTTTAGGGATGTGGTCTGCTTCCAGTATATAAAAAGAAGTTATGAGAAAAGGCTGTAGCTTTTTGGTACATCTAGATCCTATATTGGGCCAAATCTTCATCTCAGTGGCATGCCATGTTGTCTGTCCACCTTGAGACTGTTTCTGGACTTGAATTAGTGGCCTACCGAGTTGCTTAATAATTGGGACTCTGTCATTTTAGTTGTCAACCTTGGGTCTCTCAGCCTCAGAAATCATCAGCTGCCTGAGTTAAGAGAAGCCTCTAGCTTCAGTGGGCCAGGAGCAAGAGGCAGACTAAAGCTCAAGGTAGAGGGGCTTTCATCCAGCCCCTAGAGGTGGCATTTTGAACTCGGACTTTTAGCCTCCTAAACTGTAAGAGAATAAAGTCCTGTCTGTTAAAGCCATACATTTGTGGTATTTTTGTTATAGCAGCATTAGAGAACCAAGACACACACCATGATATTGGTGAAATAATAGAGAAATAGACCAATGGAACAGAATAGAGAACCTAGACATAGACCCACACAAATGTAGCCAACTAATCTTGATAAAGTGGTAAATGTCATTCAGTGGTGTTGGAAAAAATGGATAGCCAAATAAAAAAAAAAAATCTGAATATTGCCCTTACATCTTTTTCAAAAAACTCACTCAAAATAGATAATAGACATAATTATAAAATGAAAACTGTATAAACTTCTAGAAGATAACATAGGAGAAAAATCCATATAACCTTGGAGTTTGGAGATGACTTTTAGAAAATATAAAAGTATTATCCATGAAAAAAACAAACAAAAATTGATGATTTGGATTTTATTAAAATTAAACTTCTCCTCTATGAAAGATACTTTTAAGGTAATGCATAGACAAATTGACTGAGAAAATATTTGAAAAACACCTCTGATAAAGACTTTGTGTCTACAATATACAAACAATCAAAAAACCCAATTAAAAATGGGCAAAAGATCTGAACAAACATCTCATCAAATGAAACCTACAAATGGGAATTAAGGACATAAAAAGATGTTCAATATCATATTCATCAAGAATTGCAAATTAAAGCAATGAGATATCACTTCATACCTATTAGAATGGCTAAAACTTGACAACATAAAATGCTGGTGAGGATATGGAACAAACTAGAACTCTCAGTCATCCTGTAACCACTGCTGCTGGTGGGAAAGTAAAATTGTCCAGCTATATTGGAAAACAGTTTGACAGTTTCTTACAAAGCTAAGCATAGTTGATGTTATGATCCAGCAATCACACTGATACCACATATTTGCCAAATGGAGTTGAAAATTTATATCCACCAAAACCCTAAACACAAATATTTATATCAGCTTTATTTCTATTTGCCAAAAATTGGAAACAAGCAAGATTCATTTCAATAGGTGAATGGATAGACAAAGTGTGATACATCTATACCATGGAATATTATTCAGGGATAAAAAGAGATGATCTGTCAAGTTATGAAAAGACAGAGAAAATTCAAATGTATATGAAGTAAAATAAGTCTGCGAAGTTTATGTACTGTATGATTAAAAATATATGACATTCTGTAAAAGATAAACCCATAGGGCAAGTAAAAAGAGCAGCAGTTACCAGGCCTTGGGGGAGAAGGAAAGCGTGAATAAGTGAAACACAGGGTTTATTTAGAATAGTGAAACTATTCTAAATGATACTGTAATGGTGAATACATGGTATGCATTTCTCAAAATCCATAGAATTCTACAACTCAAATAGTGAAACCTTATGTAAATTACGTATCAGCATTGTTCATTAATTACAACAAATGTGTCAAACAGAAACAAGATGTCGATAATAGGGGAATCTTGAATGTGTGTGTGTGTGTGTGTGTGTATGTGTGTGTGTGTGAAGAGGGTAGTATATGAGATTTATCTATGCTATCTGTCCAAGTTTTCCATAACTAAAAAACTGTTCTAAAAATTTAAAGTCTGTTAAAAATAAAAACACAAATTCCCTCTAAGTGCTCATACAGAATGACAAAAATGAAATAACTCGATTTCTTTTCTTTGTCTTAGTGCTGTTGTTGTTAGGTGCCATCCACTAAGCTCTGACTCATAGTGACCATATGTACAACAGAATAAAACACTGCTCAGTTCTGTGCCAGTCTCACAATTCCTGTTATAACTAAGCCCATCATTGCAACCACTATGTCAATCCATTTCATTGAGGGGTTTCCCCTTTTCTGGTTGACCCTCCACTTTACTATGCATGATATCCTTCTCCAGGGAATGGTCCCTTTTAGAGAACATGACCAAAGTAGGTGAAACCAAGTCTGGCTATTGCTGCTACAAAGGAGCATTATGGCTACACTTCTTCCAAGACAGATTTGTTAGTTCTTCTAGCAGCCCATGGTACTTTCAGTATTCTTCTCCAACACCACAACTCAAAAACCTCAACTCTTCTTCAGTCTTCTTTTTTCATATGCATATGAGTTAACTGAGAATACCATGGCTTGAGTTAGACACATCTTAGTCTTCTAAGAATCATCTTTGTCCTTCAGCACTTTAAAGAGATCTTTTGCAACAGATTTGCCCAGTGCAATATGTCATTTGATTTCTTTTCTTTTTTTTTCAAATTTGTTAATTTTTAAATTTTTTTTTTGTGCTATGAGTGCCAATTTACAAAGCAAATTTGTTTTACATTCAACAGTTCATGCCCATTTGATATCATGCCCACTTACCATCCCCTTTGTTTGATTTCTTGACTGCTGTTTCCATTGGTGTTGATTGTGAAACCAAGTAATACAAAATATTTGACAACTTCAATCTTTTCTCCATTTATCATGATTCTCCTTATTGGTCCAGTTGTGATTTTCATTTTCTTTACGTTGAGATATAATCCATACTGCAGACTATAGTCTTTAATTTTCATCAGTAAGTGCTTCAAGTCATCTTCCTGTTCTTCATTTTTTGTCTTAATACCCATTGTTTATTTTGAATTTATTGCTTAAACAAAGAAATGTATAGTATGACAGGTTTTGAAGATACAAATTGCTCCTAAAGTGCATACGCTGATTACAAATCAATGCACTGAATACAAATACAAATAAATTCAAAAAAATGAAAGGAAGTAAATAAAGAAGGAAGGAGAGAAGGGACAAGCATAAGAAGAAAGGAAGAAAAGGGAAATATTATATCTAAGTTTAGTTCCATGAATGAAGATGGGGGAACACTATATAAATGACAGTCCTGTGAGTTACATTTCATGTTAAACCCAAGGCACTGCCATCCAATCAATTCCAACTTACATCGACTCTATATTACAGAGTAGAATTGCCCATAGGGTTATCAAGATTGAAAATATTTACAGATGCAGACTGCCCCATCATTCTTCCATGGAGCAGCTGGTGAGTTTGAGACCATATTTAAATACATGTACATATCTATACATATAACCTATTCCAGTCAATTTCAATTCAGAGTGATACCATAGGATAGAGTAGAACTGCCCTATAGAGTTTCCAAGCTGTGATCTTTACAGAAGCAAACTGCCACATCTTTCCCCCAAGGAGGGGTGACTAGATTCCAGCTGCTGACTTTTCAGTTACTGGCCAAGTGCGTAAAGACTGCTCCACTAGGCTCCCTATATAAACATATAATGGATAAATAAAAAGTTAAACCCAACAGTAAGTACAGCACTAGCTTTGATGAGAATTTAAACACAAATCAGTTTGGTTTTATTTTATCACTGAAAATGTTTAGAATTGCTGACAGTAATGAAAAACTGGCTGTCATTTAGTAGAGTTGCTAATGCTTTTAATTTCTCTACAGATATTACAGAGATTTTTTTAATGTTTGTAGAAAATTTAAAATGTCTCTAGAAACATTAGAATTTTAAATAATCTGGGGGAAAAAAAATAGAAATGACACCAGAGATTGTATGACAGAATTTTGCAAGATCAACAATTCATTCATTGCAAATACTTTTTTTCAGCAACATAAAAAGTGACTATATATGTGGACTTCTCAGGATGGAGTACCCACCCACTGCCAACCCCACTGCCATCTAGGCTATTCCTACTCATAGTGACTTATAGAGAGGCAAAGTAGGACTGCCCCATGGGGTCTCCAAGGCTATAAATCTTTATGGAAGCAAACTGCTTCAAAGTTCTCCTCAGGAACAGGAGCAGCTAGTGGGTTCCAACAGCTGATCATTTGGTTAGCAGCCAAATGTTCTAGCCACTATGCCACCAGAGCTCCTACATGTAGTACACAGGAATAAAATTGACTACACCTGTGGAATTAGACCATGGAAAGCTCAATATCAAAGTTAGAACAAAGCCCGGGACAGACTGTGAAACACCATGCATTGCTCGTGTGCAAATTCAAGTTAAATCTGAAGAAAATTAAAACAAGTCCAGAAGAGTCAAAGTATGACCTTGAGTATATCCCACCTGAATTTAGAGACCAACTCGAGAATAGATTTGATGCATTAAAAACTAATGACTGAAGAAGACTAGACTAATTGTACTATGACACCAAGGACATCATACATGAAGAAAGCAAACGGTCATTAAAAAGACAGGAAGTGAAGAAAGGACAAAAACGATGTGAGAAGAGTCTCTGAAACTTGCTCTTGCAACAATAAAGAATAGAAGAAATGATGAAGCAAAAAAGCTTAACAGAAGATTTCAAAGGGTACCTCGAGAAGGCAAAGTAAAGTATCATAATTTAACATGCAAGGACATGGAGCTAGAAAATGAAAAAGGGAGAGCACATTCAGTTCAAAATTTCTCAGACTGGAAGAACTGAAAGAAAAAAACCTCAAGCTGTACTATTGAATGATTTTATGTGGAAAATATTTAACAATGTAGAAACGTCAAAAGAAGATGGTAGGAATATAATCACTGTAGCCAAAAGATTTGGTCAATATTCAAACATTTCAGGCAATAGCCTGTAATTAACAACTGATGATATTGAAGAAAGAAATCCAAGATGCACGAAAGGCATCTGCGAAAAACTAGGTGCCAGGAATAGAGGAAAAACAAATTGAAATGTTTCCACAAAAGTATTCAACACTGGAAAATCTCGTTTGTCCATTTCAATAAATTTAGAAGATAGCTACCTGCCCAAATGACTGGAAGAGATCCATATTTGTGCCTGTCCCAAAGAAAGTTCATCCAACAGAATGCAGAAATCGTCTAACAATATCATTAATACTCATCTACAAGAAAAGTTTTACTGAAGATATTTCAAAAATAGTTGTAGCAGTACTTTGACAGGGCACTGCTAGAAATTCAAGCAGGATTCAAAAGAGCATACCAAAAGGGGGATTTCATTTCTGATGTTAGATGGCTCTTGGCTGAGAACAAAGAATAGCAGAAAGATGTTTACATGTGATTTGTCAACTATGCAAAGTCATTCTACTGTGTTGTCATAATAAATTATGCATAACATTGCAAAGAATGGGAATTCCAGAACAACTTAATTGTTGCACTCATGGGGACTGAGAGGCATTCCTTTGAACAATAAAAGGGGATACTATGTAGTTTAAAATAAGAAAACATTTGGATCATGATTGCATCCTTTCACCTTACTTATTCAACCTCTATGTGGAGCGAATATCCAAGAAGCTGGACTATATGAATAGAACACAGTATCAAGATTGCAGGAAGACTCATAAACAACCTGCAATGTGCTGATGATACAACCTTGCTTGCTGAAAATGAAAATTGCTTGAACCATTACTGAGGAAGTTCAAAGAATACAACCTTCAATATGGATTACACCTGAGCATAGAGAAAACAAAAATCTTCACAACTGGATCCATAAGCATTATCATGACAAATGGAGAAAAGATAGAATAAATCAAGGATTTAATTTTATTTGGATCCGTAGTCAGTGTCCATGGAAACAGCAGTCAAGAAATTATATTACGTATTACTTTGGGCAAATTTGCTACAAAATGTTTCTTTAAATGTTAAAAAGGAAGGATACCACTTTGAGGATTAAGTTGCACCTGATCCAAGCCAAAGCTATGGTATTTTCAATTGCTATATGCATGTGAAATCTGGACAATGAATAAGGAAGACAGATGTAGAACCACTGCCTTTAAATGTTGGTGATGGCAAAGAATACTGAATATACTACGGACTGCCAGAAAAATGAAGAAGTCTATCTTGGAAGAAGTACAACCAGAATGTCCCTTAGAATCCAGGATGGTGACACTTTGTGTCATATACATTGGACATGTTATCTTGAGGGACCCGTTTCTGAAGAAGGACATCATGGTTGGTAAAGCAGTGGGTCAGCAAAAAGAAGAAGCCTTTCAATGCCTCTCAATGAGATGAGTTCACACAGTGGCTGCAGCAATAACAATGATTGTCAGGATGGCACTTGACCTGACAGTGTTTCTTCTGTTGATTGGAAACCAACTTTCAACAACCTAACAACAACAACACAGATATTACAGTTCCTTCCTCTTGTATACCTATGTTTTAGCTAAAATTCTGTAAAAGATGCAAATAGTGAGTGACCAAAAACAATAAATGAAGGAATTAATCAATTTTAGCATTTTAAAAGAATCTCTTAAGACACTCAAATAAATTTTAACTAAGATTTCCCCATTGGCCTATCTCTCCAGTTCTATTTTCTGATTGGCTAGTAGCTAGAATTAATGGATAGATTTAGCAATGTAAACTTCATTGCTAGAGGCAGCTCTTAGAGAATACATGACTGTGTAAATAGAGTATTTGATTAAGTTGTAGAGCTCCAGGGAACTGCCTGGACTCTTGGCTATGTAAATATAACAGATGGCTAAGCAATGCTGTGCTGTACTAAGACTAAGTTTATTGTAGCAATCTATGTTTATATAAAAGATTTAAGAGACAGAGCTATGCAACATTTTGAAACCAAACCAGGTATTGACAATATCATTCTGTCATCAAAATTATTTTAGAATGGGTTGGAATTTTTTCAAGTTAACATCCTCTGGAGGAAACTATACTGTTTAACTATTCACAATGTTTTTGCTATGATCTCCAAATTTTTTTAAAATGGTATTTTCTGAAAAATAGTGTGAGATAATGGCATAGGCCCAATTGACTTGTTAAGGCTTATGTTGCTTAGTAAGTGATAGAATTGGTGAGCAATTCCCATTGACACAATTATTTACAAATCAACAGTTGGTGAAGATCAGACACTTTGTACACTTTCAATTAATCATATTTAATTTTCATGTTCATGTTTAAGATATATACAGAAATTTTCTAATTACACTGAGGAAATTGAGATGCAGATAGAAAAGATTT
Source organism: Orycteropus afer afer (assembly GCF_000298275.1). Classification (NCBI taxonomy): domain Eukaryota; kingdom Metazoa; phylum Chordata; class Mammalia; order Tubulidentata; family Orycteropodidae; genus Orycteropus; species Orycteropus afer. The sequence continues at coordinate 785,856 of NW_006922147.1, read as the reverse complement.
AAACAAACAAAAAAAAAATCTCAAGCCCATCATGTAAACCAAAGATACACTGAAAGAGTCATGATACAAGCAATAAAGACTAGAGATTTGTGTCTACTTACATGTCCCAATCCAGAAGATTTCAATATTTGGTTAATGATCAATTCCAATTCTTTTCTCTCCTGTGTTCAAATGTGGGGGAAAAAAATCTAAGGAAAATGTGTAACATATTTATTTTTGCTGTCACTTTTTGCTTTTATTTTGAATTTCAGAAGTAGAGGATCACATGGGAAGAAATGCTTTAGAGTAGGATTAAAAAAAAAAATGTAGCTTTTGACAAGGAGCAAGGTTGTGGTCACTGTTTGGTCACAGCCAACTACCCATAGGGACCAAGCAGTTGAACCTGTGGGCTTGGGAGCATAGCCGCAGGGGACATCAAGCTCTATTGGCATAACATACTATACAAAACATTGTTCCATCTCCTACTTTGGCGAGTAGTGACTGGGATCTTAAAAGCT
>NW_006922147.1:776294-784716 GCF_000298275.1 Orycteropus afer afer | reverse complement strand
AGCTTTAATTATACATGAAAAAATAGACTCTAATATCCAAAATTAGACAGATGATTTTTTTCTTCAGATATCCTGAGATTTAATTATGTACATACTGCAGTAAGTAGATGACAATAATTCACTAAGCAAGTAAATTTTATTAGAAGAAGTACTAGTTTAGAGAAAGAAGCTGAGTCATAATGCCATTCATTCTGACACATATTTACTGAACATTTAGTATGGCCAGACAAGATCTTCTGGCCACATGAAATTTATAGTCTAATGCAATGCTTGCCAATCTGCCCAAAGAGAAAAGGTATTTCAAGCCCCTTGACAGATTTGTTGGTAGTGGCTTTGTTTTTTGGTTAGAAACAGAGATGGTTACTTATCTCCAGGGAAAATAATTCAAATTATTTATAAAAGACTCAGGAAAACACATTTTTAAGGAGCACCTTGAGTGCTTATCAGCAGACAAATGTGAAAACCTTGGCCAAGCAGATCAGTTATTCAGAATTAAAATCAAAAGCATAATTATTTAACAACTATTATTTGCTTTTAGATAAATTCTTAGAGAACACATGTTAAATGGACACAGTTGTTTTGTTTTTCTTAATGCTTTTTCTTAATTTAAAAGCATAGGCAGTTATATTATTCTCTTTTTTTTCATTTTTTAATTTATTATGTTGTGCTGAGAATATACACAGAAAAGCATATACCAATTCAAACTTTACTGCCAGTACCATTCAGTGACATTGGTTATGTTCTTCAGATAGTGCAACCACCCTTACCATCCTTTTCTGATCATTTGTAATGATCATTGATTTTGGAAATCTTATCATTCTACTAAAACAATTTCAGCTGAAACTACTCAGTTAAAGATGTCTATCTTCTCGTGCTAATAATTAAGAACATAACCAAAGTCCCAGAATGCTACCCCAATACTTCCAAGGAGGGTAAAGGAAGTAGACCTACAAATAAATAGTTGTATGTTCTAACCAAGCCATGCTATTTATCTTCTGTACAGATGAAAATCTGTGTCTAGTTAAATGAAACTGACAAGGGTTATATGCTGTTGAGGAGATCTGTGGCACTGTGGTTAAAGCAGTCAGCTGGTAAAGGAAAGGCCAGCAATTCGACCCTACCAACTGCTCCATGACAGAACAATGTAGTAGTTCCCTTCTGAAACCCTCTGTGGCAGTTCTACTCTGTCCTGTAGGATTTCTATGAGTTTAAATTGACTCCATGACAATGAGTTTGTGTTCATATGTTTTTATTTGTTGTGGAAAAATAAAAGGTAGCATCCAATAGTTTTGTTTTTATAAAGGTGATAGGGGCAAAATGATGTATATGTGAAATATGCATGTGAGTGTGTATGTGTGAGTATTTAAGTGTACATATGCACTCATATCAAGGAGCTCTGGGGGCATAGTGTGCAAGGCCTCTGGCTGCTAACCAGAAAGTCGGTGGTTCAAATACACCAGCTGCTCTGCAGGAGGGAGAGGAGGCAATCTACTTCCTTAAGGATTTACAGCCTTGGAAACCCAATGGGTGCTGCTATGTGTTGGAATTAATTCCATGGCAGCAGATTTGTTTTTTGGGTTTATGCACTCATATACATATGCACCTGTACACTTGGGACAATTTTTTTTTCAGCTCTAGCTGCCTGGTCACACAAAATCAGAATATTTTTCTTTGAAAAACTGATAAATAAGCACTACTACAGCACACAGAATATTGAGCTGAGATTCTTCTCTTTCATTTAAGAAGAAAAGAAAAAAAAGAACTTGTGCTATCTTTAACTATTTGCCAGACAGGCTCACAAAAGACATTTAATATCTCATGTGAAGGAAATGGCCTATAGTAAGAGTTCACATCATGTTTTAAACTGCAAGTTCAGCAACTAATAGAGTTGTCCAGAAATAATTCCTTTAATAGGTGAGAGATATTACCTCATAAATAGTCTTACAACTCAGAGTTATAGAAATTAGGATGCAAATCCCCTACTATGAGATTATGGATTATAGATTGAAATTTTATTTAGTCTTTTTCGGGAAAGATGCATTAAACAAGATCTTTGTTTAATCTACTAAATGCTCTGGCATTTCTAGTTAATTTAAAATGAACATTTTTTTTGGATAGATTCCATACTTTACATATTTTTCCATCAGTAGAGGAGCCTCCAATTGTTTATCAACATAGTTTCATCGAAGGATAAAATGTATTTTGAACCAAGCCAATATCAAAAGCTGTCATGTGGTGCTATGCAGTGCAACAGAAACAATGAAAGTAAAATTTCTGGCATAATATGAACAGTTAAAATGTATCAAATGTAACACCTCTGATCTAAATAAAACACAATTAAAATTCAAAATTTTCTTCCTAAAATGTTTTACAACTCATAAATTGCAATCCCTCTAGGTTTTAAGAGAGAGATGATAAAACAAAATTAATAATTTAAAAGCTGAACAATGTTTTTACCAGATTTTATTGACTGTTGGCTATGTGAATAATAATATTGTCTTCTCCCCATTTACAATTACCTAAGGATCTACATTTCTCTTTTAACAAATTACTTTTCTTTATATAAAATGTTTACTCTATTATCTTGAGATTTTTATTAGAAGTAGCTTAGTGAGTTTGTCAATTCTAATATTATTTAAGTCTAATGTGTTTACTTTCATTCAAATTTTAATTAATGGAAATTAGATGTTCAAAATGTGAATAATTGAACATTTAAAATTTTGCTTTGTAATCTTATATTTATAATACAGAATGTGCTGCAGGTAATGAAAGAAATAGGTATAAGCTATAACATTATGATCTCAGGGCTACTGATATTAAGAGTAGCCTTGACCCAAACAATAATATTTGCATACATTAAAATAATGAAGTCACCAAAAGACTCAAAAAATTTCCTATAAGAGAAAACTAAGTCATATGGTAGTACAATAGTGATAACTTGAGAAGTAGCAGAAAAATATGAAAATTGAAGTTACAGAAAGAATAAGGAACAGCATGTTTAATCACTGATTGGAAATTTTTACATGTCTCTGACTCACACTCACTGGCTCTTTTTCCTCTCTTCTCTTCTCTTCTCTTCTATGAAAAAAAAAAAAGTAATTCGAATATATTTATCTGCCTTATAGTTTGTAAAGAATGCTGTCTTGATTACAAAGTGAAATTGCAATTAAGAGAATATTTGCCTTTTTGGAAAGACATTTGCCTTTTTGGAAAGTCATCGTCATCAAAGTTTGTGGTTACTTGTAGAGCCAGGTTTTTTTTTTTTTCTTTTTTTTCTTACTGCTTTTCTGTGACTTTAATACATTTTTACTAGAGAGCCATTGAAGAAAGCCTGAAAGCAACAGAACTCCTAGAATGCTGAGAAAATTGTAGTATTGATTAAGCAAGAATTTGAGAAAATAAAATTTACGTAGACTGCTGCTATTTTTGAAAGAGCAGACTTAAATCCATATTTTTTAGTTGTTGTTAGGTGCCATTGTTTCTCTTCTAGTCATAAGAATTTCCCTGGCCAATTCTTTGAGAAGCCTGTTCCTTCTTCCAAGTCTGTCTCAGTCTGGGAGCTCCTCTGAAACCTGTCCACCATGGGCAAACTTGCTGGCATGTGAAATATCGGTGGCACAGCCTCCAGCCTCACAGCAACACGCAAGCCACCACAGTACAACAACCTGACAGACAAGTTCGTTTCCCTTAGCTGTTCCAAACCTATCTGCCCACTTCTTGGCATTTCCCCCTACTTGGATATGGTGATCGGCTCTGGCTTCCCACTTCCTGCCTTGGGTGGGGGGTTCTCTCTCCCCCTACCTGAATCCAGCTGTCAGCCCTGGCATCCTGCTTCCTGCCCTGTCCTGCACCAGCCTCACAATACTTGCTATACCTGAACCCATTGTTGTAGTCACTATATCAATCCATCTCCTTGAAGGCCTTCCCCTTTTGTGTTGACCCTCCATTTTACCAAGCATGATATCCTTCCCCAGGGCATGATCCCTTCTGACAACATGACTAAAGTAGGTGAGATGAAGTCTGCCTATTCTTGCTTCCAAGAAGCATTCTGGCTATACTTCTTCCAGGGCAGATTTGTTAGTTCTTTTAGCAGTTCAGGTAATACTTCTATTACTCAAATTTAGGTACCAACCATTAAAGTTAAAAATGAAAAAAACTGAAGATTTTTACCAATTTCTGCAGTATCAAATTGACCAAAAATGCAATCAAGATGTATTGATTATTACTGGTGATTGGAATACAAAATTGAAACAAAGAAGCATCATCAGTAATTGAAAAATATAGACTTGGTGATGGAAATGATGCTGCAGATTGCATGATAGAATTTTGCAGGGCCAAAGACTTATTCATTACCAATACCTTTTTCAAAAACAGAAGTAGTAGCTATACACATGGACCTTGCTGGATGGAATTCACAGGAAACAGATTGACTGCATTTGTGGAAAGAGTCAATTGAGAAGCTCAATATCTTCAGCCAAAACAAGATCAGGAGGTGACTGCAGAAGAGACTATCAATTGCTCCTATGCAAGCTCAAGCTGGAGCTGAAGAAAATTAAAACAATTCCAGGAGAGCCAAAATATTACCTTGTTTATATTCCACCTGAATTTAGAGACACTCTGAGGAATAAGTTGGACACAATGAACATCAGTGACCAAAAACCAAACAAGTTGTGAGATGACATCCAGAACATCATACATGAAGAAAGCAGAAGGTCATTAAAAACTCAGGAAAGGAAGAAAAGACAAAAATGGTTGTCAGAACAGACTCTAAAACTTGTACTTGAATGGAGAATAGCTAAAGAAGATGAAAAGAAATGACAAGAGAAATGAGCTGAACAGAACATTTCAGAGTTGCTCGAGAAGACAAAGTAAAATATTATAGTGAAATGTGAAAATAAAACCAAAAGAGAAGAATATACTCATCATTTATCAAGCTGAAAGAGCTGAAGATAAAAATCCATGTCTCAGCTTCCAGTATTGAAGGATTCTTATTAACTGGAAACTTTTAAATGGTTTAATATGAGGTGATTCCCTTGCCTCATGTTGCTTGTTCTCTTCAACATCTGCTGTCACCACCACTCATAGCTTTTAGAATAATAACTAGGGTCAAGTATCAATATGCTTGAGGGAATTAAGGTTGTGTGTCAACTTTGTAGGTCTGGTTTCGAGTGGCTGGGCAGCTGATTGTTGTTATTTCCCATGATGAAGCCAGCAATTGACTCCATGGTGGAATCTACTGTGAACAGTTGAATAGCTGCTTTAGGAATGTGGTCTGCTTCTCGTATACAAGGAGAAGCTTTGGAAATAGTCTGCAGCTTTTTGTATTCTTGAATCCTGCATGTAACTGAGTTATTATTCAGAAGTCTGCCATGTTGTCTGCTGTTCTTGGGACTCTTAATGGACTTGAATCAATGGCCTGCTGTGTTGTTTTGTAATATCGTGACTGTGCCTTTTTGGATTTGTCAGCTTCAGCAGCCAGCAGATGCCTGAGTGAAAAAAGCCTCCACCTTCAGTGGGCTAGGAACAACAGGCAGACCTGAAGCCCAAGTTTGAGGGGCTTTCATCTAGCTCCTAGAGCCCGGCACTATGAACCCAGATTTCTAGCCTCCAAAAATGCAAGAGAATAAACTCTTGTTTGTTCAAGCCACCCATTTGTGGTATTTTCTGTTAGAGCAGCACAAAGTAAATAAACAATGGCTCTACTAAAAGAAGAAATATTCACCAAGTGGTCAAGAACCTGATCAATATATACCTACATGGGAGTATACAGTTTGTTTGTATTGCAAATGGTTAAGTTCTCAAATATTAGCCTAAAGGTTGGTGGTTTGAACTCAACTAAAGTTGCCTCAAAAGATAGGTTTGTCTCATCTTCCAAAAGATCACAGTCTTGAAAACTCTGTGGTGCAGCTTTACTCTGCATACATGAGGTAACCATGAGTTGGAATCAACAGCATACTAAAAACAACAACATAAGGAAAGACATGGGGGACTAGATTGAAGGAGCTGAGACAGTGTGACAGAATATATGGCTAAACAATGAAAATGATATGGGGGCATTCTTTTGTGAGTGATAAAGTTTATAATGAAAAAATGCTCAGAGCTATCCTGATAAACTGCAAGATCCAGGAACTGCCTAAATAGCATATTAAAGAAGAGGTCATATAGTTCAGAGAGGTTGAGAATGCTAAAACAGACGTGTTATGTAAGACTAAAGATTGTACTACCAAACTATTATCCCTGGAAGAATCTAAAAGGCACTCATTTCATTAAAATGATAAGGAATGAGCTTATTTGAGGTCCTAAAAAATTCACTTCCATTGAGTCATTTCTGACTCACAGCGACCCCTCTTTGGGTTTCCGAGGCAGTATCTCTATGGAAGTAAATTGACCAATCTTCCTTCCAAGGAGTGGCTGGTGAGTTTGAACTCCCAGCCTTCTGGTTAGCAGTCACATGCCTTAGGTACTATGTCGGCAGAGCTCCTTTGAGAGCCTAGTATTATTGAAATCTCAGTAATGCCTGTCTTTTAGGCCAAGAATTGTGTTGAGGCACTCTAGTGTCTACTGCAGATGATGGGGTTCTGAAATAGCAGAGCCCAGATGGCAGCATTTAACTATTAGAAGCAAGGTGGATATAATTACTGTAACTTTGGCAGAGAGGTAAGCAGGTGATTTTGATCCTCAGACATTTGAGGTAGTAGTTAACATGCCTTGTTTTTCTTAGAGATAGTACATATGGGCAGTCAATGAGTGGATTGCTTTATTATAACTGGAAATAATCAAAAGCAGGCAGGTGATTAGAAAACTGACCGTAGCCACTGAGGGAAAGTCACTGTATCTCAGAGATTTTCCAGACCACACTGCAGTCTCAGACTCAGAGTACATAAATAGAAGAAGAAATAAAATCCATGCCAAGACTAAACAATGACACTAGGAAAAGGAGAATACTTTCTAGAGCCATTAGATGTGTATTTTCTGTGCTGACATTGATACCGAGAGACACACAACACCATTCTCATGTTAGAGAGTGGTAATATAGAGACCAGCTGATAATGAAGATCTGGTCCAAGTTCTTTCAGCCCTAGGACCAATGGGTTCATGAAACTACCTAAAGTAATTTCCCAGTTTCAAGAGTACATAATTTAGATGTCCATATTTAATATCTGGTATAATTATCACAGTATGGTTTCCTAACTGGTGGATTAAGAAATCTTTTTAGGGAAGACCAAAAGGAGATTAATGAAACTGGACCCTCCACCCTACCCTTACTCCCACCCAACCTTCAGTCAAGATAGGCAATAGTAAGAACATAGTATCCTCCGCTGAATGACAATGATTCTGCCTCATCCTCAAAGACCCAATACAAAGTTACTTGTCCTCATTTAATTAATTAACTAACCTAAGCAAAAAACAGGTGTACCACAGAAATTTATGCAGGAAGTCTATTAACTTAAGTGTTAGCCCAGTGACAACTTCTATATAGGATATGGTTTCCTTGTTAGAATATTCAATACAGCCATGAATATTGATAAGAATCTACATATTTATTGAAGGCTTTCTTTAATTTTCAATATACATCAGGAAAAGTATCAAAAGTAGTTTGAATCATTCTGGGAAAAATATTAGTACACATTCATTGACTTGCCCCAGGGCTATGTTAATTCTCTTGGTTTCTGTCTCAATGTAGCTGGAACTAATCTTGACTGTTTTGACATTCTGCAAAATAACATGCTGTCAACTATTTGGGTAACACTCTAATAATGGGATCTGGTAAACACATGGTGGCAAATATGCTGGATATATTATAGGTTCCATCCTGTCTTGAATTATCAGTAGTTATTGGCCTCAATGAATCTTGAAATATCATGAGAATGTCATCCTGCAGTTTAGACATTAAATCATTAGCCATTTTATGGTGCTGTGCTTGTTAGGTTTCCGGAAATAAAAGAGATCTCTTTTACTTTCACTAGCAGTGAAACATTAGGGAAATTTTGTTTTCAATTTTTGCAGTGATAGGTATTTCTGAATTAGAATTCCTGATTCCCAGAAAAGGGAAGAAATGCGTATAACAGAGAACACTGTATGGCTTATGGGTCCTCACTTTGAGCTCCTCTTTCTGGTAGATTGGCATGGAAAGAAAGGATTTTTATAAGGACTTAATTAATTGACCCAATTTCTCATGAGGGGATAAGGTTTTGATTTGAAATTAAATCATGAAATATTTTATTATAAACTTGGAATTTATTTATACTATTATAATTTCCAGGCTTTGGTGCAGTAATGCCTAATGCATTTGACTGCTAACCAGAAGGCTGGTGGTTCAAACCCACCAACCACTCCTCAGAAGGAAGGTTGAGAAATCTACTTTCTCAGTGATAAAGCCTCAGAAACACAAGGAGGGGTTGCTATGAATCAGATCTGACTC
>NW_006922147.1:774558-776194 GCF_000298275.1 Orycteropus afer afer | reverse complement strand
CAGGAACCTCCAAATCCAAATCAAACACATTGCCATCGAGTCAATTTCAACACTTAGTGACACCAATTAGGTTTCTAAGGCTGTAAATTTTAATGGAAGTAGATTGTGTCATCGTTCAAAAACCTAAAGCTTATGTTATTTCACTGGGCAGTCAATCTAAACCACCACAAATTCTGACTAAAGATGAAGATAGACTAGAATGTATGACAGAGGACAGAGAGCATATATAAATTTTAGCCTCAGAAATAAGTAGAACAGTGTTAAGTATAGCTTGTCCCCCCATAGTCTGTTAAATCTTTTCTATTTAGAAATTTTGACTCACTACCACCTAGAGAAATCAGAGGAAAGAAAGAATTTAATATAGTACACAGGTATTTTTGAGGGTGTAAGAAGACAACTATAGCTGATGTTACTGGTGTGTGACACAGCAGTTTCAGCATTCACTATTCATTGGTCTTGGAATTTGATGACTTCCACAAGGCTTCCTCTGAACTTATTAGGAGGCAACTGTGCTGACTTGTCTCTGGGCAGCCTGATTCTCCTACTCCATTTGAGTAGCAGCCCCACACAATCAACACCGGCTGGCCTTTTTGCTGGCATGTTTAGTCCCTCAACTTTGGTCAGTGACTACACCCTCTGGCACACCATAACAGCAGAATTGAGTTGGCAAAGTTCCATTTCTTTGAAACCCATGAGGATGTGGCCCCATGTTTTGAGATCCAGAAATACAGGAAGCAGAGCCTTCACAGAGTGACCCTACCCTTTGAAACTGAGAAGGCCCTACTTTCTGTGCTCCTTCCAATAGTTATGCTGAGCTCCTAGCTGCTTCAAGAACGTCCTCCTTCTTTTCTTTTAGGACAACAGCCTGTTTTCACCCTACAGAATTCCAAAAAGCAGTTGGTTTTCTTTCATTGCATCGTATCTCTTTCTCCTTCAGTCTGACCTGATGGATCTTTTTGCATGGTGTTTGACCAGATCCATCAGTTACAGGTTTAACCTCTTCTACAAAAGATTGTGCAGCTTCATCTTTGGTGAACATTCTAGGACATGTGCTTTTAGCTTGTACAATAGAATTTTCAAAATCTTTAAGTTGGTTTTCATTTTTCACAGTTAATTTTTAAGGTCATCTCTTTCTTCTCTCATTTTACTATAAGTGACAAGGAAAAACTATATGGTCCCTTTACAGAGGCATAGTGGGGAGTGGGGAATGGGACACTTGTCTTCAAGTACATGTCCAAAGGTCACCAAGCAAGGCATGAGCTGACATTCAAAGGCACCCAAGAATATGAAAAACACCTGATTAAGATAGCCAGACAAAAGAGGGAAAGGCATTTCTGCTGATGTTTCACCACTACCAATATCTATTCACCTTGAAATTGGGGGTGGTTGCAATTTACAGATTAGCCTAGGCATTCTTTACTCTGACTACACCCCTAACCCTTTAAAGTCTTGCTTAGAAATCTGTTCAGCCAAATATGCAAGTCCATCACTTACTAATTGTATCTTCCATCAAATATCTAATATAATTCAGGCAAGTTCGTTGCCACTGCATGTTGTTGTTGTTGTTAGGTGCTGTCAAGTCATTTCCAACTCATAGTGACCCCATTCACAGCAGAACAAAACACTGCCTGATCCC
>NW_006922147.1:763941-772349 GCF_000298275.1 Orycteropus afer afer | reverse complement strand
TTGGTCTTGCAAAATTCTACCATGTGAGTTCCAGCATTATTTCTGTCACCAACGCCAAATTTTCCAACTATTGGTGATTCTTCTTTGTTTCCAAATTTGCATTCAAGTCACCAGTGATAATTAAATCATCCTGATTGCATGTTTGGTCAATTTCAGACTGCAGAAGTTGATAAAATTCAATTTCCTCATCTTTGGATTTGGTGGTTGGTGCATACATTTGAATAACAGTCGTATTAATGAGTCTTCCTTGTAGGCGTATGGATATTATACTATCACAGACAGCATTATACTTCAGGACAGATCTTGAAACATCCTTTGTGATGACGAATGTCACACCATTCCTCTTCAAACTGTCATTCCTGGCATAGTAGATCACATGGTTGTCTGATTCAAAATGGCCAAAACTAGTCCATTTCAGCTCACTAATGCCAAGGAAAGCAATCTTTATGCATTCTATTTCATTTTTGACAACTTCCAATTTTCCTAGTTTCATACTTTGTACATTCCATGTTCTGAAGATTAATGGATGTCTGAAGCTGTTTCTCTTCAATTTGAGTTGTGCCATATGAGCAAATGGAGGTCTCAAAACCTTTACCTTACCCATAGGAGTAAGGCTGGCTTTACTCAGATGATGCACCTCTTTGCCAGTCCTATTTTGAGAGACTTCTAACCTAACCAGACTATTCATAAAGTTGCGTGGTACTGTATCAAACAGTGTTTCTTTGCTATCCATAAGATTTTCCCTGGCCAATTATTTGAGAAGTGCATGGCCTCTTCCTTCTTCCTAGTCTGTCTCAGTCTGTAAACTGGGATGATACCTCTGCACCCTGTGCATCCTGCTGGGTTAGAAACACGAGTAGCTCAACCTCAAAACTCACATCAACACATCACCATGGTAGGATAATCCGACAGACAAGTTTGCCTCCCTCTTCAAAACCTCTCATAATACCCTTATCTGGGTCCCTGTGTCTGACTCTTCCTCTGTCCAGATTCCTGGCCATTTTAATCCCCTTTCTCTCACTTTCCCACCCTGCTGCTTTGGGCGTGCCTGAGTTCCTCTCCCCACTTGGATCCCTGTGGCTCACTGCTCCTCTGTCCAAGTTCCTGGCTCAGGCCACTGCATAAAAAGCATAATTGTTCCTCCATTGTTTAATCACTATTATCACTATTATCTTTTAAATCCTCAACAGAACCACATTTAATGTCCACATTTCTAGTAACATTCTGTTACTAGTGCCATTTATATTGTTGAAAATGATGTTGTTCTTGTTCTTAGGTGCCATCAAGTTGATTCCAACTCATAGCGACCCTATGGACAACAGAACGAAGTACTGCACCATCCTCACAACTCTTGCTATACTTGAGCCCATGGTTGCAGCCATTGTGTAAATTCATGTTGTTGAGGATCTTCCCCTTTTTCCCTGACTCTCCCCTTTACCAAGATGTTTACTTGTTTTATTGATTATGCAAAAGCATTCGACTGTGTGGATCATAAAAAAAATATATGGGTAACGTTAAAAAGAATGAGAATTCCAGAATATTTAATTGTGCTCATGATGAACCTGTAGAAAGGTCAGGAGGCTGTTGTTCAAACAGAACAAAGGGACATGCATGGTTTAAAATCAAGAAACAGTGTGTCATGACTGCATCCTTTCATCATACTTATTCCATCTGTATAGTGAGCAAAGAATCTAAGAACCTAGACTATATGAAGAAGAACAGGGCATCAGGATTGGAGGAAGATTCATTAACAACCTGAGATATGCAGATGACACAATCTCACTTGCTAAAGGTGAAGATGACTTGAAGCACGTACTGATGAAGATTAAAGACTACAGTTTGCAGTATGGATTACACCTCAACATTAAAAAAAAAAAAAATGAAAATCCACACAATTGTACCAATAATCAGTAACATGATAAATGAAGAAAAGACTGAAGTTGTCAAAGATTTCATATTACTTGGGTCCACAATCAACACCCATGGAAGCAGCAGTCAAGAAGTCAGAAGTCATATTGCACTGGGAAAATCTGCTGCAAAAACCTCCTTAAACAGATACATGTTCATCATAGCATTATTCACAATAGCAAAGAGATGGAAACAATTTAAGTGCCCACCAGCAGAAGAATGAATAACCAAGCTATAGTACATAAACATAACGGAATACAATGCAACACTAAAGAATAATGTGATGCTGTTGTTAGGTGCCACGGAGTCATCTCCAACTCGTAGAGACCCTATGCACAGCAGAATGAAACACTGCCTGGTCCTGTGCTAGCCTCATGATCCTTGCAATACCTGAGCCCATCCTTGTAGCCACTGTGTCTATCTATCTTGTTGAGGCCTTTCCTCTTCTTTGTTGACCCTCCACTTTACCAAGCATGATATCCTTCTCCAGGGAATGGTTCCTTCTGACAACATGACCAAAGTAGGTGAGACAAAGTCTGGCCATTCTCACTTTCAAGGATCATTCTGGCTGCACTCCCTCCAGGACTGATTTGTTAGTCCTTATAACAGACCATGGTGTCTTAGCATTCTTCTCCAACACCACAACTCAAAAGTATCAACTCTTCTTCAGTCTTCCTTATTTATTGTTCAGCTGTCACATGCATAAAAGGCAATTGAAAATACCCTGACTTAGGTTGTTGTTGTCATTCTGTGCCGTCGAGTCAGACCTGACTCATAGTGACCCCTCCTTGGGTTTCTGAGGCAATATCACTATGGAAGTAGATTGCCCCATCTTCTTTCTGTCTTGGGTTAGGCACATCTTAATCTTTCAGGAAACATCTTTGCTCTTCATCACTTGAAAGAGGTCCTTTGCAGTAGATTTTCCCAATGCAATACGTCATCTGATGTCCTGACTGCTGTTTCCATTGTTTTACCTGTGTATCACAGGTTGATAATGAGTCTTCCTCCAATCCTGATGCCATGTTCTTCTTCATATAATCCAGCTTCTCAGATTATTTGCTCAGCATACAAGTTGAATAAATATGGTGAAAGATGCAACCTTGACACACTCCCTTCTTGAATTTGAACCTTGCAGTATTCCTTTGTTCTGTTTGAACAACAGCCTCCTGATCTATGTACAGGTTCCTCATGAGTACAATCAAGTGTTCTGGAATTCCCATTATTCTCAATGTCATCCACAATTTGTTATGATCCACACAATCAAATGCTTTTGCATAGTCAATAAAACATAAGTAAACTTCTTTCTGGTATTCTTTGTTTCAACTAAGATCCATCTAACATCAGAAATTATATCCCTCATTCCACATCCTTTTCTGAATCCAACTTGCATATCTTGAAGCTCTCTGTCAATATGCTGCTGGAACTGTTTTTGAATTATCTTCACTAAGATTTTATTTGCATTGTGATATTAATGATACTGTTCAATAATCTCCACATTCTGTGGGATCACCTTTCTTTGGAATGGGTACAAATATAGATCTCTTCCAGTCAGTGGGCGAGGAAGCTGTCTTCCAAATCTCTTGGCATAACCAAGTGAGTGCCTCCGATGCAGCATCCATTTGTTGAAACATCTCACTGAGTATTCCATCAATTCTTGGAGCCTTGTCCTTCACCAATTCCTTCAATGCAACTTCTACCTCTTCCTTCAGTACCATTGGTTCTTGACCATATGCAACCACCTGAAATGGATGAACATCAACCAATTCTTTTTGGTACAGTGACTGTGTATTCCTTCCATCTTCTTTTGGTGCTTCCTGCATCATTCAATATTTTTAATAATAATATCTTTCAATATTGAAACTTGAGGCTTAATTTTTTTCCTAAGTTCTTTCAGCTTGAGAAATGCTGAGAGTGTTCTCCCCTTTGGTTCTCTAACTCCATATCTTTGCACATTTCATTATAGTAATTAACTTGGTCTTCTCGAGCTGCCCTTTGAAATCTTCTGCTCAACTCTTTTATTTCTTCCATTTGCTTTAGCTTCTTTCTGTTCAAGGGCAAGTGTCAGCTTCTCTTCTGACATCTATTTTGTTTTTTTCTTCTTTTCTTGTCTTTTTAATGATCTCTTGCTTTCTTCATGGATGATGTTCTTGATGTCATCCCACAATTCCTCTGGTTTTCAGTCATTTGTGTTCACTGCATCAAATCTGTTTATTAAAAGGTCTCTAAATTCAGGAGAGACATTATCGAGGTTTTATTTTGGCTCTTGTGGACATGCTTTAATTTTCTTCAACTTCAACTTGAAGGTGCATATGAGCAGTTGATGGTCTGTTCCACAATCAGCTCCTGGCTTTGTTTTGGCTGAAGATGCTGAACTCCATAGCCTCTTGCCAGAAATATAGTCAATCTGTATTCCATCTGGTGAAGTCCACGTGTATAACCACTGTTTGTGTTGTTGAAAAAAGGTATTTGTAATGAATAAGTCATTGACCTTGCAAAATTCTATCATGTGATTTCCAGCATCATTTCTATCACCACGGCCATATTTTCCAACTACCGACAACTCTTTTTTGTTTCCAACTTTTGCATTCCAGTCAACAGTGACGCTCAATACATCTTGATTGTATTTTCATTCAATTTCAGACTGCAGAAGTTGGTAGAAATCTTTAATATCCTCATCTTTAGCTTTGGCAGTTGGTGTATAAATTTGGATAATAGTAGTGTTAACCAGTCTTCCTTGTAGGCATATGGATGCAATCATATCACTGACAGAATTGTACTTCAGGACAGATCTTGAAACAGTCTTTGTGACAATGAATGCCACACCATTCCTCTTCAATTTGTCATTCGCAACATAGTAGATCATATGATTGTCTGATTCAAAATAGCCAAAACCAGTCGATTTCAGATCATTAATGCCTAGGATATCAATTTTTATGTGTTCCATTTCATTTCTGAAAACTTTCAATTTTCCTAGATTCATACTTTTTACATACAATGTTCCAATTATTAATGGATGTTCGCATCTGTTTCTGCTAATTTTGAACCATGCCACATCAGCCAATGGAGGTCCCAAAAGCTTTGTTCTATCCATATCATTATGGTCATCTCTACTCTGAGGAGTCAGCTCTTCCCCAGTCAAATTTTGAGTGCCTTCCGGCCTGATGGGCTCATCTTCCAGCACTATGTCAGACAATGTTTCAGGGATATTGATAAAGTTTTTGAGTAATACATCAGACAGTGTTTCACTGCTATTCATAAGGTTTTCAATGGCCAATTCTTTGAGAAGTGGATGGTCTCTTCCTTCTTCTGAGTCTGTCTAAGTCCAGAAGTTCTGCTGAAACTTCTCCACCATGGGTAAACTTGTTGGCATTTTACAACATGGTAGCATAGCCTTCAGCATAACAGCAACACATAAGCCACCACAGTATGACAACTGACACACAAGTTTGTCTCTCTTAGTTGTTCCTAACCCCTGTGCACCTGCCCACCTCAGGCCCTGGCCTTAATAAAGAGCTATACCCAAGGGAAAAGCAGACTCCAAGCCTCAGGCCTGCCTACCTCAGGCCTCGGCCTTAATATAGAACCACTTTCAAGCAAAAAGTAGCCTCCAGCCCCTTGCCTGTCTACCTCAGGCCCTGGTCTTAATATAGAACTACACTCAAGCAAAATGAAGACTCCAAGCCCTGGGCTTGGCTATCTCAGGCCCTGGCCTTAATAAAGAACAAAGAATAATGAAGAATCTGTGAAACACTGAATAACATGGATGTACTTGGATGACATTATGCTGAATGAAATAAGTCGATAACATAAGGACCAATATTATATAAGTTCATTACTGTGAAAAGTCAAGGAAAGGTTTACATATAGAAGAAAACTTTCTTTGTTGGTTACCAGGAATGAGAGGGGAAGAGAGTAAACACTGCTTGATAGGTAGAAATGAGTATTGATTTGGGTCAAGGGAAGGGTGATGGACCAAAAATGAGTAACCAACACAGTGGCACTGAGGAAGAGGAAGACTCATAGAAGTACACCAGATGTGCAGATAATAAAGATAAACCCTTTTACCTATACAATACTGTGTGGTCAGTGACAACAAACATCTATGAGTAAATAGATGTGTAGACAGGCTGAAAGATCAGGTGTATCTAAGCAAAAGGGAATATACCCATGACCATATATAAGGTTGGCAGACAATGTTTCTACATATGTATTTGTATATGTTGTAAGAATATAGAAATATTTAATACAGCTAACAAGAGGCAAATTTATGATCATTTATTTGCCACAACCAACCACTCTGATGGAGCAAGTAGTTGGCCCTGTGGGTTTGGGACCATGGTCAGAGGGGACATCAACCTCAATTGGCATAACATACTACACAAAATCATTGTTCTACATCCTACTTTGGTGAGTAACAACTACAGTCTTAAAAGCTTGCAAGCAGTCATCTAGATTCAACAATGAGTCTCTCCTCACCCAGAGCAAAGAATGAAGAAAACCAAAGCCACATGGAAACACAAGGGACTAGTAGACCATGTGGTCTTAACCTATACAACCATGAGACCTAAAGAAATAGAGGGTGCCTGGCTGCCTCTGTGAACCACTAAGAAAGAGATCAATGCAAGAGATCCTGGCTAGATTGGGAGAATCATGTGGAACAAAACTGAAAATCATTAAAAAAAAACAAAGACCAGGTTTACTGGTCTGAGATAGCCTGGTGATACCTCCAAGACTATGGGCCCTAATTACCCTTCAGGTCTGTGATTGAACTTATTAAGCCTGTGGCTTCCAGCCAAAGAATAACAGGTATATATGGTGAACATTTACATCACGTAGATATAGTCCTGAGAGTGATCAATCGTGGGAGAACAGAGGGCAGTGTTTGCACAGGGATATAGCTTGGGGGACAGGAATGCATAAGAAGGAACACAGGAAAGAGGTAACTAGAGGGAGGAAGTGGGAACAGAGCTATTAAATTGTGGGGAATTACAGTTAACATCACAAAACAAAATGTGTATGAACAGCTGTATCAAAAATGAATTTGCTTTGTGAACTTTCACCCAAATTACAATAAAAATTAAAAAAAAAATCTCTTTAAAGTTTTGAAGAACAAAGATGTCACTTTGAAGATTAAGGTGCACCTAACTCAAGCTGTAGTATTTTCAATTGCTTCATATGCATGTGAGAGCTGGACAATGGATAAGGAAGACTGAAGCAGAACTGATACTTTTGAGTTGTGATATTGACAAAGAATACTGAAAATACCATGGACTGCAAGAAAAATGAACAAATCTGCCATGGAAGAAGTACAGTGTGAATGCTCCTTGGAAGTGAGAATGGCCATACTTCACGTACTTTGGTCATGTTGTCAAAAGGGACCACTTCCTGAAAAAGAAAAAAAAAAAAAAAAGGATATCATGTTTGATAAAGTGGAGGTTCAGCAAAAAAAGTGGAATACCCTCAATGAGATGGATTGACACATTGTCTGCAACTATGGGCTCAAGTATAGCAAGGATTTAGAATATGGCACCTGAATGGGAAGTGTTTCATTCTACACAGGGTTACTATGAGTTGGAGCCAACTTGACAGCAACTCTTAAGAAAAATCTTTAACAGAAGAAGTGTGCCACATCTTTCTCCAGAAGAGCAGCTGGTGGGTTTGAACTGCCAACCTTTTGGATAGTAATTGAGCACTTGGGCACTGCACCACAATGGCTCCACACATTGCCCACCAAAACCCAAATGAAACCTACTGCCATTGAATTGATTCCTACTTATAGTGATGCTTAAGGACAGAGTAGATCTTTCCAAGACCACAATCTTTAACAGAAGAGGACTGCTACATCTTTCTCTTGCACATTGGCTGGTGGATTTGAATCACTGATCTTTTAGTTATCAGCAAGCACTTAACCACTGTATGTGCCCACTGCCCACAACCAACAACAACAACATAAGTAAAATATTTCATTGTAAGTAGTATCAGCAAAACTTTAACGTAGTTAACAAAATCTGGCTCAACTATGCTCATAAAAGTATTTTAAAAGAATCTTTATTACTTCCTATGTAGAATCATATTAATTATGGGATCTTTTCACAATTTTAATCAAGATGAAAAACATATGTTAGCTTGGGTAATGGCGGGTCGGTGCACGACAGCCGGGAGAGAGCCCTAGAACTACTGGGGCCCTGCTGAGAGTTACCCTGGCTTACTTAAAACCGAATCCTGGCTCCAGGAAACTGGAGAGGTAGAAAATGTGGCAGAGACCACAAAGGAGAAAGGCAGAGAGGAACACGGCCTCGACTGGGCTTTGAGGGAGGCAAAACTCCTTTTTACATCCAAAGTCCAAACTATGGGTTTAATGAAGGACATAGCTTCAGACACCAGTATCAGTCCTTGAGTCTCAATAGATTTCAGTATCTTATTGACTTGGGTGAAGTTGATCCTACTCAACGTATTGACATAACCCAGCTTGTCAATGGTAGAGGTGTGACCATCCAGCC
>NW_006922147.1:725980-763461 GCF_000298275.1 Orycteropus afer afer | reverse complement strand
GTATAGTTATATTTTACCTGATATCACAAAAGATGAACTCTTCAAAATGCTCAGTGCTCGAAAGGATCCACAGCAGATCTTCTTTGGTCTTGCTCCAGGCTGGGTGGTGAATATGGCTGACAAGAAAATCCTTTAGCCCAAAGATGAGAATCTCATCAAGTATTACAGCTCATGAGTCCCCTTCCAAGAGAGCAGTGTTGTTCGAGAATGCTAGAAAGGGACGGACACATACCTATTTCTCGTGGACTTCTCTAATGTTGTCTCATTATCTAGATCTTAATGTTAGCTTTTGATGTAATCATGTGTCTTTTTGTTTTTAATCTAAAAATAAAAATGCAATAAGCAAGAAAAAAACAAGAAAAACATATGTTAATAAAATTGAG
Organism: Orycteropus afer afer; assembly: GCF_000298275.1. Taxonomy (NCBI): domain Eukaryota; kingdom Metazoa; phylum Chordata; class Mammalia; order Tubulidentata; family Orycteropodidae; genus Orycteropus; species Orycteropus afer. The sequence goes on along the minus strand of NW_006922147.1, from coordinate 763,078 downwards.
GGTATTTTAAAGAAAATTTTATTTGTAGACTTTTTGCTTACTTGTAATACAATAAATACATTTTATACTTCTGTTAGAATTTATTGATAAAATTTGTGCTTTAGTTTTAGTAACACAGATATATTTTTCTATTATCTTAAATGTGAATTTAATAGTTTTCCAGCAATATAAATATGCAGTGACAATGAAAATTTCTTTAGTAGAGAAAGATTTAAAAAGATAAATTCTTTTTTATTGAAATTTAATAATAAAATTCTATTGTAACTTGTATTTGAGTCATATAAAAATTTGGAGTTCAGTAATAAACACTCAAAGGTAAAAGCAATGAGTGTACCAGGTAATGTTTCTGTCTTCATTCTCTCTCAGTTGAGTGAAGAAGTAAATTAGTTCTGCTCTCTTTAGAGAGATTTCACTTTAAAATAAAATGGCTGAAGAAGTATATTGTGCCAGGCTACCACTGTCAACCACTCCGCAGGGTATCTATGTAGGAGATCTTGGATAGAGAGGGAGAACGATGTAGAACAAAACTCAAAATCATTTAGAAAAAAAAAGGGGGGTGGAGAAGGGAGGACCAGTTTTGCTGGTCTGATAGAGCCTGGTGGAACCACTGAGACTATAGCCCCTAGCTGTCTTTCAGGTCTAGGATTGAACCCACATTTGTGGCTTCCAGCCAAACATAAGAAAGGCATATGAGTTAAACATTTACCTGAGGCAGATACATTCCTTGGAGAGAACAATCATGCAGATACATTCCTTGGAGAGAACAATCATGGGAGAAAGAAGGGCTGTTTATGCACAGGTAGACAGCTCAGGGAGCAAGAGTGCATGGAGAGATGAACAGAGGGAAGAGGTAACTATCAGGAGGAAGTGGGAGGGGAGCTGTTGCATTTGGGGTAAACTGTAGTCAATGTCATGTGACAAAGTGTACGTGAACTGCTGTATGGAAAGTGAATTTGCTCTGTAAATTTTCACCCAAATCACAATAAAAAATATAAATAAATAAATAAAATGTTTTTTTTTGTAATGAGCAAAGCACTGTTTCAAGGAATCTAAGATCCGCTATAGTATTCATCTCATCTGATTTTAAATCTTATGTGGACCATAAGAAGATAATTAAATTAAATGATTTTGAATGGATTAAGAAATAAATATCTTATAATGTATTAAGCTTATCCCATATCTTCCATTAGAACTTGTGTTTATTCAGAGACTTTACTTTGTCAGCATTCACTTCATCACAAGTTTGGTATTTTTCAATACATTTAATAAATATGAAGTGATTTAACACTATCCCACTCTAATAACCAGATTACACCTCTAGGAAGACTGGGCTTCATTTTCTTGCCCAAGAGATATATAGGTTTAAGCTATACCAAGTTGGAAAATGGAACACAATTAATTTTCCAGTCTAGAGACTTGCTGAGAGTTGTTATTTCTTCTCATTATTCTAATTACCTCAAACTTAAAAGGATTCACAAAGTTCAAAATATATTTATAAACAACTCCACAGAAAACACAAGAAGCATGCTAATAAAATGGTAGCACATATACTTTATTTCAAAACTAAAATAAAGAGTATCAAATAAATAAAGAGTATCAAAAAAGATTATTGGTATTAACCTACTAATACATTCATCTTTCCTCTGCCAGGACTAGTTTGTTTCATCAGTACAATATCACTGGTTTTCAAAAGGCTTTTTCTCCCAGTGAAATGTATACATATATTAATTTTGAAGAGACACTTATAGGTTATATATGTGAGTGTGTGCATACGTGTGTGTGTGTGTGTGTGTGCATGTATGCAACCAGAATGCTCCAGAGAATTGAGGATAGTGAGATTTCAGCTTGTTTACTTTGGCTATGTCAGTATATACTCAGAGAGTAGAGCAGAGACATACAGAGAAAAAGAGATAGACAGACAGATGAACAGACAGAAAAAGAAAATTACTATAGTTTTTCAGCATGTGAGCTTCAAGTGATCTATATTTCAGACAAATCTTCAACCTGATATGGATTTATGTAGATGAAAATATGAAATTATATTAATATTTTACTTTCCTTTAAAACTATTTTTAAATGTGAGGACATTTGTTCATTTAATGTTCCTTGATTATTCCAGACACACATCATTCCAAGTTAAAAAAATAAAAAATAAGGAAGGAAAAAAGAAATGGATGAAATAACTGAATGGCTATAATATAATAATTATTACATTAAACAATAGTGATAACTTTCATTAATAAAAGTAACAACAGAGTCAACTTTATTACTGGTAAAATAGGTTTAGAAAAAGAGTATGAGAATTACACAGAATTTAAACTTGTTCTAGTTCTGCAACCACTGATGTAGTGCATACAGTCACAGGCAAAGATGAGTGTATCTTTCCTGTACTCCTGCATTTGAATTATGGTGTTGTTGAATAATGTTAAATATACCATGGACTGCAAGAAAAATCAAAATCTGATCTGTCTTGGAAGAACTGTGAAGAAGACTTCATGGTCCTTAGAAGCAAGGATGAGGAGACATCATCTTATATATTTTGGGCATTTCATCAGGAGGGACTAAGCCCTATAGAAGGACAACATACTCGGTAAAGTAGAGGTTCAGCAAAAAAGAGGAACACCCTCAATGAGATGGATTGATACAGTGGCTACAACAATGGGCTCAAACATAGCAATGATTGTGGGGATGGCACAGGACTGTGACTTGGAAACAACTTAGTGGTACCTACAATAACAACAACAGGTAGTAGGTAGATAGATGCAGCCTCTAGAATAAGAATGTCAGATATTGTTACTAAGTTCTGCCATTTACTATTTGTGGTCATGGACTAACTAGTTATGTACCATCTCTCAGTGTCAATGTTCTCAACTGTATAATGAAGATATTAATTGTATTTATTACATAAGCTTATTTCCAAAATTAGATTAATTTAATTGAATTGGCATTATTCAATGCAATTAATAAATATGAAGTCATTTAACAAAACCCCACTCTAATAACCAGATTACAGCTCCATGAAGCCTAGGCTTTCATTTTCTTAGAAGACTTCCTGATATGTAGTAAAGTTGGTTATTCTGTTGGAATTTCTGTTGGAAATTCTGTTATTTTTATTATTTTCTCAAAATTAAAAATATTTGTTGATTTATGCTTATGACCTACATGGAAATTTATATGTATATAGATACCATATTCATCTTTGTATGTATATAGATACATATCCAATACTCATCTGTCAGTCTGTCTTACTCTGGTGGTATGTGTGCTGCTGTGAGGCCAGAGGCTATGCCATTGATATTTAAAATACCAGCAGGGTTTCCCAGGATGGACAGGTTTCCACAGAACTTCCACACTAACACAGACTGGGAAAAAGACAAAGCCATCTACTTCTGAGAAAATTGTCCAGTGAAAATCTTATGAATAGCAGTAAAACACTATCTATTACTGGGAGACTTTATAAATAGTTGTGAAGCATTGTCTGACATAGTGCCAGAAGATGAGCCCTTGAGGATGGAAGACATTAAAATATAACTAGAAAGAGCTGCCTCCTCAAAGTAGAGTTGATCTCAAAATGTAGATGGAATAAAGATTTCTAGGCCTTCATTTACTAATGAAACATGGCTTAAAATGGGGAGAAACAGCTGCAAACATCTATTAATAATTGGAACAAATGGATGAAGGATGAATAAAGCCAAGAAAAATGGAAGTAGTCAAAAATGTAATGGAACCATAAAGATTGATATCCTATGCATCAGTGAGCTGAAATGGACTGGCATTGGCTATTTTGAATCGGACAATCCTATGGTCTAGTAAGCTGGCAATGACAAACTGAAGAGAAAGGGCATCACATTCATCATCAAAAAGAACATCTCATATCTATCCTAAAGTACTATGCTGTCAATGATAGGCTACTTTTCATATGCCTACAAGGAAGACCAGTTAATACTACTATTATTCAAATGTATGCGCCAACCACAATAGCCAAAAATAAGGAAATTGAAGATTTTTACCAACTCTACAGTCTGAAATTAACCAAACATGCAATCAAGATGTATTAATGATTACTGGTGATTAGCATGTAAAAGTTAGGGGAAAAAAAAAGAAGCAGAATTAGCAGTTGGAAAATATGGTGTTTGTGACAGAAATGACATCAGACATCACATGATAAATTTTGCAAGATAAATGACTTATTCATTGCAAATACCTTTATCAACCACATAAATGACAGCTATACATGTGGACCTCTCCAGGTGGTACACACAGGAATCCAACTGACTATATCCATGGAAATAGGCAAAGAAGAAGCTCAATTTCTCTAGTCAAAACAAGGCCAGGAGGTGACTGTAGTAGAACAGACAATTAATTGCTCATATGCAAGTTCAAGCTGAAGCTGAGAAAAATTAAAGCAAGTCGAAAATACTCCCTTTATTATATCTTGCCTGAATTTTTTAGAGACTCTCTGAAGAATAGATTTCATGCATTGGTCACCAATGACCAAAAACCAGATGGATTGTAGGACGACATCAAGACCATCATACATGAAGAAAGCAAACATTCACTAAAAAGACAAGAAAAGGAAAAAAAATAAATAAATAGAAAAAGATTGTCAGAAGAGACTCTGAAACCTACTCTTGAGCAGAGGCTAGCTAATGCAAATGGAAGAAATCATGGAATAAAAGAGCTGAACAGACTTCAAAGGGCAACTTGAGAAGACAAAATAAAATCCTATAATGAAATATGAAAAGACCCAGAGCTAGAAAACCCAAAGGAAAGAAAAGACTCAGCAATTTTCAAACTGAAAGAGCTGAAGAAAAAATTCAAACCTCAAGTTCCAATATCGAAGGATTCTGTGGTCAACATATTGAATGCCACAGAGAGCATCAAAGAAGATGGAAGGAATGCACAAGGTAACTGTACCAAAAATAATTGGTTGATGTTCAGCTATTTCAGGAAGTACCATCTGATCAGGAACCAATGGTACTGAAAAAGTCCAGGCCACACTGAAGGAAATGGTGATAAAACAAGGCTCTAGAAATTAATGGAAGTACCCATTGAGAAGTTTCAATAAACAGATGCAGTGCTGGTGGTACTTACTCATTTATGCCAAGAAATTTGGAAGATAGCTTCCTGACCAACTGACTGGAAGAGATTGATATTTGTGCCCATTCCAAGGACAGGTGATCCAATAGAGTATGGAAATTATCAAACAATATCATTAATATCGCACACCAGTAAAACTTTGCTGAAGATAATTTTGAAAAGTTTGCAGTATATTGACAGGCACATTCCAGAAATTCAAGATGCATTCAGAAGGGAACATGGAAGGAAGAATGTTATTGCTTATGTCAGATGAATCTTGGCTAAAAGGAAAGGATACCAGAAAGATGTTTACCTGTGTTTTTCTGCCTATGTAAGGCATTTAACTGTGTGGATCATAAAAAAATTATGAATAATATTGGGAAAAATGGGAATTCCACAACACTTAATTGTGTTCCTGAGGAGCCCATACATAGACCAAGACGCTGTAATTTGAAAAGAACAGGGGATACTGCATGGTTTAAAATCAAGAAAGGTGTGTGTCAGAGATGTATTCTTTAACCATAATTTTTCAATCTGTATGCTGAACAAATAAGCCAAGAAGCTGGACTATAGGAAGAAGAACATGGCATCAGGATTGGAGGAAGAATATTTAACAACCTGTGATATGGAGATGATGCAACTTTGCTTGCTGAAAGTGAAGATGACTTGACGCACTTACTGATGAAGATCAAAGCTCTAGGGATCACAACTCAACATAAAGAAAACAAAAATCCTCACAACTGGACCAATAATCAACATCATGATAAATGGAGAAAAGTTTGAATTTGTCAGAGATTTCATTTTACTTGGATCCACAGTCAACACCAATGGAAGCAACAGTCAAGAAATCAGATATCAAATTGCACTGGGTAAAAATGCTGCAAAAGATCTATTTAAACTGATAAGCAAAGATGTCACTTTGAAGACTAAAGTATGCTTAAGCCAAGCCATGATATCTATAATAGTGTCGTATGCATGTGAAAACTGGACAACAAATAAGGAAGACCAAACAAGAGTTGATGCCTTTGAATTGCAGTGTTAGAAAAGAATACTGAAAATACCATGGACTGCCAGAAGAACAAACAAATCTGTCTTAGAAGAAGTGCAGCCAGAATGCTCCTTAGAAGGAAATATGGCCCAGACTTCATCTCACCTACTTTGGTCATGTTGACAGAGGGACCTGACAAGGAGCCTTCCTTGGAGAAGGATAATGTGCTTTTAAAGTGGAAGGTCAGGGAAAAATGGAAAAACTCTCAATGAGATGGACTGACATACTGGCTGCAACGATTGGCTCAGACATTGCAAGGACTGTGGGAATGGTGCAGGACAGGATGGTGTTTCATTCTGTTGTAGATATGAATCGGAATTAATGCGAGGGCCCTAACAATGACAGATAATGCAGAATATATATGTCATTTTTATGAGTGGTTTTGTGTTCCAACCAACGTGGCTGGGCTATGGTTCCTAGTTGTTTGACCTTCAATGGAGTAGTTGAGTGTGTTGTTATGGAGTAGTTATATCTTTTGCTGTTGAATCTACTCTGACTTATGGTGACCTTGTATATATTCGAGCAGAACTATGCTCCAAACCATTTAAAAATTTGTCATTTAAAAATTTCCATAAGATTGTATTTTCTTCCAGTATTATATTTAAATTGTCATTAACTCTATTTAACTTTAATATCACTAATAATAAAGTTTCCCAACAACTAAAGAACCTATGGTGGTACTTGCTTTTTCATGAAGAGTACCTTCTTCAAAAGAAAAAAAAAAAAAATCTCCAAATGGTAGATGTCATATTTCTTACATATGAACACACAGGATTTATAAAACATTTTCAACAAAGAGAATTCTGCAAGCCTTATACTGACTTTTTATATGTTGCTTAATATTTTCAATGCTATAGTGGTTTCTACTGATTTGACTGCTTTACAAATAATTTTATTTGAATTCACATGTGAAGTATTATACAAGGTTTTATAATTTATTAAGGGAAATGGATCTTAATAAGAAAATGGTTAATGTCAATAATAATGTAGTTGGGGATTGTTGTTGTTGTTATTATGTGCCATGGAGTCGGACCCGACTCATACTGCCCCTCCTTGGGTTTCTGAGGCAGTATATCGCTGTGGAAGTAGATTGCCCAACCTTCCTTCTTGGAGTGGCTGGTGGGTTTCAACCGCCAGCCTTCTGGTTAGTGGTCAAGTGCCTTAGGCACTATGCCACAAGAGCTTCTAGTTGGGGATTATGGTTATTAAATTTTTGCACATAATCTATGTTTAATTACATTTACAATCTTGAGTCATCTTGGAATATTTTGATACTCAAAAAATACCAAAGAAAAGAAGCTGGAACAAATTTTGAAGAAAATATAAAATATAAGGAGTTTTGTTGAGTTAGATTTGTCTTTGAATATAATTTTCCATAAATTGTAAAAAATTTGTACATTAACTTTATATGTACTACAGAGTAATTTTGTACTGTAATTTATACAAACACATGCAGTTAAAGTGCAATTAAATTGCATTTAATGGACTGCTACAATTATATGGTTTTAAAAAGAAAATCCCTAAAGATTTTTTGAATGTGTTTATACTTTCTGAAGATGTAGCTCTATCAAAATTCACCATTAAGTATAACAAGATTTTTCTTAATTTTGCAATTTCTCAGAATTTCCAGGTGTCCTTATTTTCTACTTCTTATATAAGTACATAGTACTAGTAACATGAGTGGGAGCTCTGATAGCATAGTGCCCAAGGCACTTGACTGCTAACCAGAAGGCTGGAGGTTCAAACCCACCAGCCACTCCTCAGAAAGAAGGATGGGCAATCTATTCCATAGTGATACCTTGGAAATCCTAAGAGGTGTTGCTATGAGTCAGGGCATGACTTGACGGCACATGACAACAACAACAGCAATATAAGTAATGCTTATATTCTTTCATCTACTACTAGACTTTATGTCCTGGACATTCATTCTTCTTCATTTGTTTTTGACTACTGACTTTTCAATACCTTCTAAAGATAATAGGGAAATTTAAATTGGGAGTTATGCAAATAAATAATAGATAAACAAACCCAAACCAAACTCACTGCCATCGAGTCAGATCCAACTGAAGGGAGTGAATATTCTTCAATGTCATGTCTTAATTTGTGTAATTTCAGGTGGACTGAAAGAGAATAGAAATAACACTACAAAGAATAATAGAAATAATGCAAATTATTCTAGCCATCTATTTTTTCCCCTCTATCTTAATGTAGGTAGAGGGTAATACATATATATATATATATATATATATCATATATATATTTACACAGATAGAGGAGAACAGATTTTAACAAAACTTACCTTTACATAGATCCAAAAAACAAAAAAAAAGAGAGGAGTGAAAAAAAAAAAAAAAGGTGGCTAGGATAATTAGGGTTATATGATGCAAACTAGGATATGACAATGAAGAATACTCACTCCCTTCCAAAATGTGATTCACTGGTTCAGTTTATTCTGGAAACATATTTTGTGAGACTCCCGTTTTTGGTCATTAAGAGAAGTTTTCTTATGATTAGTTTACTCATGTGCTGAATGCTATCATGAAAATATTCTAACTATTGGCATGGATTTTATTATTTTCTGGACATTGCTAACAATGGTTTCACAAATATCACAATTATGACACTTATAAAGCCTGTGTTATCTTTTTTTTTCTGAGCATATACAAGGGAAACTGTGAAAGCTGAAACTCAATGGAACTGCCTTGCTTTTTCAGGTCTGTCAAGTTTTCTGCCTTTTGCAGGGACAGTCTTACTACTATTCTATTACTTATTCTAGTGGCATATGTGTGAGTTTTACTTTGATAGTTTCCACCTTACACAGTTTCCAGCTTTATTTTGTTTAAGTAGTTGCTATCGAGTGCATTCTGACTCACTGTTCTCATGTCTGTTGGTGTTAAACCGGGGTCTATAGGCTTTTCAATGGCTAATTATTCGGAAGTAGTTTGCCAGGCCTTTCCTGAGAGGCACTCTGGGTTGGTTAGAATTGTCAGTTTTTTGACTAGAAGCTGAGTGTGTCAGTCATTGGCACCATCCAGGAACTGCTGACTATATTTATACAAAGAAAAGAAAAGAAAAAGAACTCAGAGTTGTGGAGTCAGTTCTGACTTATGGTGACCCCTCCTTGGGTTTCTGACATGGTATCTTTACGGAAGTAGATTGCCCAGTCTTCCTTCCAAGGAGTGGCTGATGGATTTGAATCACCAGGCTTCTGGGTAGCAGTCAAATGTTTTAGGCACTAGGCTACCAGAGCTCCCTCTGTTAGGCAAGGGACCTCATAATAAAGAAAGAAACTGCATATGTGTGCTTATTCACTAAAAGTCTATATCTAAGCAAAGCACATCTTCCCATTTCTTATAATTGTTCTCTTTTCATTTTCAATTAAGGTCAATGTAAATCAGACAGAAAGAAGGTATTTGAGGACAGTGAGAGAAAATATATAGTCTTTTTGTTTTATGTTTCACTTCTAGTCTGAAATTTTGAGGTTAACATCATAAAAACAAGACGATAAAGAAGAGCAAAGCTTGTTTAGAAATGCCTTGGGAAGGCAACATTAAAATGTGTTTTGAGCACTATTTTGCAACCTTTATATTGCTAAATTTTTCTTCTATAACTACCAGATACACTAAGGAATCTGTTCTGAGAAAATGATAGTAAAAATAGTGATATACCCACACTTTATTTTACCTAAAAGTAAACTATTAGTCAGATTCTAGTCCACAATATTTTAGCTCCCCAATGGTGTGATAACAATAATTGTGAATTTTAGTATTAGTCATAAAGGTATACAATAACTTCTCATTCAAAAATTATTCTTTGGCAATATACACCTTTGCTGCAAGCATTTAAATAGTATTTTCCCCTGCTAGTTGTAATCTTCTCTTCTGGGTTCTGGGTCAAGTACTGAAAGCTGTAGTGATAAAAACTTAATCCCAATTGCTCTTTGAAAGGCTGCCGTCATCACTAATGTTTTTAAATTGTTTTTAACCCTGAATAAAATGAATTGTACACCCAGGAAAAGTATGGTTTGATGTCAAAGTTATTAGTTAATCAATTCAAATTCAAAAGATAATCTTCAGCTTTGGGTTTATAAAACCAGATAAAGGAACACACTATCAATAATAGGTTTTGGAATTATTTTACTTATATCTAAACAGTACCATGGTATTTGGAAACCATATTGGAAATAAAAAAGTTCAGGCTTCATAAATTTTAGTGCTCTGAGATTTCAACACTTTTCTTATAAAGAATAGAATTTTAAAATTATTTTTATTTTTTTATTTGGTTTGGTGTTCTGTGTGGTCCCACATCTAACACAATTTTTTGCATTTTCTTTGGTCACATGGTTACACAGACAGCATATGCTGGCGAAAACACTGTTGATTTAGAAGCATCCTAAACATTTGAGAATTTTAATTTTATTGTATATTAAAATTTTTTATTGTGATTTGCAGATTTACAAAGTAGATTCATTTTACTCTTAACAGTTCATGCCCATTTGGTTTCATGGTCCTGATTGCAATCTTCAACCATAAAGAGTCCCTATCATCTCCTCCATGTGACTATCTTTTCCCTGTGCCCTTCTTATCTATGCATTCCTGTCTGTCCAACTTTTCCTCTCTGTAAATAAATATTTTATTTAACAAATTGGGATCATATTTTAAGGACAATTAGAGCAATTAGTATGACAGATATAATTACTTTTTTTCTGGTACTTTTAATTTACTCTTGGTGTAGTGTCATTGTTCCAAATAACCTCAGTTTCTCAACTTTCTCCAACTCTACTCCTAATATTAGTACAGTATGATGTTTCACAATGTTTCCTCTGTACATCAATATTATTTATGTTGTGTGCTGTCGAGTTGGACCCAACTCATAGTGACCCAAATATCAGTCACAGCTATATTGCAAAGTGAAAAAATAAAACCATATAACAGTTAACACATTTAAAAGACAATTTTATCATAATTATTTCATTAATGCTAAGTATATGTTAGGTCACAGATTATTAATGGGTAAAGACAAAACAAAACAAACAAACAAAAACAGCTGCAATAATGTATCAATAGGAAACTGCCAAAAACTTAAGCCAGATTCTGAAAAACATGGAGCAAAGAATATTGGTGGTGTGTGTGATAGTTGGAGTTGTTTGTCAACTTGGCTGGACCACAATTCTGAGTGGTTTACACAATTGTGATGTGGGTTATTCCTATGATGGGATCAGATGTATATGTTTTGAGCAGCTAATCTGTTGAAAGGGAGTTTCTCTAGGGGTGTGGACTGCTTCCAATATATTTATGGACATCCTGGGAAAATGAGACACTCTTCTGTGGATCTGGATCCTGTTGTGCTGCCTACAATTGTCTGTGAGTGAACAGTTCACCATTCGGCCTGGAGATTTTGGATTCGTCATTTGTTGGAGTCAACAGCCAGTATACTGCCTGCCAATCTTGAGCTCGTCAGCCCCTGAAACTGCATGAATCAGGAAAAGCCTCCAGCTCAACGTTTGATCCAAGAACTTGGGACTTGTCAGCTCTATAAGTATGGGAGACATTTTCCTAAGAAAAATTTCTCTTTCTCTTTCTCTATTTAAATATTAGCTTTACTGGTTTTTCTTCCTTAGACAACCCAGCCTAACACAGTATGAGACAGTCTTGGCCTAAAACAGAGAATACCAGAAAGATGTCTACCTGTGTTTTATTATCTATATAAAGGCATTTGACAGTGGATCATAACAAATTATGGATAACACAGGGCAGAAGGGGGATTCCAGAACACTTAATTGTGCTGTTGTGAACAAGAGGCAGAAATTGGAATACAACAAGGGAATATTGCATAATTCCAAATCTAAAAAAGTGTGCATCAGAATTGTATTCTTTGACTGTACTTCTTCAATCTGAGTGTGGAGAAAATTATCTGAGAAGCTGAACTATATAAAGAAGAATGTATCATCAGTATTGAAGGAAGACTCATTAAAAACCTGCAATATGCAAATAACACAACCTTGCTCTCTGAAAGTGATGAGGACTTGAAGAAGTTTTTGATAAAGATCAAAGACTACAATTTTCAGTATGGATTATATCTCAACATAACGAAAACCAAAATTCTCACAACTATACCAAAGAGGAACATCATGATAAATGGAAAAAAGATTTAAGTTGTTAACACCACTCTGACAAGAATATACCACAAATGGGATGGCTTTAACAAACAAGAGTATATTCTTACAGTTTGGAGGCTTTAAGTCTGAGTTCAAAGTGCCAGGCTCTAGGGACTAGGTGAAAGCCCCTCAACCTTGGAGTCCAGCTCTGCTTCCTGTTCCAGGAACACTGAACCTGGAGGCTTTTCTTTGCTCAGCTGCTGGCTGCTGAGGCTGACAGATCCAAGGTCAACAAGTAACAAGGCACAATCCTGATATAACCAAACCACATGACAGTAATTCAAATCCATTAAAAGTTAACAAGATGTACACGCAGACCACTCAACCCAGGATGATACACCCACATACTCTGTGGTAATACATCCCTTAGAGCAATAGACCATGGGACACCAGAGGACCAACATTCAAATTAAGGAAATGCAGGACAAATAGGAGTATACAAATATGAGGGCACAGGGGGAGGGTTACAGGGCAGGGAGAGGAGGAGACTGGGTTAGGGTTGGACAGAGTAAATGGGGAGTGAAACTAAATGTACATGCAATGTTGAATGTAAAACAAGCTCTTAAAAAAAAAGTCCCAAGATCAGCAGAGCATGCCAGGCTGCTGAACAACCACTCAGCTACATGCAGGGTTCAAGAATGACATAAATCAGAGACCATTCCTAAAGGTGCTTCTTATATATGGGAAGCAGACCACATCCCTAGAGCAGCTATTCAGCTGCTTGTGATAGATCCCACCATGGAGTTGATTGCCAGTCTCATCATGGGGAATAACTACTGCCAGCTCTCTAGCCACTCAACCAGGCCCAGCCAAGCTGACACACAACCTTAACCAATGCATTAAGGATTTCATTTTTTTTGCTTCCACAAGAAATCCCCATAGAAACAGCAGCCAAGATATCAAATAATATATTGTATTGGACAAATATGCTGCTAAAGAGCTCTTTAAAGTGTTAAAAACCAAAAATGTCACTTTGACGACTAAGGTAGACCTAACCCAAGCCATGGTATTTTCAAGGAGCTCTGGGAGCTCTGGTGGGTTAGTGCCTAAGGCATTTGACTGCTAACCAGAAGGCTGGCAGTTCAAACTCACCAGCCACTCTTCGGAAGGAAGATAGGGCAATCTACTTCTATAGTGATACTGCCTCAGAAACCCAAGGAGGAGTCGTTATGAGTCAGATCTGACTTGACAACAGTGAGTTTGGTTTTGGTTAATGAGGAGCTCTGGTGGCATAGTGGGTTAGGCATTTGGGTGCTAACAAGAAAGTCAGTGATTTTAAGCCTATACCAGCTGCTCTGCCAAAGGAAGACAAGACAATCTGCTTCTGTAAAGAGTTACAGCCTCAGAAACCCAATGGGGGTCTCTAAGTTGTTGTTGTTGTTGTTGTTTGCCATCGAGTCGGCCCTGACTCATAGCGATCCCTCCTTGGGTTTCCGAGGCAGTATCACTACAGAAGTAGGATTGCCCAACCTTCCTTCCGAGGAGTGGCTGGTGGGTTTGAACCGCCAGCCTTCTGGTGAGCAGTCAAGTGCCTTAGGCACTATGCTACCAGAGCTCCTAGGGGTCTCTAAGAGTAGGGATCAATTCAATGACAGTGAGTGTTTTTTTGTTGTTCATGTACATGCAAAAGCTGGACAATGAGTAAGGAAGAGTGAAGCAGAATTGATGCCTTTGAATTATTGTATTATCACACAGTTAGTCTCTTGACTATAAATTACTATTTTGGCTGAGCTGTCACTCTCTCTACTTACCACTTTTCCCATCCCCTGGCCTAGGGATTCTGGAACTAAAGCCAACAGGTGCCTCCACACTGATGCCTGACCTATGAATTTTGGACTTGTCAGCCCACTCTACCACCTGTATATATATACTCATATTTCACTGGTTCCATTTTTTTTACAGACCTCTAAGACAAATACTCTCTGTTTCCATGAGTTAAATACCCTCTGTGCCTATGAGTTAAATACCTTCTGTTTCCATGGGTTAATAAGGTGGTGTAAAATTGTTGTGGTGGTGGTGGTCAGGTCCCATTGGATAGGCTCTGTTTCATATGTCCTGGACTTTCTTATGTGCCCTCTGTACAAAAGACATTGCCCTATCTTGCAACTTCTTCACAATCCTTGCTAAACTTGAGCCCATTGTTGCAGCCACTGTACCAATCCATCTCACTGAGCTTCTTCCTATTTTTTCTGACCCTCTATGAAGCATGATATTCTTCTCCAAAGATTGACCTCTTCTGATTACATCATCAAAGTACAAGAGAAAAAGTCTACCCCTCTAAAGAGCATTCAGGCTGTGCTTCATCCAAATACAGATTTGTTTATTTCTCTGGCAGCCCATAATATATTGCTAAAATGGCTGGAAAGCCTGCACTGTCTTGTGCCAGTCTCTCTTCCATCCACTCTGCAGGATGCTTTGTTGGGCTCTCTGCCAGTTTCTTTACCAAGGAGATCCAGCAAAGAGATCTCGGGACCACTCCACCTCCAGCCCTTTTTCTTGATGGCAGTGAAATCCCACTTTCTACTTTCAGAATGTCTCACTTTAAGCCCAGCAAGATGAAAAAACTGACAAATGCCCATATTAGGGTTCCATGGTCCCACAGCCACAAGGGTGCCATGTAGCTTATGTAGATTACTAACAAGCTATTCAATCACCTTGGTGGGCTACAAGCACCATACATTTGCTTAGTTCCAACCATTCATGTGGTGGGAGTCACAAAG
The DNA here is from genome assembly GCF_000298275.1 of Orycteropus afer afer. Classification (NCBI taxonomy): domain Eukaryota; kingdom Metazoa; phylum Chordata; class Mammalia; order Tubulidentata; family Orycteropodidae; genus Orycteropus; species Orycteropus afer. The sequence continues at coordinate 748,074 of NW_006922147.1, read as the reverse complement.
ACCATGGGTAGAAGAACCATATGGAGTAATTCACTGCACTGCAGGCTACCCCCCAGATTTTCTATCTATTGTCCCTTTCATACTTGAAAGATTAACTATGCCTTCCCCATCATTTAAATATAAGCACACCCATGAAAATGTGTAAACTAGCCCCTTCATGCCTTTATCTCTTGTCATTTTTGCTGGCCAATTTCTAAAATGCCTGGACTTATCAAACCAACCAGTACTCTGAGGAGCAAAATGTTTCTTTCTCTGAAGAATCTTCTGTTCCACTTGGTACTTTCAGTATCTGCATCCATAAGGAAAGTCTAGTCCAAAGCAAGCCATCAAATTTTAGCAATTTATACCATAGTGTCAAACAACTTTCTCTTCGTTTTGTCAGGTCTTGATAAGTTTCTGGTCAGCTCAGGCCTAGCCATCCAAGCTTGGTCATGGGTACTAGCTGCAAACTTGGAAGTTCACACACTTCCCTGAACTTCAGAACAGCTAGCACCTTCTCTCTCTCATCCCTAGTGCCCATGGGCTAGTTCAATGCCCACAGGCTCAGGAATCCACCCAACTATCTGCACTTCAGACCAGCTCCCCTTTCCTCTCATCCCTAGCCTCCTTGGGCAAGTCCAACAGGTTCTAAACTCAGCCAATTTCATCATTGCTGCACATCTCCCACTCCCACTCATCAAGTCCACCGAGGTGGTCACAAGTGAGCAGCATACAAGGCCATCTACTTGCCAGCTTCTTTTATCTTCCAGTCCTAGAAGTGTTCTTCTCAATAGATGATTTTCTTGCCACTATGCACCCAAAGACAAACCATTCATTCATAATTTAAAAAGCCAGTCATTTTTTTTCCACTTCAGGTCCTTCCATCCAATGCAAATCTTCTATTATTGTAGCACAACCAATCTGGATGGGTCTCCATAACTTTTCAAATGCAAATTTCCTGACTCTGAAAGTTCTGGGTGGGCCTCTGAATGTTCAATCTAAGCTCCCAATACTCTATACACAGGGCTACTGCATTCAAACCCACAGCCTGTGTTTCTTCTCTGCAAATTCTTCTTTTCCTTTTAGCATATCCAATCAAGTATTGGCTGAAGGTGACTTACATGCTCCCTGTTACCCATACTCAGTATTCATTTCTAACATATAACAAGCATGTTCTAATGTACAACAAGCCATGCCAAGTAATTCACTGTATCACATATATTCAGTATGCTTCACCAAACTATAATTCATCAATTTTTATTAGATATTCCTTATTCATTGTCCAGCTTTCACATGCATGTAAGGCAATTTAAAATATCATGGCATGGGTCATGTACACCTTAATCTTCAAAGTGACAAGTTTGCTCTTTAAAACTTCAAAGAGGTCTTTTGTAGCATATTTGTGTCATTTGATTTTTTCAGTGCTGCTTCTAAGGGTGTTGATTGTGGATCCATGTAACATTAAATCATTGACAACTTCAATCTTTTCTCCATTTAGCATGATGTTGCTTATTGGTTTAGTTGTGAGGATTTTGGTTTTCTTTCTGTTGAGGTATAATCCAGACTGAAGGCTAGCTGGAGTCTGATCTTCATCAGTAAGTGTTTCAAGTCCTCTTCACTTTCAGCAAGCAAGATTGTACCTCTGCATAACAGAGATTATTAGTCTTCCTCCAATCTTGTTGCAGTGTTCTTCTTTATATCCTCTAGCTTCTTGTATCATTTGCTCAGTATAGAGATTGACTAAGTATGGTAGTTGGTTACTTTGTGCTGCTCTAACAGAAAATACCACAAATGGGTGACTTGAACAAACAGGGATTCATTCTCTTACATTTTAGAAGGCTAGCAGTCCAAGTTCAAAATGCCAGTTCTAAGCAGCTAGGTGAAAATCCCTTGACCTTGGGCTTCAGTTCCACCTCTTGCTCCTGACCCACTGGAGCTGGAGACTTCTCTTCACTTAGGCAGCTGCTGGCTGCTGAGGTTAACAAGCCCAAGGTTGATGAGTAAAATGGCACAGTCCCAACACAATCAAACCAAAAAATAGACCAATAATTCAAGTCCATTAATAATCCCAAGATTGACAGAAAACACAGCAGGCTGCTGAACTACAACTCAGCTACATGCAGAATTCAAACATGCCAAAAGTTCAGAGACTTCTCAACACTTTATATATTGGAAACAGACCACATCCCTAAGGCAGCTACTCAGCTGCTTACAATAGATTCTAACACTGAGTTGATTACCAATCTCACCACGGGGAATAACTATATCTAGCTGCCCAGCCACTCAAAACCAGGCCCTGCTAAGTTGATACATAACCTTATCTAACACATATGGGGAAAGGATACAACCTGGATTCACCCCTTTCCTGATTTAAAATCATGTAGCATCCCCTTGTTCTTTTTGAACGACTGTCTCTTATCTATATAGAGGTAACTCTTGTTGTTGTTGTTAAGTGCCATTGAGTCAGCTCTGACTCACAGCAACTCTATGTACAACAGAATGAAACACTGCCCAGTCATGCACCATCCTCACAGTCCTTGCTATACTTGAGCCCATTGTTGGAGCCACTGTCTCAATCCATCTTGTTCAAGGTCTTCCCCATTTCAACTGACCCTCCATTTTGCCAAGTATGATGTCCTTCTTCAGTGATTGGTCCCTTCTGACAACAGGAACAAAGTAGGTGTGATGAAGTCTGGCCATTCTCACTTCCAAGGAGGATTCTGGCTGCACCTCTTCCAGGATAGATTTGTTCATTCTTTTGGCAATCCATGGTATTTTCATTATTCTTCAACACCACCACAATTCAAAAGCATAAACTCTTCTTTGGTGTTCCTTATGCGTTGCCCAGATTTCACATGCATATGACATAATTGAAAAAAACAATGACTTGGGTTAGGCACACCTTAGTCTTCAAAGTGACATATTTGCTCCTCAGCACTTTAAAGAGGCATTTTGCAGCCCAGTGCAATATGGTATCTGATTCCCTGACAGCTGTTTCTATTAGTGTTGATTGTGGATGCAAGTAATAAGAAATCTTTGACTACTTCAAAGTTTTCTCCATTTATTCTGATGCTGCTTATTGGTATAATTGTGAGGATTTTTATTTTGTTTATGTTGAGGTGTAATCCATAGTGCAGTGTTTAGTCTTTAAGCTTCATCAGTAAGTGTCTCAGGTCATCTTCACTTTCAGCAAGCAGGTTACCTGCATGTCATCTGCATATCACAAGTTGTTAATGAGTCTTCCTTCAATGCTGATGCTATGTTCTGGTATTCTTTGCTTTCAGCCAAGATCCCTCCAACATCAGCAATGATATACTTTATTCTACATCCTCTTATGAATCAGCTTGCATTTCTGGAAGTTCTCTGTCAATATACTGCTCCAACCAGTCTTAAATTGTGTTCAGCACAATTTTAATTGCATGTGATATTAATGATATTGTTTGATAATTTCCACATTCTGTCAGATCACCTTTCTTTGGAATGGGTACAAATATGGATCTCTTCCAGTTAATTAGCCTGGTAGCTGTCTTCTAAATGTCTTGTCATAGATAAGTAAGTGCCTCTAGCATGGCATCCATTTGTTGAAACATCTCAATGGGTATTTGGTCAATTCCTGGAACCTTGTTTTTCTCCAATTCCTTCAATGGAGCTTGTACTTCTTTCTTCAATACAATTGGTTCTTGATCATATGCTACCTTCTGAAATTGATGAACATTGATCAATTCCTTTTTTGTACACAATTAAGTGCTCTGGAATTCCCACTGTGCCCAATATTATCTACAATTTGTTATGATCCACAGTTGAATGACTTTATATTTTCAGTGCAACATGAGAAGATAACTGTGTGATAGTCTCTGCTTTCAGCCAAGATTCATTTGATAGCTGCAATGATATCTTTCATTCCACCTACTTTTCTGAGTTCAAGTTGAATTTCTAGCAGTTCCCTGACAATGTACTCCTACAACCACTTTTTGAATTATATTGGCAAAATTTTACTAGTATATGATATGAATTATATTGTTCAATAATTTATGCATTCTCTTGGAATGTTTTTATTTAGAATGGTTAGAAATATGGATCTCTTCCTGTCAGTTGGCCAGGTAGCTTTCTTTCCATTTTCTTGGCATAGATAAATGAGCACTTCCAGTGTTGCATCCATTTGTTGAAACATCTCAGTGGTATTCCAACAACTCCTGATGCCTTGTTTGTCACCACTTCCTTCAGTGCAGCTTGGACTTCTTCCTTCAATACTATCAGTTCTTTATCATATGCTCCCTCCTGAAAAGTTTGAACATAAATAAATTCTTTTTGGTATACTGATTCTGTGTATTTCTTCCATCTTCTTTGATACTTCCTGTTTCATTTCCCAAAATTTCCCCATAGAATCATTCCATACTATAATTTGGGGCTTGAATTTTCCTTCAACAACACAAAAGTCACCACAGTATGACAATCTTACAGATGAGTGGTAGAAAAATTATATTAGCAATTAAAATTTCAATTGTATTATTCATTGCTTGACAGTTTTCTTCTAATTGGAAATGAGCCCCTTAAAAGAAGGAGCTCTGGTGGCACGGTGCCTAAAGCATTTGACTGCGAACCAGAGGTTGGTGGTTCAAACACATCAGCTGCTCTGAAGAAAGAAGATGGGGCAATTTACTTCCGTAAATATTTACTGCCTTGGAAAACCAGTGGGATCTCTATGAGTCAGAATCAACTTAAAGGCTGTAAGTTTGGCTTTTGATTTTTATAAGAAGGAAGATAATAGATGAATAAATACAGACTTTTTTTTTTTTTTTTCCTTTCTTTTTTACCACATTATTTTAGTTTGGGTGAAAGCTTATAGAGCCATTTGTTAATTTACATTCTGATTCAACAATGTATGCACATTTGTTTGGTGACATATGTTGTGATCCCTTCAATTTGACAGCATTCTTTACTTTTCTTCCCTCACTTCTCCACATACTAATCATTCTTTTCTGTCCTGCTTTCTGCTTTCTAAAGTTTGTATTGGACAAATGCTGCCCTTTTGGTCTCATACGGTTGATTATCCTGATAAGTATTTTCCTCACAGGAGTTATTTGTTCACATTACAGACTTATCTATTGCTTGACTAAAAGTTGATCCCAGAGTAGGTTCAATTCCAGATTTGAATCATGTCTAAGGGCCTTAGTCTGTGGGGTCCTTCTAGTCTCTAGCAGGTCAGTACTTCTGGTCTTTTTTTGTGATTGTGAATTTTGTCTTACATTTTTCTCCCACTCTGCCCAGGACCTGCTTTGTGATCTTAATCAGAGTAGTAGAAGTGGTATCATGCACCATTCTATTCTGCTCTCAGGCTAGAGGAGGCTGTGTTATGCATGATCCATTAGTCCTCTGGACTAGTTATTTTCTTGAGTCTTTTATATTCACCACTCTTCTTTGCTCCATATAGGGACAGATCAGTAGTTGCATTGTAGATGGCTGCTTTCAAACTTTAAGACTCCAGCACCTAATATGTAGAGAATATTTTATTGTATACTGTTGGCATAGCACATAAAAGGCTCTTTCTACAAAGATTTCACAATGCCAAGATAAAATTAGTAAAGCATAGCTTGGTAACCATATCTTAGGCATTGGTTCTCAATCATTGTCTGATTATTATTATTTTTTGTGTCAGTGAATACGTGGATTGTTAAACCAATGTCTATCAGCTAGAGCAATGAGGTAAGGGGCTTGTTATTTTTGTCTCTAGGTGAAAAATTTTCCTTGTATCCAGCTAACACTTAAAAATGATCTTATGGTTAGAGGACCTCAAGATCATCCAAGGAAATAAATTTTTATTCAGATGGTAAGAGGATGTTTAGGTTAGACTAAAATAAGGAGATTAATATGGAGATATTCATAATAGCTCATAACATTAAATCATTCTATTGTTTCCTACTTATGGATAATTACTGATGATGTTATTTCTATTCAGCTAGAATATAAAGATATAATAAAGGAAAAACTTACAAGCTATTTTCTTTCATTTGTTAATGTCTTAGTTCATTTCTTAAGTTTCATAAAATGTAAATGAATTCAAAAATAAATAAATTCACCCAGCCAGAAAAATTCCATATGGCTTTGGAAAGCAAAGCTTCTGTCTACATATTTTGCCTAAGCATTTTCTTACTGTAAAGAATATCCACATGAAATTTGTATTGTATCAATTCTGTTGATATTTACAAAATTAGGAATTGTTACTGTTATTGGTATCTTCTTATATGCACAATTTCCTACTATAAATTGAAAGCTGATTAATGTTTTGCAATGATTTAAAGTTACTCAGTTAATTGCTGGCTATTGGAAATCACAAGTTATTTTAAATTAAATATAGAAAGCAATACTCAGTCTAATCATGCACTCAAGCAAAGTTTGTCTTTTTATGTTGTTTCCATGAAAAATGTCTTAATGTATATATGTAAAATTCAAATTTATTATCTTCTCTATGAAGTCTAAGGATGAAATATTTCTCGTATGCTACTATATTTGAGGAGTATATAATTTCAGGAGGTAGCATATGATCAAAGGCCATTGGTACTGAAGTAAGAAGCCCAACCTGCATTGAAGGAATTGGCAAGTAACAAGGATCTGGGAACTGATGGAATATTTTCTGAGATGTTTCAACAAACAGATACAATACTGGATGTGCTCATTCATTTATGCCAAGAAATATGGGAGATGTGACCAATCAATTGGAAAAGATTCAGGTCCATTCCAAACATTTTGTTGTGACCCAACAAAATGCAGAAATTATCAAGCAATGTCATTAATATCGCATGCAAGTAAAATTTTGCAAAAATGTTTCAAAAATGGTTGCAACTGTACATCAATAGGTATCTTTGAGATATCCAAGATAATTAGAATAAAACATGGAATGAGAGATATCATTGCTGCTGTCAAATGGGTCTTGACCAAAACCAGAGAATAAAAGAAAGAGGTTTTCTTGACTTTGCAAAGGCACTTGACTTTAGGGACCATATCAAATTATGGATAACCTTGTGAAGAATGGGAACTCCAAAACAATTGTACTCATGCTGAACCTATATATAGACCAAGAGACAGCTGTTCATGCAGAACAAGTGGATACTGAATAGATTAAAATCAGAAAGATGTGTAATCAGGGTTGTACCCTTTCACCATGCTTATTCAATCTGTATGCTGAGCAAATAATATGAGAAGCTTGATTATGTGAAGATGAACAGAGCAGCAAGATTGAAGGAAAAGTCACTAATAATCCATGTTATGCAGATGACAGAACCTTGCTTGAAGAGAGCAAAATCAAAGATGCTAGCCAGCTTTTGGCATATCAAAGAAAACCAAAATCCCCACAACTAAACTAAGCAACATCATGATAAATGGAGAAAATATTGAAGTTGTCAATGATTTCATGTTACTTGGATCCACAATCAACCCACAGAAACAGCACTCAAGAAATCAATTGATGGATTATTGCATTGGACAAATATGTAGCAAAAATTTTCTTTAAAGTATTAAAGGGCAAAGATTTCACTTTGAAGACAAAGATGTGCAAACTCAAGCCATGGTATTTTTAATTGCCTCATATGCATGTGAAAGCTGGATAGTGAATAACAAAGACCAGAGAAGAATTGATGCATTTGAATTATGGTGTTGGGGAAGAATACTGTATATACCATGTACTTCCAGAAGAACAAACAAATATGTCTTGGTGGAAGTAGAGCCAGAATCCTCCTTAGAAGTGAGAATGGACAGACACTCTCTCTGGTGCTTTGGTCATGTTAATTGGGAAGACTAGTCCCTGGAGAATTATATGATGCTTGGTAAAGAAGAGGGTCATCAAAAAAGAGGAGGTCACTCAGTGAAATGGATTCACACAGTGGCTGCCTCAATGATCTGAAATATAGCAACCATTGTGAAGATAGTGCAAGACTGAGTAGTGTTTTCATTCTATTGTACATAGGGTCACTATGATTCAGACCCAACTCGATGCCACCTAACCTAACAACAACAACATAATTAAAAACAAGTTATGCAACATCTTTGTTTCACAACATATTTGTGTTTTATTGTTTGAAATTATTAATAACTTTTAAAAGCAGGACTTAATTTTCTTTCATTATTCAGGGCAAAAATGGATATAATACCTTATATGCCTGAGTGAAGAGATGCCTCTAGCTTCAGTAAGCCAGCAGCAAGAGAAAAATAAAACAGAAAGACATTGGCAAAATTGTTACTTATGACAGTCAGCTGTCTCTTCAGGGGAGAACTTGTTAGTGAACTGACAACATCCAGCCATCACCGTTAAGGATTTGCTGAAGCAATCACTCTAAGGCCAGGTTCTCCCTTGACTGTGCCCAGTCTGTGATGGTGTGGTAGGATGCCTGGAGCCAGGACATTTCTTTTCAATATTTTGTTAGCTGCTGAATGAGACACCATGAACAATGGGCCTAAATGTTGCATGTCCTGTAATATTAACATCCTGTTAATTAGACCATGAGGTATTCATTGACTGATTTTCATAAATAGAAGGTCAGGTCTTTCTTCCTCATCCATTTTAGTCTGGAAGATCTGCTGTAACCTGTACAGCACAGCATCATAGCAACATATACCCTCCACTGATACATTATTGGTGACTTCACATAAGATGCATTGGCCAGAAATAAAACCAGGTTTCCCACCTGAAGGGTCTGAGTTTAACCACTGAGCCACAACAACTTTTGTTGTTATGTGCCGTCGAGTCGGACCCGACTCATAGTGACCCCTCCTTGGGTTTCTGAGGCAGTATCACTACAGAAGTAGATTGCCCCATTTTCCTTCCAAGGAGTGGCTGGTGGGTTTGAACTGCCAGCCTTCTGGTTAGTAGTCAAGTGCCTTAGACACTATGCTGCCAGAGCTCCTACAACAACTTTAGTAGATAATATTTCAACTTTAGTAGATGATATTTCTCCTGGGTTTCCTTAGGCGCTCTGGTGGCATAGTGCCTAAAGCATTTGACTGCTAACCAGAAGGCTGGCAGTTCCAGTCCACAAGCCACTCCTCAGAAGGAAGATTGGGCAATCAATCTATTTCCATAGTGATACTGCATTGGAAACCCAAGGAGGGGTTGCTATGAGTCTGAGCCTCTACCTAATTAGGATTCCTCTCTTCCTGCTCTTCTTCAACAAGCATCAGACCTTCAATAAAATCTAAAGGTTCTCCCTGCCTACTGGTCTTCCTTCTTTTCCCCTCTTCCTGTACAGGCATTTCCCTAAAATAGTAAGTGTAATCATTTGCTGGTTTTCTACATGGAAGACACAAAATGAAACAGTGGTTCAATTACCTTTGTGGACATTAGGTATAGGCTCACATCAGTAAGAGTGGCAGTAATTAAGAAAGGTATTCTGGTGAAAATATTTAAAATATTAAATGGTTTTCTTTTGCAAGAGCAGATTATAAGACTTTCTTTTCCTAGTATTGGTAAAGAAGTATATAACAAACTATCTTAACTACAGAGAACAGTTAGAAAAATTGAACAAAATTTCATGACATCAGAAAGTTGTCAAAAATCCAAGGATTCGTAAGACGAGATCTACAGAGACAAGAGTACTGAGGTAAGCCCGAAGTCTTTTTTTTTTTTTTTTTTAATAGGAACATTTCAGTTTTGTAGACAGTGAGTGATAATGGATCAAATGGTTAAGATAAAACCTCACAAATAAGTTATCTGATTATCAAGCTATATACCGCCTATTGTAGGAAAATAAAAAGTAACCTTTGATAATTGTGTGAATTTGGGCAAGATACTTATTTGATATCATTTTTATCACTATAAAATGGGTACAATACTAATAAACTACCTCACAGACATGTCATTAGGATTCAGTTAATATCTGTAGTGTCTCTGAAAGATTGTCACATATGTATTTAGAACTAAGAGATTTTAATGTGATAAAATAACAAATGAAATGCACATGCACACACTCACGCACAGATGCATTCAGTCAACATTTCCTCCAAGGTATTATTTTATTTAATGTCTATTTCTATTTATTCAAAAACTGCTTTCTCTCAAATATATATTTATATATATAATTCATCCACAAACCTTCCTCAGTATATAATTAGGTAGAAAATACAAAAATTTGGATACTCATAACTTTTAGTGATATATATCTGGAAATAATCATCCCAAAATTTTGGCTAAATGTATTCTATGCAATTCTGCATGAGAAATTTTAATTAGAGGTATGTTGTAAAAGCAGACATTTCAAGTAGTTGCTTATTAATTTGTATATTTCAATATACCACTTTTATAATTCAAATGTAGCTATAATGTCATCAAATAATTATAGAATATGCCTTCAGTATACTAACTAATGGTGTTCTTAGTAAATTTAGAGCTAGAAATTTCTGGAAACTATTCAGAAAATAATACTCTTCCTTGCCACGTAACCATATGATATTGGCATGTCTTTGGACATTCTTGATCAAAATGTTCTCTCTACTGAAGCAATAGTTGAATAATATTGCTTTGAAAGAGGATGGTTTCTTTAGAATGAGCTATCAATTGCATTTGAAGAGAAGATATGCAAATTTTTTCAGTTATAAAATGTCTTGAAATCATATATTTTTTGTATTCATCCTATTAAATCAGTATTAATATCTCAATTATGCAAATGATGCATAAATAAATGGAATAATTTAAATTTTAGAAATTCTGCATCATTAAACAAAATGAGCAGTTGTAGTATTTATTTTATGCTCCACCATCCTGAGCTATACTCTTTACCAAGTAGTGATGTTGGGCTGAAATAAACCTTTTCCTAGCATAAAAAAGAGTAATGATTTATGACATTATTAATTATCTAAGTGCCAAATGGACAGATGTTCCATTTCATTCAGAAATTAATTTTCAAAAGATGTACAGGAGTTTTGAAACAGCTTAGTTCTGTCTACAGACTCTATCTGGTCATCTGGCTATTATTTGTAGCCTGTTGGCATTGATAATTTGGATCAGTTTGTATTTCAAAACACTCAGACACTTATTACCTTAGAAGTGGTTATGCTGTGACCAAAGTGGAAGAAAACAATTTTGGAATGAAAACATCAGTTTGTATACCAGTGTGGGAGTTCCAGCATCATAAATTTTGGCTTCATTTTTTATTATTAGTTTCACTGTTTCTAAATTTAAAGCCCAGTCTTCATATATCTTCTCATTCTAATATTATGCAAACCCTCTTTGATATCATCTATCTTTTTGGGAAACTATTTAAAGGGATAACTAAAAAAAAAAAAAAATCTAACTCACTACTGACTCAGATCTGACTCATAGAGACCCTTTCTTAGGTTTCCAAAGCGCTAGCACTAAAGGAAGTAGATTTCCCAATCTTCCTTCCAAGGAGGGGCTGTTGGGTTTGAACCACCAGCCTCTGGTTAGCAGTGAAATGCCTTAGGCATTACGCCACCAGACCCCATGACATTTGTCATAAGTTGTTACAATTTGTTTATTTCTCCCTCTGTGAATGTTCTCAGAAGGTTGCCTTTCATACTGACTCTGAACATAGTCATGCGATTTTCTTCTTGTTGTTAGGTGCCCTCGAGTCAGCTCCAACTCTTAGAGACCTTATGTACAGCAGAACAAAACACTGCCCCGTCCTGTGCCAGCCTCACACGACTTGCTATACCTGAGCCCAATGTTGCAGCCACTGTGTCACTCCATATTGTTGAGGGCCTTCCCTTTTTTGCTGACCCTTCACTTTACCAAGCATGATATCCTTCTCCAGAGAATTGTCCCTTCTGACAACATGATCATAGTAGAGCAGACGAAGTCTGGTCATTCTCACTTCCAAGGCGCATTCCTGCTGCACTTCCTCGGAGACAGATTTGTTTATTCTTCTGGAAGTCAATGGTATTGTCAGTATTCTTTGCTAACACCACAACTCGAAAGCATCAACCCTTCTTCATTCTTCCTTATTCATTGTCCAGCCTTCACATGCATATGAGACAATTGAAAATACAATGGCTTGGGTTAGGCACACCTTAGTCTTCAAAGAGACATCTTTGTTCTTCAGCTCTTTAAAGAGATCTTTTGCAGCACATTTGCCCAGTGCAATATCCCATCTGATTTCTTCACCGCTATTTGGTGTTGACTGTGGATCCAAGTAATGTGAAATCTTTGACAACTTCAATCTATTCTCCATTTATCCTGATGCTGCTTATTGGTCCAGTTGTGAAGATTTGTGTTTTCTTTTTGTTGAGGTGTAATCCATACTGCAGACTCTAGTCTTTAATCTTCATCAGTAAGTGTTTCAAGTCATCTTCATTTTCAGCGAACAAGGTTATGTTGCCTACATACCACAAGTTGTTAATGAGATTTCCTCCAATTCTGATGCCACATTCTTCTTCATAAAGATCAGCTTTTCAGATTATTTGCTCAGGATCAAATGGAATAAATATGCTTAAAGGATGAAATTCTGATACAGTCCCTTTCTGATTTTTAAACCATGAAGTATCCGCTTGATCTGTTCTAATGATAGCCTGTTGATTGATGTATAGGTTCCTCTTGAGCACCATTAAGTGTTCTGGAATTCCCACTGTTTGCAATTTTATTCATGATTTGTTATGCTCCACACAATCGAACACTTTTGCATAGTCAATGAAACACAAGTAAACATCCGTCTGGTATTCTTTGCTTTCAACTAAGATCCATCTGACATTAGCAATTATATCCCTCATTCCACATCCTCTTCTGAGTCCGGTTTGCATTTCTGGAAGGTCCGTGTCAATGTACTGCTACAATTGTTTTTGAATTATCTTCAGCAAAATTTTACTTGCTTGTGGTATTAATCATGCCATTTTTTTCCTTTAGCTAATAGGAAAGTACTAAATGTGACAGAAGCAGAGACTTCAAAAGTAAGTCTTCCTCTTAAGCGAATGAGTTTCTGGGCCTGGGGACTCAGGAACATACTCTTGGGGAACATCATTGCCAACTGGCATAACATAGTCCTCAAAGAAAATGTTCTTGTGATAGTTAAGGTTGTCAACTTGGCTGGGCCTGGTTTTGAGTGGCTGGGCAGCTGGATATAGTTATTCCCCATGGTGAGATCTGTACTTCACTCCATGGTGGAGTCTACTGCAGCAGCTGAGTAGGAGTAGGTGGGCTCCTGCCAGTATAAAAGAAGAAACTTTGAGGAAGGTCTCCAGGTTTTTGGCACACTTGGACCCTGCATGTAGTCAAGTCTTCATTCAACAGCCTGCCATTCTATGCTGATCTTGGGACTTTTAATGGACTTGAACCAATATCTCATCATGTGGTTTGGTAGTATCGGGACTGTGTCATTTCACTTGTTTACATTAGGATTGTCAGCCTTAGCAGCCAGCAGCTGCCTGAGTGAAGAGATGCCTCTAGCTTCAGTAAGCCAGCAGCAAGAGACAGAGCTAAAGCCCGAGGTCAAGAGGTTTTCATCCATTCCCCATAGCCTAGCACTTTTAACTCAGATTTCTATTCTCCAAAATTATAAAACAATAAACTCCTGCTCATGAGAGCCATCCACCTGTTATATATTCTGTTAGAGCAGTAATAGATAACCAAAATAGTTCTATATCCTACTTGATTTTAAAAGCTTGTGAGTGGCCATCTAAGATGCAATGATTGGTCTCTTACCATCTGAAATGAAGAAGAGAGAGGAAAATTAAAGACACATGGAAAAAGTTAGTCCAAAGTATTAATAGACTACCCAGACCTAAGCATCCATAACCCTGAGACCAGAAAAAGGAGATGGTGCCTGGCTACTGCTACTCTGAAACTGGTCACATAATAAAGTCCTGGATAGAGTGTGGGGGAAATATGGAAGCAAACTCAAAATCGCTGAAATAATCAGTGTGGGAGTTCCAGCAAGATGATAGGGTAGGCAGACAAGTTACACAGACCCTCTGAAACAAAGCAATGAGAAATCAATTGAAACTGGTACAGAAGAAGATCCTAGAATCATGAGCTTTGAAGACAAAAATAAACAAATGGATTAAATACCAACTAGTAAAAGAACCTGAATGAAAACAGTGAGTAAGGAGACAAATGGAGCCGTGGACTGCTGGCTGTCCTGAGGGTACTGCCACTTTGAATACACCTTGATAGCAACCTAAGACTTGGCTCTGGTCACTAAAGACTGCATGGGCGAGGACGGCATTGGTGTCTGGCAACTGGAAAAGAAAACAGCAAAGAAGGAGATAGACCTGTGGACTGTAGCTGTTGTTCTGGTGGTGCAGCAATTTTGAATATATCCACGTCGCATTCCTACATGGTCTATGACAAAGGAGTGGGTTCCTCTTGCTGAAGGCAGCATGGACAACTGCACTGGAAGCTAACAGCTGGAGAGGTTCAATATCCCCCTTGTTACTCTAATAACACACATACTCATGATGTGGCCACCCCTGACTCCACCCACCTTCTTGACCAGCAGGAATTCCATCCCAGTCTGCCAATCTGTACCCTGACAGAGCCTGGCTGCATTGCCCTGCTGCCCGCAGTTTTCATTTGGATAGTTTGTTTTAAAATTATTCTTTTTATCTTCCTCCATTCTTCCTTTTTCCCATCTATGGTTCTTGTTTTTATTCCTTTTTTCTCTTTCTCTTTACAGGTTCCTTTTTTCTTTCTTTCTGTTGGTTCTTCCCATCCCTTGTTTTTCCTTTTGCCATTTTCAAATTTGTCTTTACTATTTTTTTACACTTGTTCTTTTCTCTCTTTCTTCCTTCCCCAGATATTCTGGATTTGTTTGTTTGTTTGTTTGTTTTGTTTTTCTAATTATCTTTATTTTATTCTTTTTAAATATATTTTGAAATTTTTCCTTTTCATTTATTGCTTTTTTCTGGTGATTTTACTGTTTGTTTATGCAGCTTAAGGTTCACTGGTCTCCTCCTTTTATTACTTATTTTATTTTTTCTAACTGAGTGGAAGACAACAACTAGTCCAACACAGCCTAACCATGCCTTCAACTCCTGCAACCCCACCCACTGAGTAGAAGCTATCATTTGCTTTTGTACCATTTGACCAATGATAGACGGCAGCCAATACTAGCTCAACTCACCTTCAACTGCTCCTTATGAACTTCTAATAGAGGTCTGTGCATACACTGTCATTCTCTTTTATATATTAAACATAAAAAATAACACCACTACGATATCTTGGAGACAAAAGAGGCATAACAGTCCACACAAAGAAGCAAGATAAAATAGTACTAACAAGCAACCAGAATACAAGCCCAGAAAATATCCCTGAGGAAGAAACAGCATTGGAACATCCTGATAAGGAATTTAAAAGAATTATATTTGGGTACATTCAATGGATTGAGAGGCAGATCAAGGGAAACAGTGACAAAATTAAGGAAAATACAGATAAAACTCTAGAATAATTTAGGAAAACAATACAAGAACAAATTGACAAAATAAACTAAAAATTAGAAATGATACAAAAACAACAAATAGAAATACAGAAGATTAATACTAAGATTTCAGATAGCGCACTGAACAGGCAAATTAGTAGAATCAAATCAACAGGGGGACAGAAATGCAGAGATTGAAAACAAATACCTCAAAATTACTCTGTTAAGGGATCAAGCAGACAAAAGATCAAAACAAAATGTAGAAAACCTAAACTACATCTGGTATACTAAAAGAGGAATACCTGCAGGTAATCAGAATTCCAAACCATGAAGAGACAAATAATTCCACAGAAAAAATTGTCAAAGTTTTGTTGGAAGAAAATTTACCTAATATGATGAAAGATGAAACTGTATTCATTCAAGCCATTCAACAAACCCCAAAAAGGACCAGCCCCAAAAGAAAATTTCTAAGACATATCATAATCAAGCTCACCAAAATGAAAAACAAAGAAAGAATCCTGAAAGCAACATGGGAAAAACTAAAAGTTGCCTATAAAGGGAAAACAGTAGGACCAAGGTCTGATTTCTTGGCAGAAAAGATGCAGACAAGAAGGCAATGGGATGGTATATATAAAACACTGAAAGAAAAAAAACAAACCACAAACCAAGAATTATATACCCCACAAAACTGTACTTCAAATATGAGGGTGAAATTAGGAGATATCCAGATAAGGAGAAATTAAGGGATTTTGTTAAAACAAGACCAACCTTACAAAAGACCTTAAAGGGAGTCCTTCCAAGAGAGAACCAACAACAACAAACAACAACTGATGATTAACACACAGGATGACATAACACAGAAAATAACTCAGTAATAGAAGTATCCAAAGCAAAATAAGCTTATAAAACTAAACAGAGAAGCAGAGACTTCAACTGGTAAATGAGGATAACTGCAAACTGAACAAAGGGAATAAATAGCATAGTTATGGAACTTCTAAATGGTGAGGAAGTCAAGACAATTGCAAGATAGAACAGACTGTTTATAACTTGGGAAGAAAATAATAAATAGCAGAGAGACCTGAAAGAAAAATGATAAACCTTCACATCAAAATTAAAAAGAGGACAAGCACAAATATTTAGCAATTACTAAAACAATAGCAACAAAGGATATGATAATATTTTTCATTTTTTTTAAAAAAAGGAGCTCTAAGGTGTGTCTCTCATAGACAACACATACCAAAATGATATCAATAAATTCATACTTGTCAATAATTACACTGAATGTCAATGGATTAAATTCCCCACTCAAGATTACAAACACTGTTTCAAGAGACTGTAAATAAATGGAAGAACATTTCATGCTCATGTACAGGAAGATTTAACATTATGAAAATGTCTGTACTACCCAAAGCAATCTATACATTCAATGCAATCCCAATCCAGATTCCATCAACATTCTTTAAAGACATGGAAAAACCGATCACTAATCTAGCATAGTGCCTAAGGCACTTGACTGCTAACCAGAAGGCTGATGGTTCAAAGCCACCAGCTACTCCTCATAAGGACGATTGGGCAATCTACTTCCATAGTGATACTGCCTCGGAAACCTAAGGAGGGGTTGCTATGACTTGGGTCTGACTTGACAGCAAACAACAACACACAACAAATTTATATGGAAAGGACAGACCTGGGAT
The DNA here is from genome assembly GCF_000298275.1 of Orycteropus afer afer. NCBI lineage: Eukaryota > Metazoa > Chordata > Mammalia > Tubulidentata > Orycteropodidae > Orycteropus > Orycteropus afer. The sequence goes on along the minus strand of NW_006922147.1, from coordinate 731,048 downwards.
AAGCAAAACAGAAGAAGAGGAACAAAGTACAAGTTCTCACACTCTCAGATCTGAAAACATACTATAAGCCACAGTTGTCAAAACAGCCTTGTATTGACACAACGACTGATACATAGACCAGTGGAACAGAAATAAGAACCCTGATATACATCCATTGACCTATTGTCAGCTGATTTGGACAAAAAGGTCAAAATCCATTCAATGGGGAAGAGATAGTCTCTTTCATAAATGGTGCTTGCAAAACTGGATATCCAGATGCAGAGAAATGAAACAAGATCCATACCTCACACCATACACAAAAACTAACTCCAGGTAGGTCAAAGATTTTAATGTGAAAAGTAAAACTATAAAGTTCATCAATGAAAAAATATGGGCAAACTTAGGAGCCCTAATTTATGACATAAATAGACTATCACACATAAACCCAGACGCACAGACAGCAGAAGATAAACTAGATGATAGGGACCTTCTAAAAATTAAATTTTTATGTGAATCAAAGGACTTCTCCAAAAGAGTGAAAAGAGAAAGGGAAGAAAATATTCAGCAATGACATATCGGACAAAAGACTTATCTTTAAAATTTATAGAAAACTTCAACATCCTTATCTCAGAAAGATAAACAATCCAAATAAAAAATGGGCAGATAATATGAACAGATATTTCACCAAAGAAGATATTTAGGCAGCCAACAAACACATGAAGAAATGTTCACAATCATTAGCCATTAAAGAGATGAAAATCAAAACAACTATGAGATACCATCTCATCCCAGAATTAACAGCAAATTCAAAAAAGCAGAAAATAACAACAGCTAGTAAGGATATGGAGAGATTGGGACTCTCATACACTCATTGTTGGCAGGACTGTAGAATGATACAACCACTGTGAAAATTGGTATGGTGATTCCTTAAAAAGTTAGAAGTAGAAATACCATTTGTTCCAGCAATCCCATTACTAGATGTGTTAAACTGGGTTCTATAGAGAAGTAAAACCGGTAAAGCTTATAGAGAGAGAGAAAAAAAAAGAAATCTATCTTAGGAAAATGGCTCACACACTTATAGAAGCTGGCAAGTCCCAAGTTCTTTGATCAAACGTCAAGCTGGAAGCTTTCCCCAACTCATGCAGATGCAGGGGCTAACAAGCTCAAGGTTGGGAGGCAGTATACTGGCTGTTGACTCCAATGAATGATGAATCCAGGATCTCCAAACTGAATTGTGGTTTGTTCACTCATGGACAGTTGTGGGAAGCAAAAAAAGAATCCCAATCCACAGAAGAGTATCTCATTTCCCAAAATGTCCACAAATATACTGAAAGCAGGCCACACCCCAAGGGATACTCCCTTTCAACTGATTGGTTGCACAAAACACATACATCTGATCCCATCATGGGAACAACCCACACCATAATTGTTTAAACCACAGAGAATTGTGGCCCATCCAAGTTGACAAATAGCTCCAACTATCAAAATCCATTCCTTGTCAACTTGGCAGCTGTATACATCTTCTTAACCATATATAATCTCTAAATAAGGGCAATTATAAAGTCATCTTTGTGCCTAACATAATATGCTAACACTGATACAACTGAAACACATTAACTTTATTTACATTTCACAGTTCATAACAGAAGGAAACAAAAATATTTGATGCCCATATACAATGAAGAAATATAACAATCACAATTCTTGTTTCTGCAACTGGTCACATGGTCATAGCTGATATTCAGAACTACCTTCTTCCACCACCCACTCCATATTTCCCTTGCCCTCAGCAAGCACATCAGCTGGTCGTGGTTCTTTGCCTAGTGGGGTGACCCAAGCCTTCATTCCTGAAGGGTCTGGGCCATTAGTAGTCATATCAGAATTGGGTTGCTGTAAATTTCCACTGACTTTAATCACATGGCATGGTAGTACTAAGAAACATCCTAAAGAATCTCCTGTATTCCAGACATATTCTTCTTTACCTCCATTATATAATGCCAATCCAATTTCCCCTTGGTAATCAGGATCTATCACACTGGATAGTACAGTAAAGCCATTCTTTCTCTGTTGATCCAGAGGCATGAGGAGGCCAAAATGGCTGTGTGGCATGCTTAATTTCTAGTCCAATACAATCAGTACTGTGTCTCCAGCTAAGGGTGTCCCTCCCATTGGGACTGAGATCGCCACACCCGCAGAGCATTGGGTAGCAGGGACAGGAAGCAAAAATATTTTGAGTGTATCATTAGGGGTAATAGTGAGTGGTACCACATCCATTTCCATCCATTGGTTCCTGAACCCATGAGCCCTGGCTATTGGAGAAACAGCACCATATATTGGATGCAGGTTTAGAGCATATACAGCCTCCTGGAGAACATTGCCCCAAACCTTCAAAGTACTGCCACCTAGCTGATGCTGTAATTGTGTTTTCAATAGTCCATTCCATCATTCTATCAAGACAGCTGCTTCAGGATGATGGGGAACATGATAAGACCATTGAATTCCATGAGCATAGGTCCATTGCCACACTTCATTTGATGTGAAGTGAGTCCCTTCATTTGAAGTAATGCTGTGTGGGATACCATGATGGTGGATAAGGCATTCTGTAAGTTCATGGATGGTAGTTTTGGCAGAAGAATTGCATGCAGGGAAGGCAAATCCATATCCAGAATAAGTATTCCAATAAGAACAAAATGCTGTCCTTTCCATGATGGAAGTTGTCCAATGTAATCAACCTGTCATCAGGTTGCTGGTTGATACCCGAGGAATGGTTCCATATGGTGGACTCAGTGTTGGTCTCTGCTGTTGGCAGATTGGGCACTCAACAGTAGAGGTAGCCAAATCAGCCTTAGTAAATGGAGGTCAAAGTTGCTGAGCCCATGCATAACCTCCATCCCTGCCACCATGGCCACTTTGTCATGAGTCCATTGAGCAATGACAGGAGTAAATGGGAAGAAAGGAAGGCTTGTTTCCACTGAACGTGTCATCCTATCTACCTGATTGTTAAAGTCCTCCTCTGCTGAGGACACATTTTGGTGGGCATTCATATGAGACACAAATATATTTACTCCTTTGGCCCAATCAGATCTATCCACATTCCTTTTCCCCATGCATCCTTGTCACCAATTATCCATTCATGTTCCTTCCAAGTCCCAGACCATTCAGCCAAGTCATTAGCCACAGCCCATGAACCTGTATACAATCACACATCTGGCCATTTCTTGTTTCATGTGAAGTGAACAGCCATAAGCACAACTTAAAGTTCTGCCCATTGGAAGGATTTCCCTTCACCACTGTCCTTCAAGGAAGTTCCAGAAAGGGGCTACAGTGTCGCTGCTGTCCACTTTCCCATATCGTGCAGAACCATATGTAAACCAGGCACGAGTTTTCTCTTCCTCAGTCAGCTGATCATAAGGAACTCGCCATGAAGCCATAGCTGCAGAGTGGGGCAGGGAAGGTAATGTGACTGGAGTGGAGACCATAGGCATTTGGGCCACTTCCTCATGCAACTTACTTGTGTCTTCAGGTCCTGCTTGAGCCCAATCTCTGATATACCACTTCCATTTAATGATGGAGTGTTGCTGTGCATGTCCTACTTTACGACTCTGTGGGTCAGAAAACACCCAGTTCATGATGGGAAATTCAGGCCTCATGGTGGCTTGGTGGCCCATGGTTAGGTGTTCAGTCTCTACTGAAGCCCAGTAACAAGCCAAAAGCTGTTTCTCAAAAGGTGAGTAGTTATCTACAGAGGATGGCAGGACTTTGCTCCAAAATCCCAAGGGTCTTCATTGCAATTCACCAATAAGGACCTGTCAAAGTCTCCAAACAGGATCTCTATCTACTACAGACACTTCAAGCACCATTGGATCAGACGGATCACATGACCCAAGTGGCAGAACAGCCTGCATGACAGCCTGAACCTGTTGCAGAGCCTTGTGTTGTTCTGGGTCCCCCTCAAAACTAGCAGCTTCCTGAGTCACTTGATAAAAAGGCTGCAGCAACACACCCAAATGAGGGATATGTTGCCTCCAAAATCCAAAGAGGTCCACCAGACATTGTGCATCCTTTTTAGTTGTGGGTGAAGCAAGAAACAATCCTTCTCTTTAGTAGGCATATCTCAACATGCCCCACACCATTGAACCCCCAGAAATTTCACTGAGGTGGAAGGTGACTGAATTTTTGTTGGGTTAATTTCCCAACCTCTAGCATGCATATGTCTCACCAATAAGTCTAGTGTCATCAGTACTTCTTCCTTACTACATCCAATCAGCATAATGTCATCAATATAATGGACCAGTGTGATGTCTTGTGGAAGGGAAAGGAGATCAAGATCCCTACAGACTAAATTATGGCATAGTGCTGGGGAGTTGATATACGTCTGAGGAAGAACTGTGCAAGTACATTGTTGGTCTTGCCAGCTGAAGGCAAACTGCTTCTGATGGTCCTTTGAAATTGGTATTGAGAAAAAGGCATTGGCCAGATCAATAGCTGCATATGCAGTACCAGGAGATGTACTAATTTGCTCAAGCAATGAAACCACTTCAGGAATAGCAGCTGCAAGTGGAGTCATCAACGGATTAAGTTGACAATAATCTGCTGTCATTATCCAAGATCCATCTGTTTTTTTGCACAGGCCAAATAAGTTAATTAAATGGGGATACAGTGGGAATCACCACCCCTGCATCCTCCAGGTCCTTGATAGTGGCAGTAATCTCTGCAACCCTTCCAGGGATGCAGTATTGCTTTTGGATTACTGTTTTTGTAGGTAGAGGCAGTTCTAATGGCTTCCACTTGGCTTTTCCTACCATAGTAGCCCTTACTCAACATGTCAGGGACCCAATGTGAATTCTGCCAATTGTTTAGTACATGTATTCCAATTATACATTCTGAAACTGGGGAAATCACTACAGGATGGGTTCGGAGACACACTGGATCCACTGTGAGATGAACCTTAGTTAAGACTCCATTAATAACTTGACCTCCATATGCCCCCACTCTGACTGGTGGGCCACAATGATACTTTAGGTCTCCTGGAATTACTAGATATTAGAGCCAGTGTCCAGTAATCCCCAAAAAGTCTGATTATTTCCTT
>NW_006922147.1:719151-722598 GCF_000298275.1 Orycteropus afer afer | reverse complement strand
ACTGCTCCTCTGTCTGGGATCTGGGCTTTTATCCCTTTCTCCTGCTCTCTTGTCCTGCTGCTTTGGGCGGGCCTGAGTTTCCTCTCCTCAACTAATCCCTTTGGCTGATTGCTCTTCTGTCAGGCTTCCTGACTTTTAATTCCCTTTCTCCTGCTCTTCCCACTGGCTACTTTGGGCATCACTGAGTTGTCTCTCCTTACCTGTAACCCTGGGGCTGACAGCTCTTCTGTCCGGGTTCCTGACTTTTATCCCCTATCTCCTGCTCTTCCGGCCTGCTACTCTGGGTGGGCCTGAGTTGCCTCTCCTCACCTAATCCCTTTGACTGACTGCTCTCTCTGGCTTCCTGGCTTTTAATCCCCTTTATCCTGCTCTTCCCGCTTGCTACTTCAGGCGTCCCTTAGTTGTCTCTCCTCACCTGTAACCCTGGGGCTGACTGCTCTTCTGTCTGGGTTCCTGGCTTTTTATCCCCTTTCTCCTGCTCTTCTGGCCTGCTAGTCTGGGTGGGCCTGAGTTGCCTCTCCTCACCTAATCCCTTCGGCTGACTGCTGTTCTCTCTGGCTTCCTAGCTTTCAATCCCCTTTCTCCTGCTCTTCCCACTTGCTACTCGGGGTGTCCCTGAGTTGTCTCTCCTCACCTGTAACCTTGAGGCTGAATCCATACTTAGTGGGCCTAAATCAATAAACTCAGACAGATCCAATCTTACATTCCTTGCACCATTATCCCACACCCTCAGTAGCCATTCCCATACATATTCTCCAGGTTTCTGTCTATACATGTTAGTAAAATCAAGTAGGTCTTTTAGGGTGTAGTGTACCACCTCCTCAGTCACACTTTGAATTTCACCTTTTGGAACTCACTTGGACTTAAGTTTAGTTATAGATCTAGCAGCAACAATGGATGGTTGGGGCTGTTCCTGAGAACATTCAGCAATGTCTTCCATGGCCTCTGCCTCAGGCAATGACCCAGCAGTAACAGTTGGTTTAATTCCACCAAACTGAGGTGGAGGAAATGATCGCTTTACAGTAATCCTTCTAGATGGGAGGGATTCAACAGAATTTACAGGTTCCATATCTTGTTCTTCCTGACTATCTGCCAGTACGTCTCCATTCCAGGTTTGAGGATCCCATTGTTTCCCAATCAGTGCTCTCACTTTAACTTCAGACACCATTCTGGATTAGCAATTTAATTGATATTGTAATTCAGCCACCTTTACAATAAGACTCTGGGTTTGCTTTTCGACAATATGAACTCTGTTACTAGAAGAAATAAGGCTTTCTTTCAGAGCACAGCTGGAAACAGGTCTTTTATGGGGTGCTTCAGCTATAACTCAGCAGCCCAGAACTCATCTCACTCTTTCACCATTTTCTTTAGTGTAAGTAGAACCAACCAACTAGCTTCTTTATACTCCTCATAGTGACAAAATTGTAGAAAAGTATTAAATATGTGATCATCCAGAGCCTCACTTCTCAAAACTACTTGATCTATTGGTGGTGCTATTTTTCATATTAATGTTGCCACCTCATGCCACAGATTAGCAGGACTCTCTCTACTAATGGAGGCAGGGTTCCCAGTGCCTTTATGATTAAGCAAATTGGAGAACCAATTTAGGAAGCCCATCTTTATGATTTTGTCTCTCTAGAACCACTCTCAGTACCAAATGTATTAATCAAGGTTCTCTAGAGAAGAAAATCAGTAAAGCTTATATATATAGAGAGAGAGAAAGAGAAATTTATCTTAGGAAAATGGCTCACACATTTATAGAAGCTGGCAAGTCCCAAGTTCTTCGATTAAACATCAAGCTGGAAGCTTTTCCCTACTCACACAGTTTCAGGGGTTGATGAGCTCAAGGCTGGCAGGCTGGTTGCTGACTCCAATGAATGACAATCCAAAATCTCCAGGCTGAATGGTGGATTGTTCACCCATGGGCAGTTGTAGGCAGCACAACAGAATCTCAATCCACAGAAGAGTATCTCTTTTCTCAGGATGTCCATAAATATACGGGAAACAGACCACACCCCTAGGGAAACTTCCTTTCAATGGATTGGCTACTCAAAACATATACATCTGATCCCATCATGGGAACAACCCACACCACAATTACTTAAACCACACAGAATTGTGGTCCAGCCAAGTTGACACACAACTCCAACTATCACACTAGGTATATATCCTAAAGAAGTGAGAGGCAGGATAGAAACAGATATATGCACACTCAGCACTATTCACAGTAGTAAAGAGATGGAAACAACATAATGCCCATCAACCAAGGAATGGATAAACAAACTGTGGTACATACACACAGTGGAATACTATGTAACCCTAAAGAATGATATAGATTCTGAAAAACACTACATAACATGGATGGACTTGGAGGACATTATGCTTAGTGAAATAAGTCAATCATAGAAGGACAAATATTGTGTCAGTTCACTATAGTAAAAAGTCAAGGAAACGTTTATATGTAAAAGGAAATTTCTTTGTTGATTATCAGAGATGGAAGAGGAAGGAAGGGAAAATTCTTACATAGGTTGAAAAAGAAAAAGTACCTTAGGCACTATGCTACCCGAGCTCCATATATATATATATATATATATCTTTTATTTTTCCACCAACAAAGAAATTTCCTTCTCTGTATAAACCTTTCCTTGACAACTCAGGGACATTGATTACATCTTTATTTATGAAAAGCAATATTTTATTATTTATTGATCACGTTTTTTATGTTGTGCCACCATTATTGCTATCCTTTTCTGAAATATACCACCAAAAAAGAGCAGGAGTGGCAATATTAATTTCTGATAAAATAGACTTTAAGCTGAAAAACAGCATAAGAGACAAAGAAGATCACTATATGATGATGAAAGGGTCAATTGAGCAAGAAGACATTATGATAATACATATCTATGCACCCAATGAAATTGCTCCAAAATACATGAAGCAAATATCATTTGAATTGAAAGGGAAAATAGACAACTCCAAATCAGGAGTAGGAGATTTTAACACACCCTTTTCAAGGAGGGACAGATCAACTAGAAAAAAAAAAAAAAAACTCAACAAAAGATACAGAAAAACTCAACAACACAACCAACCATCTTGACCTCATAGACATATGCAGAACACTCCACCCAACCAAAGCACAATTCACATTCTCCTCCAGTGCACAGGATCATTCTTCAGAAAAGATCATATGTTAGGACATAAAACAACCCTCCATAAATTCAAAAACCTTGAAATACTACAAAGCATCTTATTTGACCATAATGACATAAAATTAGAAATTAATAATAGGAAGATCAAGGAAAAAACATCAAACATAGAAGGTGAATAATACACTGCTCAAAAACTGCTGGGCAATAGAAGAAATAAAGTGTGAACTAAAAAAATTCCTAGAAACAAACAAGAATGAAGATATATCAACCCAAAACCTATGGGACACAGTGAAAGCAG
>NW_006922147.1:715442-716456 GCF_000298275.1 Orycteropus afer afer | reverse complement strand
ATATTTGCTTATGACATATCTGACAAAGGACTTATCTCCAAAATCTATAGAAAACTTCAACACCTTAACACCAAAAAGACAAACAATCCAATTCAGAAATGGGCAAGGGACACAAACAGACACTTCACTAAAGATGATATGCTGACAGCCCACAAACACATGAGGAATTGCTCATAATCATTAGCTTTATGGAGATGCAAATCAAAACAAGGATGAGATATCATCTCACCCCAGCAATAATAGCAAAGTTCTATAGGATAGAAAATAAAAAATGCTGGTGAAGCTGTGAAGAGATTGGGACTCTCATATACTGCTGGTGGGACTGTAAAATGGTACAAACACAGTGGCAAATGATACAGAATTTCCTTAAAAACTGAAAAGAGAAATACCATTTGAACCAGCAATTCCATTATTAGGAATATATCCGAAAGAGGTGAGAGGCAGGACACGAACAGGCATATACACACCCATGTTCATCACAGCATAATTCACTATAGCAAAGATGGAAACAACCTAAATGTCCATCAACAGATGAATGGATAACCAAATTACGGTACATTCACACAATAGAATACTATGCTACATTAAAGAACAATGAAGGATACGTGAATCACCTCAACATGGATGAACCTTGACGACATTATGGTTAGTGAAATATGTCAATCACAGAAGGACAGAAGGACAAATATTGTTTGAGCCCATAAGTGTAAAAAGTCAAGGAAGGGTTTGCTTAGGGAAAGGAACTCATTTTGTAGATTACTGGGAATGGGAGGGAAGGGATAATTTTGGACTAGTTGGGGGCCACATGTTGAGGTGGGTAAGGGGAGGGATGGTATAGAAAGAGTCTATGACCAGCATGATAACATTAGGGAAAGGGAGGACATTGAATTTTGCACATAAGATATAGACGACACAGGATAATACCATTATATTCACAACAGTGTGTTTCCATTAACACCAAACACCAGGCTACAGATAAACTCATGTTGTTGTTGTTGTTGTTTGCCATCGAGT
>NW_006922147.1:712791-714457 GCF_000298275.1 Orycteropus afer afer | reverse complement strand
AGAGGAGCAACAGTCAGTCGCTCAGAGAAAAAGCTGGACAGACAGGGGTGCATAACTAAGAAGGGCATGGGGAGGAAGGGAGTTACTGGGAAGGGAGAAGAGGAGAGTAGGTTAGGGTTGGGGATAGTAATTGGGGAGTGAACCATATGTACACAAAATTTGAATGTAAAACAAATTCTGTTCTGTAAATTTGCAACTAAAGCACAATAAAAAAAAGGAATTAGGAATATATTAGTTTAGCAATGTAACCATATCTTAGTAAACAGTAATAATATTAATATGTATTAATAGCTAATATAGTCAAATAATGCTTGCCTAAGCTCTGGTAGCACAGTGCCAAAAGCATCAGTTACCTAGTGCCACTCTGACAGAAATATACTACAAATGGGATGGCCTTAAGAAACAGGAGTTTATTCTTATAGTTTGGAGGCTTTAAGTCCAAGTTCAAAATGCCAAGCTCTAGGAGCTGGGTGAAAGTCCCTCAGCCTTGGGCTTCAGCTCTGTCTCTAGCTCCCGGCCCACTGAAGCTAGAGGCTTTTTTTCACTCAGATGGCTCCTGGCTGCTGAGGCTGCAAAGCCCAGGGTTGACAAGTAACAAGGCACAGTCCTGATATTACAAAATTACATGGCAGGCCATTAATTTAAGTCATTTGTGAAGTTTTACTTGTCTTTCAGTTTCTATAACTGATTTAAAAAAAAAAAAAAAAAAAAAACTGTTGCTAACAGGTTCATTCTAACACATACTGACCCTATTAGCATAGAGTAGAACTACCCTATAGGGTTTGTTATGCAATATTTACAAGGCTGCAAATCTTCACTGAAGCAGAATGCTACATTTTTTTTCCTATAGTCAGTAAGTCTAGGAATTTATGTCAGGAGAAAAACAAGTGATAAAATGAATGAGCTAAAAATACTTTTAAATCTGTGAATTATTTAAAATGTAAAACTGAAATCTTAGAATATTTTGGCTACTATCAAGTTATCATCTCTATATTTTCCATTTTCCAAATATTTCTATGAGTATCATTTACTTGTTCTACAACCTAATAGAAAACCCCTAATAGCAAAAATGCACATTTTTTTTCAATTCATCTTTCAGATAATCTTAAAATTCAGTTCTTGAAACACAATTACCCTATATAAGCAGTTCAAGCCCACTAGCCATTTTTCGGAAGGAAGGCTGGGCAATCTACTTCCATAGTGATACTGCCTTGGAAATCCAAGAAGGGGTCTCTATGAGTCAGGTCCGATTCCACAGCACACAACAACAACAACAAGCATTACAGTGGCTGTAGATTAAAAATGCACTAATGAATTTAGAAACAAAATATCTTCCAAAGTCATGCATAATCCCAATACAACGTTTACATTTGCATGCCAAATAATATTTTCCCCCATAAGCTAGGATTAGTAATTGCAGTGTAGTAAATTACTTAGTATGGCTTTTCTACCCATAAGTCATTGTAAACTAAGTGGTGGAATGAGCAACTGAGGAGCACCTGATTGTAAATGTTATCTACCTGGGTTATTTCTGTTGGGCATGGCACAACACAATGTTATGGGAGGCTCACTCTCAGGTGCTTAGAATTCTGTTGTTATGATTGGTTGGTTTGGCCACTCTGCCAAGCTCAAAAGAAGGCCTCCTGGAGACAGAATTCTCTCTGAC
>NW_006922147.1:706411-711941 GCF_000298275.1 Orycteropus afer afer | reverse complement strand
GAATTAGTGAACCCAGGAGAGAGGTGGTGGGTGCTTTGGGAGGAATGGTTGGAGAATGGGCTGGAGGGAGGCAGCATGTGTGGCCTGGCAGGAATAGGCCTTGGGTTATTGAAGATGACTCTGTCTTCCTCTTGTGGGATTAGAGGAGGTCAGAACATGTGGCCTCCTTGTCCTTTTTGCAGTAATAAATAATTAGGATGCCTTATCTGAAGACAGAAATACATATCATCTGCAAATGTATTGTGGTATGAAAACAAATTGAACTGATATTTATATTTGTCACTGATGATGCTAATACAAATACATATTGGAAAAATATGTAACGTATAAAAAGTAATTTTTAGAAACTGCTATAATCTAAGTAATCACGTATTTTACTCTTTTATCTTAAAATTTGATATGGCTCATTTCCTCCTTTGTACACTCATACAATATCTTGTATCTACATTTATTATACACATCTAGCAATATAACACAATAATTTACCTACATATCTATGTCATCTCTTTGATTATTAACACCTTGAGGGTCAGACATGTATTTTGTTTGCTTTTTTTTCACTCATACCTGACTGAGAGATTTAAGAAAATTGATTCTTCAGAAAAAGCTGATAAATGAAATAATGTTTCCTGTTAGGTGTCTGGGTTTTTAAAAAAGTATTCTTCTACAATTTCACCTTAATTCCATAAAGCATTTCCTAGAGGCTTCATTCTTTATCTGAAGGCTCCATTTATTCTAAACTTATCTTTTTAACAAGTGGAGGTCTTGGTACAGGGAGCAGATAGAGGTAAAAACCATTGAGGTGGATGCCAATACAGCAAATGAAAAGGCACTGTGAATCATAGAACTGAATAATTGAGAATATTGCCATATGAACATGTATGAGGAGAAAAATCTAAATCATTTTGTATTTTATGGACCAGTTGATTGTATGTGCTATAAGCCAAGTAGACTTTCATGACAAATGTTTCTACTTCAACACTGTTATTTTAAGTACTAAAAAAATAGTTGTCACTATTTTTGGAAGAAATTAATACTTTTTTTATAAACTAATATAATGCAATCAAAATGGAGACTTGATCTAAGTAACTGTAGTTATCACTGTATCTTTTTGTAAAATATTTCCAGCACAAAGTTCTGAAAAAATTGATACTACATATGCAAAATTCTCATGAACAATTAGTGACTACTCATGAAATATTTATTGGTTTAATTGTGTAAGTGTTCATTACAATTCACAAATTAGTGTACTTATGGACCATCTATCAAATCTTGGGGCATGAAAGTCCACAGTTTATGTACATGTAGACTTATATATCCTTTTTAAAAAGTAAACTCTTATGAATTTTAATGACATGGCTATCAAAAATAAATTTGTTCTTACTATAATTTGCTCCTGAATCTTTGTGAATAATTTGAATGGTACTTTTTTGGGCCAGTTAACATGCAGTTTAGAAAGAAAACCATGCTCAGTGCCATCAAGTTGACTCTGACTCGTAGAGACCCTCAATGGGTTTCCAAGGCTATAAATCTTTACAAAAGCAGATTGCCTTATCTTTCTACTGCTTAAACCACGAACTTTTGTTTAGCAACCAAATGCCTTAATCACTATACCACCAGAGCTCCTTAATATGCAGTTTGGTGAAAGAAAATTACATTTGAGTCATTTACATTCTTTCAAATTACTCTGTTCACACACACTAAGCTAATATATTGAAGGAAGACTTGACAGGAAAAGACAGCTGTTATATTTTAAAAAATAAGAGACCATGATTATTTGGATCAAGGAAATTGTGGAATTTAGGTATTTTTATTTGTTTACTTTAGTTTTTATTTTCCTGTTTGTATTTAATGATGTTTTAAACTTGGTAATTACTTTTGGAATGCTAAGAATTATTACTCCCTTTACTTTGTGCTTTATCATCCTGTAGAATGAAGAGCGTTTGCTGTTGTTGTTGTTGTTATGTGCTGTGGAGTGGGACTCAACTCATTGCAACCCCTCCTTGGGTTTCCAAGGCAATATCACTATGGAAGTAGATGCTCAACCTTCTTTCTGAGGAGTGGCTGGTGGGTTTGAACCACCAACCTTCTAATTAGCAGTCAAGTGCCTTAGGCACTACGCTACCAGAGCTCCCACAAGAGCATTTAGTACCTTCTATACTTCTTATTGCAGTTTTATATATTAGAATGAATAAACACCATGCAACAAATCATGACTTTTATCTTTGTTTATATTTTATATTTGATCACATAAATTTAGTGATCTTCTAAAAATACATAAGCACAATTATTTAAGTTATTTTTATATAAAACAGGTAAATAAATTCATTTCAAATCAATGAATATTTATGGAAGACCTAGGCTGGGTAAAACTTTGTATTATATTCTGAGCATAACAATATTCTCTTATTTTATTTATTAGTTTACATTTAGTGGGAAAATTGAAGTTGAAAATGTACTGGAATTTTAGATGATTCATCAAGTCTTAAAAATCCTTCTAGAGAGTGTTGCTTGCTTCCAGATAGATTGAACAGAAAGCGTTTTTACTGGCACCATTCTTTCCGTAAATGTAAGGGAATGGAACAATGTACTTTGAAAGTTGACTCAGTCAAAACGCCGTGAACCATCAGTGCTGGGCTCCTTAGGTTAGAAGCAAAAGCCACTGAATTTTGACATGTGCGCTATAATGTACACATCCTATGCTCATGTCCTTTCAGTTGGAAACATTTGTTTTCCTGTCAAAATGCTTCAAAAAGATTCATTGTTAACTTTCCAGAGAAGACTGTAGCTTGACCTTGGGCTATTGGTTCCTAGATAGTTCTGCTACAAGGCTCAAAAAATAAATGTCTCTGCCAAATCCCAGTTACAATGTCTAACAATCTCTTGCTTTTTAGTCTCTATTAAAGAAAAAAAAAAAAAGAAAGAAAGAAAATACCTTTAATTTAACAACATTGAAAGTATAACCAAGTTCTTAACTTATAAAGTGTCTTTTCCTTATTGTAAAATTCCCAAGGAGAAAATGCACAGTTCATTAAAAGGGGTGAATAGAAGTGTAAAAAAAAAATAAATAAATAAAGAGAGAGAGACAACTAGCATTAAAGAAATTAAATATCATGTACATATTTTTCCTTCTACTTGAAGAAGATAAAATTAGTGATGAATTCATAAATTCAGTAACCTACTTCAGAGACTCACTCCTATGTATGTAACTTTGTGAAACTTCAAGTGAGACCACTTTATGGAATAAAAACTTAAAAAAAAATTATGTTTTCATGTGCTTCTCATATCATCTGCATCAGAATGTAGGTTTTAATTTCATACTGATTTTTCACTTCAAAATCGAATGTGTACTTACCTCCACTGAAAAAGGAAAATACTGAGATCAATATAAAAAAAATACAAATAAATGTCATTATCTTTTAGTTATTAATAATTTTTACATAGTTTATGTTCCTAATAGGAATAAGATTTCCATTATTAGCAATAGTATTATTAATATAACAATCTTTTATTTTTTATTTCCTCTGCATATGTTTTTCTTTGTGGCTTCACACAGATTTGGTAGTTCCCTAGTTAGATTATCAAAAACCCATCTTTCATTTTTTTTTTTTTTTTAGGAAAGGAAAATTATGTAAATTATATCAGTTACCAAATATATATCTAGGGTGAAAACTTTGAAAATAACCTTTAGAACGATGCATCACATATATAAGAATTAAGAATCAGAGTAAAGGATATCCCTAGCCCATAAGAAGAAGTTCTGTTTTACTCATCCCATGGTAATATCACAGAATGAGAGAGAAAAGATTAAAGGCAGGAGATAACTATACATCCACAGTTGGAGTCAAATTCTGGGAACAGGAGTTGTTGAGTAATTAGGAGACTCCTGCTTTCTTAGGCACAGGAGAAGAAGTAAGAGTGTGCACAGTGCCCTGTTCAACAGGATGTTTGGGAGGTTTATTTGCAATGGCTGGTGGGAATGTGGGGTTGCTTGTCCTCTGGGAAGAAATGGCCTGGAAGAGGTCTGGTCTGAGAATTAGGCTAACAACTCTAGAGGTTAAAGTAGGTCTCATGGATTGCAGCAATAGGAGCAACAATTGTGCTAAAATAAGTAGATCAGTCAACTTCTTTGCACAGCAGCAGAAAATGATAAAGTAAATGGCCTTCAGAGCTGCTGCACAACAACACAAAGTAAAAGAGAGATGAGGACAGACCATACATCTATAGACATTCCCCTTGCCTTGCCTGCTTCTCTCCAGTGCCCCTGCCTTCACCCCACAACAAAAATAAAGTTCTGTTTATGCCTTTGCATCATTCTAGAAACATGAGAAGGGTAGTGAGATTCCAAGGCAGAGAAGAAAAAGCCCAGATCAGAAGGCTGGCAGTTCAAACTGACCAGCCACTCCTCAGAAGGAAGGTTGGGTAATCTACTTTTATAGGGATACCACCATGGAAACTCAAGAAGGGGTCACTATGAGTCAGATCTGACTTGATGGCAGTGAGTTTAGTGAGTTTTAACCTTAACTAAAATTACCAGAATTTAAATAGAAAAAGATTGTTCGTAATTGTATTACAATTTTAAGTTACCTGCCTCCCTCCTTCTTTTGTTGTTCTTTGTTTCATCCAGTGTCAATCCATCTCATTAGGGACCTCCATCCTTGAAGAGCATCCACTTCACCAACCAGGGTATCCTTTTCTTATGATTCGTGTTTCCTGATAATTTGTCTAAAGTAAATGAGCCAAGTTTTTCCATTCTTGCTTCTAAGGAACATTCTGGTTTAATTTCTTCTAAGAATAATTTATTTGTTTTCATATATTCAATATTCTTCTCCAACACCATAGTTCAAATGCATCAATTAATTTTATATCTTCCTTTTTCATTGTTCAATGTTCACATTTATTCCTGTCATTTTGAAAGGCCTCAGCTTTAGTCAGGCATACCTTAGGCATCAAAGTGACATTATTGCTTTTTTAAATAATAAGGTCTTTTACAGCAGACTTCCCCAATGCAATACACCTTTTGATATTTTGACTACTACTTCTCTGGATTTTGATTGTTAATATAAGTAAAATGAAATCCATGACTTCTTCAGTTTCTTCTTCATTTATTGATTTATTTGTGAACATTTAGTTTGATTCAAGTTTGAGTCTATTCCATACTGAAGGCTATAACAGTTGACCTCCATCATTAAGTGCCTTAAGTTGTCTTCATTTTTAGCAAAGTAGGTTAAGTCATCTGAATATCATAGGCTGCTAACAGTCATCCCCCAATCTTCATGTGGTATTCTTCTCTCTTGGTTTCTAGATTATTTTTTTCAAAACACAAATTGAATAAATTTTGCCTTTATAATTCTTATCCACACTGTCTAAGCGAGGCCTTGAGAACAGAGCTTTCTCTGATAATATGATGGCTGGGAATTGGGTCTCTCTCCAGATGTTTACTTGTGTTTTATTGACTATGGTTTTGTTGTGACTTGTGTTTTATTGACTATGTAAAGGCATTTGATTGTGTGGATCATGACAAATTATG
>NW_006922147.1:696424-705211 GCF_000298275.1 Orycteropus afer afer | reverse complement strand
AGAAATATATTTTGGCTATTGAACCTTGTTTGTTTACCATCCAGAATTTTGTGGAACAAATTTTCCAATTGTCCACTGTGTTATTGACAATCACTTGGCCATCTTTGGATTCAGTAATTTACATCATTAAGAAAAATTATCCTACAAAGAAGTATCTGTGTGTAGGGATTTTAAAATAATTATTATGTATTAATTTCAGTCAGATGATTACATTTTTAAAGAATTATCACTATATTTTATATAGTTGCCAACATCATAATTATTTACTTAACATATTTTGCAGGTCTATTTTTTGGTGCACACATTTCAGAAGGCCATGTTCTAAAGGTGTGTGACCCCTTTTCATTAAATGTTGTCCCTATCTCTGGTACTTTTCTTTGCCTTGAGTCTACTTAATCAGATACTAATATCATTACTTCTACTTTCTTTGTACTCATGTTTTTATGATATATCTTTTTCCTTTCTTTTACTGTCAACCTGACTATATCATTATATTTGAAGCAATTTTTGCATGAATAATATGTTAATATCTTTAACCCAGTATTACAATTGCTGTCATTTTAATTTGGATATTTAATGCATTTATTAATATGTTAGTTTTTATATCTGTCATTGATTATTTGTCTCCACTTTTCTATAGATATAATTTTTGTTAATCTGGGCTTTTTTTTTTTTTTTTTTTTTCCTTGTTGTTGTTGTTGTTATGTACCGTAGAGTCGGACCTGACTTATAGTGACCCCTCTTTGGGTTTCTGAGGCAATATCACTACAGAAGTAGATTGCCCCATCTTCCTTCCAAGAAGTGGCTGGTGGGTTTGAATAAAACAAGATCAGGAGCTGATTGTGAAACACACCATCAACTGCTCATATACAAATTCAAGTTGAAGCTGAAGACCATTAAAACAAGTCCATGAGAGCCAAAATACAACCTTGATTATATCCTACCTGAATTTAGAGACCATCTAAAGAACAGATTTGATGCATTGAACATCAGTGACCAATAACCAGAATTGTGGAATGACAGCAAGAACATCATCCATGAAGGAAGCAAATAGTCATTAAAAGGACAGAAAAGGAAGACCAAAACAAAATGGATGTCAGAAGAGACTCTGAAACTTGTTATTGAATAGAGGACAGCTAAAGCAAAGGGAAGAAATGACAAAACAAAAGAGCTGAACAGAAGATTTCAAAGAGCAGCTCGAGAAGACAAAGTCAATTATTATAATGAAATGTGCAAAGACCTGGAGTAATAAAAGCAAAATGGAAGAACATTCTCAGAATTTCTCAAGCTGAAACAACTGAAGAAAAAATTCAAGCCCCGAGGCGCAATATTAGAAGATTATATGTGCAAAATATTGAATGATACAGGAAATGTCAAAAGAAGGAATACGCAGAGTCAATATATCAAAAATAATTCGTCTATTAATCTATTTCTGGAGATGACATGTGATCAAGAACCATGGGTATTTATTTAAGGAAGAAATAGAAGCCACACTGAAGGAATAAGTGAAAAACATAGCTCCAGAATTTGACGAGATGCTCATTGAGATATTTAAATAAATGGACGTTGTGCTGAAGGTACTTAGTCATCTATGCCAAGAAATTTGCAAGACAGCTACCCAGCCAACTGACTGGAAGGAATTTATACTTGTACCCGTTCCAAAGAAAGGTGATCCCACAGAATGTAGAAATCATTTAACAATATCATTAATGACACACGCAAGTAAAATCCTGCTGAAAATAATTCAAAAATGGTTGCAGAAATATATTGTCAGAGAATCTCCAGAATTGCAAGCTGAATTCAGAAGAGACATAGAATAAGGGATATCATTGCTGATGTCAGATGGATCTTGGCTGAAAGAAAATGATACCAGAAAGATATTTACTTGTGTTTTATTGATAATGCAAAAAACATTAGATTGTGTGGATCATAACAAGTTATGGGTAACATTGAGAAGAATGGGAATTCCAGAACACTTAATTGTACTCATGAGGAACTTGTATATAGACCAGGAGGGTGTCATTTGAACAGAACAAGGGGATATTGCATGGTTTAAAAATCAGGAAAGGAGTGTGTCAGGGTTGTATCCTTTCAAATACTTATTCAATCTTTAAACTTAGCAAATAATCCAAGAAGCTGGACTATATGAAGAAGAACGTGGCATCAGAATTGGAGGAGGAGTTATTAACAATCTACAATGTGCAGACAATACAACTGTGCTGTCTGAAATGAAGATGACTTGAAGCACTTACTGATGAAGATTAAAGACTACACTCTGCAATATGGATTACAGTTCAACATAAAGAAAACAAAAATCCTCATAACTGGACCAATAAATAGCATCACTATTAATGGAGAAATGATTGCATTTGGCAAAGATTTCATATTGCTTGGTGCCACAATCAACACCAATGAAAGCAGAGCCAAGAAATCAGATGATGTATTGCACTGTGCAAATCTGCTGCAAAAGACTTCTTTAAAGTGCTGGAAGGGCAAAGATGTCTCTTTGAAGACTAAGGTGCTCCTATCCAAGCCATGGTGTTTTCAATAACCTCATATACATGTGAAAGCTGGAAAGCAAAGAAGACAGAGGAAGAGTTGATGCTTTTGAGTTGCAGTATTGATAAAGAATACTGAAAATACCATGGATTGCCAGAAGAATGGACAAAGAATGAAGATTTTCCTGGAAAAAGTGCAGCTGGAAAGTTAATTAGAATTTGTTTCACATCCTTTAGTCATGTTTTCAGAAGAGACCATTCCCTGGAGTAGGATATCATGCTTGGTCAAATGGAGGGTCAATAAGAAGAAGACCATCAAAGAGATGGATTAACATGGTGGCTCCAACAATAAACTCAGATATAGCAAAGATTGTGAGGCTGGCACAACACAGGGCAATGTTTTGTTCTGTTGTACATTGGGTCACTATGAGTCAGAGCTGACTCGACGGCACCTAACAACAATGACAAGAATGCTTTTATGTATCCTTAATTTCTGAGTGATATTTTCACTTAATATGGTATTCTGGTTTGACAGTTCTTTTATTTTAGCAGTTTTCAAAAAGTAAAGCTACTTCTAGTTTCCATGCTTTCTGATGAGAAATCCATTGTCAGTCAAATTGTTAAGATGTCACTTCTCTCTCACTGCTTTCCTGATTTTTGTGTTAGCTTCTGGACGTTTCACTACCAAGGGCCTTGGGATGGACTTACTTCAGTTTGCTTACTTTGAAACTACTCAACTTCTTAAATCTGTAGATTTATTTGGAAAGTTTTCGATCGTTATTTCTCCAAGTAGTTTCTCAGCCTTACCTTCTTCATTTTCTTCTTCCAAGACGCCAATCACATGAATATTAATTTTTTTGTTATAGTCACAGGGATTACTTTCTTGCCTTTTTTTTTTTTTAACATTCTCTTTGTCATTAAAATTGAGTAGTATCTGTTATTCTGTCTTTAAATGCACTGATCCTTTTCGCTTCCCTTTCATTCTGTTCTTGATTTGATGCACTGAACTTTTAATTTCCAGTTCTAAAATTTCCACCTAGTTTTTCATATCTTCTATTTCTTTGCTGATACTCTTCGTGGGATTGCATTTTCCCCCTTTGTTTATTTTTCATTTCATTTTATTTTTAAAATTGATGTTCATAATTGTTACCTGAAGGATTTTTATAATGATTGCTTTTAAATCTTTCTTGGTCATCTCAATATTGGCATCTATTGATTTTCATCTTTTAATTAATTTTCAGATCTTTTTATTACTTGTATGCTGAGTAATTTTAAAAGTTTCAAAGGGAACTTGGACAGTTTGGGTATTATATTATGAGGCTTTGTAACATTTTTAAGCTTTCTATATTAGCTGACTTTATTTGACACTCTAAGAGGGCAAGGTGTTGGTCATTGACTCATAATGTGCCAGCTGTGGGTAGAAGTGCAGATTCCCAACTTGAACCTTCTTGACACTCAAGAAGGAAACTTCTCATTAGTCCTAGATGGAGTGAGAATTCTGGCTTCCTGTTATGAAACTGTCCCCAATTGAAAAGGCAACCAACACCACATTAATGCTTTCATGTGGGATCTACTGACACCATGCATGAAAAGGGGTCATGAACTCATTTATACAGGCTGTTAGTCAAAGCTCTTCTCCACTAATCAATCTCTGACACCATACTAAGAGAAAGAAGGAGAAGAAGGAATGCTTCATTGCTGCCGAGGAAAGATGGAAGTCCAGGCTTCCTGTGTTGTCTACACTGACACTGAAGATGGTGACTTATAACCTCCTAGAGGAAATGAAGGACATGTATCCTGGCTTGGCCTTTTATGAAACCACCGTGGTAAGAGAGGGCCTATGTTGGGGCAAATTATTACAGACTGGTGAGGCTGAAATTATAGGGTCTCTTCTTGGCCTTTGCTGGGTGCAGGTATGACAATTTTTTTTTCCCCAATACCAAGCCAAACTCCCTGCTGTGGAGTCGGATCTGACTCATGGTAACCCCTACTTGGGTTTCCGAGGCAGTATCACTAGAGAAGTAGATCGCCCAATTTTCCTTCCAAGGAGTGGCTGGTGAGTTTGAACCACCAGCTTTGTGGTTAGCAGTCAAATGCCTTATGGACTACGCCACTACACCCCCATAGTGTTTAGCTAATACTTCCACCCACCCACCCACCTCCCCTAGGCTTCATCTTTCTTATCGTTTGACTAGAGAATGCAGGCTTCTGTTGGTGATTTTTGTGTCCAATTATGCTGATGTTTACAGGTTGCTGTCTTCTCTAGACCCTAATTTGGACTATATGAAGCAAAAAGACAACCCAGGAATATTAACTTTGTCCTCTTTGGGTTCTGAGATCCTTACCCTGCCTGACTTCTTCATTTTACCATTTAATCTTCTGTTTTTTTTTTTTTTTTTTTTTCCGGTGTATGTGTGGTTGTTGTTGCTGTTCATATAATGTCTAGGGTCTTTGTTTTTACTTAGCCAGAAGAATAAGGAAAAACGCATCCACTCCATCATACCAGAGATAGAATCATCTTTATTTGTTATAACAGTTCTCAAACTCTTGTCCTCTTTTCTTTTTGTGCTTAAAAAATAATGAAATTCAATTCAATGTTTCTTTTTTTTCTTTTTTAACTTTTTATTGTGATTCGGGGGCAGTTTTACAAAGCAGTTTTGTTTTGCATTCAATTGTCCATATACATTTTGTTTCGCAACACTGGTTACAATACCCACAATGTTGTAACTCTCCTCCTCCCTCCTCCCTGTGATTATGGGCTTCCCTGTGTCCTTCGAGTTCTGGTGGTATAGTTTTGTTAACCAGGAGCACTATAAATAATCTAGGATGAGTTAAAGTGGTCCACGTTAGCTACTTCATGAAGCAATCTTCACTTCTGTTTAGTATTTTGGTTCAATTAATGCATTTTTATAAAATTGTATTTAAGTTCACTTGTTATTTTGTTCCTGTTTCTTATACACTGCATTTAATGAACACTTATATTTAAAAGAGGAAAATATTTGAAATATTCTTGAATATTTTAATATTCTGTTAGATATTTTTAAGATTTTATATATAGTTTTTATTTAATTAAATAATATTTGAAATATATTGTTGTTGTGTGCTGTCGAGTCGACCCCGACTCATAGCGACCCCTCCTTGGGTTGCTGAGGCAGTATCACTACGGAAGTAGATTCTCCCATCTTCCTTCCGAGGAGTGGCTGGTGGGTTTGAACCACCAGGCTTCTGGTTAACAGTCAAGTGCCTTAGGCACTATGCTACCAGAGCTCTAAATAGTAAATATTAATTTAAGATTTTTAAAGTATAAATAAAAATATACTAATCTGAATTCTTCACACGAAGTTTACTGTTTAATTACAAGGGTGAAGTCTAGTTTTATGAGTTGTGAATTTAGGGAAGTAGGGCCACTTAATCAACAAAATTCACATAACATCATCGTTGAAATGTGGCTGTGAAGATTTCAAATGATTTTCCTAATAGCTTGTGATTTAGTGCATTCCTTTTGGATCCTTCAGTCTTATGAACACGTCATGTTGTCTTTAAATTCCTTATTTATTCATTCCTCTTCCACAACTTCAGGAAAGAAAAGATGATTGCTTATCGTTTTATTGCCAGTAACTACCTCTGCGACTAATAAATAAATACATGAAATAAATACTGTGGATGTCGAATAACTTTTCATTTGACTTCTGGGTGTTGAAGTCATGTGGTCTTTTAAAAATGTTCTTAAAGATTTTTAAGAAGAATGTTTCACATTCACTTCCACAATGTCATCTTAAAATGAATATTTATGACACTTACATTTAAAAGCTCTATACAAAGAGAAAAAAAAAAAATCTCTATGTCCATGACATTTTCTTTTTGGTCTCTTTTGACAATAGAGACAAATAACCAACATTAGGTAAGCTTCCTTTGAAAAATGGTCAAAATAAATAAGATGTTTTATAATCTCATGTATGACCCATGTTGATAGATAACTTTTATTATGTTTCTCCAAGAATGATCAAATAAAGTTTTTTCAATTTGTAGCTGTGTTTTGTACCCATACTATTTGCATCATATGTAGGTATGACTTGACTGTAGCTATGCACTAGACATTTCACTTAAGAGTATTAGGTACACTTTTGGCTGTTGTTTGAACAAATCATTTAGTCAGTTGTGATTTTGCCAGTTGACAGAACATGAGTAGGAAAAGAGAAGAAATTTTCATCCTATGTAGAATCATCCCCCACCCTGTTGCTGTTGAGCGTATTCTGACTCATAGTGATGTTACACAATAGAGCAGAACTTAAATAGCCCTTGTGACTTTTTCTTTAAAATACAACTTTAATATCTATTTTGATTATTTCAAAGAAAAAGTCACTAATTATAATTATAATTTTTAACATAATGTACCTCTTTTAATGTATCTGTTAACAACATGAATCCAGAAGCTGATGGAATCACTTTCACTGTGGAGAGTATAACACTATTATTTTGTTTTGTTTTTTTCATAAAGTACTTCCAACCATACTTTGTGAACATTTGTCAGTTTTGATATCTTCTGTTACTAATCAGGTGCGTTTTCCAATTTACAACTACAAATAATGTTGAAAAGATAAGTGGAATGAATATGAATGTCTATGTTTTAGAACCAGCTGTGCCTAGATAGTTTTTGGCCTTGAACTAGACCTTTTAGCCATTTCTGTTAAATTAAGATTTTTCATTCACACAATAAATATTTACTGAGAAAATATTTTCAAGATGTTTTGGAACTCAGAATTATTACTTTCTATATATAAAAATCCGCACTATAAATATTTTCTAAATAACTCTAACCAATATAATTTCTGCAAGCATTTATTTACAGTAATTTCTCTCTCAAGAACATATTTTCAGCATTCAAAGATATTAATGACATGGATTCATAGAAGACAGCTCTTTTACAAATGTTTTGTTCCAAGAAAGAAATTAATGTGATATTGAGACTGGTATTGAGCATATTGAGAAAAGTGTAAGTGGAGGTGTGAAGTAATTAATTCATACCTCTAGCATATTCTGTCCATGTGGTGACATTAGTTACTGACTGTATTATCAGAACATAACATATTTACAGTAATATAGTTACTGACTGTATTATCAGAACATAACATATTTACAGTAATACCAGTACAACATTTATGATGAAATCCACACTGTGACTGATAGTGTCCCACAATATTAGAAATGGAAATTATTTTTAGCTTGCATATATATTTGGTGTTGTTTTGTGAAAGGACACATTTATTTTATTTAATAAAACTGCTATGACTAAAGTATATTTTCTTCATTCTTTTCTGTATTTATTTATTTTTCTTCTGTTAATGTGTTACATTTTGGAGATGATCTTAAGTACTTTGCTATATGCTGCTTTGTTTAACATTTTAAATTAACTCTACAAAAATATGGGGGAATTACTATATTAATAACTCAATTCCTAAGAAATAAATATATTCTATGCCTCTGTAATATCTACTATACTTTAACAAGTACTTCCAATAATTTTTTTGAAAATTAATTAGCACTTACCAATGGAATGCAAATAAACTAAACTAGAAAAATAATTGAAATCATTGTACCCTATTTTTAAATATACATTATCATTGGATAAGAAGAAACCATGAAAGTTTAGCTAACTATAAGATTAGCAAGTATTAATATTCGTATATGATATATCAAATAAGACATCACTGCTGATAATTATGTATTTAATGTAGTTTTTGAGTACCTAGAATAATATTTTAATGATATACTTCTTAGTTAATATTTTTTAAACATCATAACATTCTATTAAAACATTACCAATGTTTAAAGTATTAAATTAGGAGGAATTTTTCTCAGTGTCCTATCATTTCTCCTTTTCTGAAATCTTGCCTTTATTATAGTTCCACAATTAGTGTAATATGTTATCTCCTTCCTTTCTCCCCTTAAAAGTATATATGTATATACCACATGTATAGTCAAACTCCCTGGGTAGCACAAACATTTTGTGGTTGGCTGCTGACTTAATGGCTGGTGGTTCAAATCTAACCAGTGGCATCATGGAATCAACATCCTGGTGATCTATTCTGTAAAGATCAAAGCTGAGGAAACTGTGCAGCAGTTTGGCTCTGTAACATATGGGGTCACAAAGGGAGCTCTGGTGGCAGAGCACCTAAGGCACTTTTGACTGCTAACAAGAAGGTTGGCAGTTCAAACCCACCAGCCACTCCTTGAAAGGAAGATTGGGCAATCTACTTCCATAGTGATACCACCTCGGAAACCCAAGGAG
>NW_006922147.1:694813-696137 GCF_000298275.1 Orycteropus afer afer | reverse complement strand
GGTTCAAACCAACCAGCCTCTCCTGGAAAGGAAGGTTGGGCAATCTACTTTCATAATGACACTGCCTTGGAAACCCAAGGAGAAGTCACTATGAGTCACATCTCACTTGACAGCAGTGACTACTTATTTTAGTTTAAGATAGCTTTTATAGACCTATCATAAAATTGTTAATTGGAAAAACTTGTAGGCTTATGATGGAAGTGTTTTAAGTGAAGATGCCCAAAACTGCTCTTCAGTTATTTAAAATAATAGCCTTTATGGAAATCATCCATATTGACAAACACTGGGCTTGTGCTTTAGAAAAAAAATATTGTATTTAATCTTCTTATCTATCTTAGTTTCTTAGTACTACCATAAGAGAAGAAAACAAGTGGGTGGCTTTTGTTGATGTTAGGTGCTATCAAGTGAGTTTTAACTCATAACCACCCTATGTAAAGCAGTATGAAATGATGCCAGGCCCTGCATCATCCTCACAATCATTTCTATGTTTGACACAATTGTGTCAGCCACTGTGTTAATTCAGCTCCTTGCAAGTCTTACTCTTTTTCACTAATCTACTCTCCAAGCATGATGTACCTCTCCAGTGACTACTCCCAACTGATAATCTGTCCAAAACCTGTGAGAGGTAGTCTCACACTCCTTGCTTTTAAGGAGCATTCTAGCTGAATTTCTAAGAAAGAAACGTTCATTCCTCTGGCTGTTGTTGTTTTTAGGTGCTGTTGAGTCATCTCCGACTCCTAGCAACCCTATGTACAGCAGAACAAAATACTGCCCGGGCCTGTGCCAGCTCCACAGAATTGAGACCATCATTGTAGCCACTGTGTCAATCAATCTTGTAAAGGACCTTCTCCTCTTTCCTTGACCTTCCACTTTATCAAACATGATATCTTTCTCCACAGAATAGTCTCTTCTTACAACATGACCAAAGTAGGTGAGATGAAGTCCAGGCATTCGCACTTCCAAGGAGCATTACAGTTGCAATTTTCCAGGATTGATTTGTTAGTTTTTTTAGCAGTCCATGGTACTTTCAGCATTCTTTGTCAGCACCACAACTCAAAAGCATACATTCTTCTTCGGTCTTCCTTATTCGTTATCCAGCTCTCATATGCATATGAGGTGATTGAAAATACCATGACTTGTGTCAGGCACACCTTAGTCCTCAAGGAGATATCTTTGCTCCTCAGCACTTGAAAGAATTCTTTTGCAGCCGATTTGCTGAGTCCCATATATTGACTGATATTTTGACTGCTGCTTCCATTGGTGTTGATTGTAGAACCAAGTACTAGGAAGGCGTTTACAACTTCAATCTTTTCTCCATTTATTG
>NW_006922147.1:678106-693583 GCF_000298275.1 Orycteropus afer afer | reverse complement strand
CAGCAATTTTATTCTTTACATGGTCTCTAAACTCAGCAGGGATATGATCAAGGTCATATTTTGTCTCTAGTGGACTTGTTTTAATTGTCTTCAACTTCAACTTGAACTTACGCATGAGCAATTGATGGTCTATGGGGCAGTCAGCTCCTGGCCTTGTTTTGGTTGAAGATATTGAGCTTCTCCAACCCCTCTTGCCATGGATGTAGTCATTCTGATTCCTGTGTACTCCATCTGGTGAAGTCCACATGTATAGCTGCCATTTGTGTTGTCGAAAAAAGGTATTTGCAAAAAATAACGTTGGTCTTGCAAAATTGTATCATACTGTGTCCAGCATTATGCTTATCTTCAAGGCCAAATTTTCCAACTACCAGTGATTCTTCTTTGTTTCCAACTTTTGCATTGCAATCACAGTGATAATCAGCACATCTTGATTTCATGTTCTGTCAATTTCAGACTGAAGAAGTTGGTAAAAATCCAATTTCCTCATCTTTGGCTTTGGTGATTGGTGCACAAATTTGTATATCTGGCTTTCCTTGTAGAAGTATGGGTATTATCCTATCACTGACAGCATTATACCTCAGGATAGACTTTGAAACATTCTTTGTGATGATGATGCCACTCTATTCCTCTTCAGTTTATCATTCACAGCATAGTAGATCATATGATTGTCTGAGTTAAAATGGCCAAAACTGGTTCATTTCAGCTCACTAATGTCTAGGATATCAATTTTTATGTGTTCCATTTCACTTTTGACAACTTCCAATTTTCCAAGTTTCATACTTCATGCATTCCATGTTCTAATTATTAGTGGATGTTTGTAAGTTTTTCTCTTCAGTTTGAATCTTGCCACATCAGTGATTGAAGGTCCCCAAAGCTTTACTTTATCCTTATGATTAAGGTCAGTTCTACTCCAATGAGGCAGCTCTTTCACAGTCTTATTTTGAGTGCCTTCCAACATGAGGGCCTCATCTTCCATCATTGTATCAGACAAATTTTCAGGGCTATTCATAAAGTTGTCCAGTAATGTATCAAACAGTATTTCTCTGATATTCTTCTAGCAGTCCATGCTATATTCAATAGTCTTTGCCAACACCATAATTCAAATTCTTCTTTAGCTGTCATTATTCATTGTCCAGTTTTCATATGTATATGAGGTGATTGAAAAATCATGTCTCAATCTTGTGTCAGGTGACCCATAGTCCTCAAAGGATATCTTTACATTTAAATGCTTTAAAGAGGTCTTTTGCAGCAGGTTGCTGTATGCATTACATTGTTTGATTTCTTGACCTCTGCTTCCATGGGCATTCAAGGTGGATCCAAGCAAAATGAAATCCATGACAACTTCAAAATTTTCTCCATTTATCAAGATATTGCTTATTGGTCCATTTATAAGGATTTTTTGTCTTCTTTATGTTTAAGTGTAATCCATAAGGAAAACTGTAGTCTTTGATCTTCATTAATATGTGCTTCAGGTCTTCTTCAATTTCCACAAGTACTGTTGAATTTTCTTCATATCAAAAGTTGTTCAATGCTAGTGGTATGTTCTTCTTCATATGGTCCAGCATCTTAGGTTATTTGTTCAGCATACAAATTGAAAAAAGTATGGTGAAAGGACACAGTCTTGATGCATATCTTTCCTCATATGTAATCACACAGTATTCACCTTGTTCTCTTTGAATGACTGCCTTTTAGTCTATATACAGTTTCTGCATGAGCATAATTAAGCATTCTGGACTCACCATTCTTTGCAATGTTACCCATAATTTCTTATGATACACACAGCCCTTGAATAGTTAATAAACACAAGCACACTATCTTTCTGACATTCTCTGCTATCAAACAAGATCCATCTGATATCAGCAATGATAGCCCTCATTCCATGTACTCTTCTAAATCCAGCTAGTATTTTTGAGAGTTCCTTGTTGATGTCTTCCTACAACCATCTTTGAATTATTTTAAGCAAAATTTTACTTGTGTGTGATATTAATGATATTGTTTGATAATTTCCTCTTTCCACTGAATCACACTTCTTTGGAAGGGCACAAATATGTATCTCTTACAATCAGTTGGCCAGGGAGCAGTTTCCCAAATTCCTTGACATAGTTGAGTGAGCACATTCAGCAATAGCATCTGTTTGTTGAAATATTCCCAAAGCTTTGTATTTCAACAATTCCTTTAGTGGACCTAAGAATTCTTCCTTTATTACCATTGGTTTTTCATGATATATTACCTCATGGAATGGTTAAAAGTCAATCTTTGTAATTTTCTGCTCAGATCCTTTAATTTGTCATTTCTTCCATTCACTTTAGTTATACAATGTTCAATCACAAGTGTGAGGCTCTCTTCTGCCATCAATTTTAGTCTTTTCGTTCTTTCCTGTCTTTTTAATGAACTTTTGGTTTCTTCATGTATGATGTCTTTGATGTCATCCCCCAGCTTATATAGTCTTCAGTAATTAATGTTCAATGTGTCAAATCTATTCTTGAAATTATCCCTAAATTAAGGTGAGATTTTAATTTTTTTAGCTCAACTTGAACTTGCATAGGAGCAATTGATGGTCTTTTCCTCAGTTGTCCCCTGGTCTTGTTCTGATTGACAGTATTGAGCTTTTCTGTCATCTCTCCCCAATGATGTAGTGTATTCCATCTGACATGGTCTACGTGTACAGTTGCCATTTATGATGCAATAAAAAAGTTTTGCTCTCCCAAAATTTTATCCTGTGGTATCTGGCTTTCTTTCTATTATCAAAGTCATATTTTCCAACTAGCAATACTTCCTCCTTGTTTCCAACTTTCATAACACAACCACCAGTAATTTTCATTGTATATTGACTGCAAGTTTGATCAATCAAGGTCAGAATATAGAAGGTAGTAACAACCTTCAATTCCTTCATCTTTAGAATTAATGATTGGTGTGTAAATTTGAATAGTAGGCATATCAACAGGTCTTCCTTGTAGGCATATAAATATTATCCTATCAATGACAGTGTTATATATTAGATCTTTAAGTGTTCTTTTTAAAGATGAATGTGACAACATTCCTTTTTGTCATCCCAGCATACTAGACCATACGATTATCCAAATCAAAATGACCAATACCAGTACATTTCATCTAACTAATGCCTAGAATATTGATCTTATTGCGTTCCATTTTATTTTGAATATTTTCATATTATTAATGAAAGTTTTCAGCTGTTTCTTTCATTTTGAGTCCTGTCACATGAGCAAATGAAGGTCTTAAAAGCTTTACTTTATCCACATCATTAGGAGCTCTGGTGACGTAGTACCTAAGGCATTTGACTGCTAACTAGAAGACTGGTAGTTTAAACCAACCAGCTACTCCTCAGAAAGAAGATTGGGCAATCTACTTCTGTAATGATACCTTGGAATCCCAAGGAGGGGTCACTGAGTCAGATCCAACTCAACGGCAGTAAACAACAACAACAACAACAATCCACATCATTATGGTCAACTCTACTGCTTTCCAACCTGAGGGGCTCATCTTCTGACACTATATCAGACAATATTTCACTGCTATCTGTAAGTTTTTCACTGACCAATTGTTTTAGAAGTAAATAGCCAGGTTCTTCCTAGTCTGTTTTAGTCTGGAAGCTCCACAGAAACCTGCCTACCATGGGTGACTCTGCTGGTTTTTGAAATATGTTGGAATAGCATCTATCATTAAAGCAACATGCAAGCTGCCACAGAGGGACAAACTGACACACAAGTGGTGGGGATTGCTTTAAATAACAGAAATATTTTATCTCACAGTTTTGGAGGCTAGCCATCTAAATCAGGACATTGGCTGGGGTTGGGAGTGTCCTTCCTTGTGTGTAGCCCTGGGTGTTCTTTGACAATTCTTTCCTTAGAGACAAATCCTCACATGATGTCTTTTTCTTGTGTGTCCATCATCTTTTTTTTCTCTTTTATAAAACACAATTCAGAACGGGTTAATTACATTAGAATTTACCCTAATCCATCCCACTCTAATTCAGTGTGACCTCATTAACATAAAAAAATAAAATAACACCTTATTTCCCAAAACAAAGTCACATTCACAAGTAGGAGGATTAGAATTTCAACATATATTTTTTTGGAGGGACACAATTCTATCCTTAACAATGAGTTTTGTTTGTGAGACTTAGAGTATGAGGATTGTCTTATTATTACTATTAATATTAACGTATACAAATGATGTGAGGCAAAGGACTTGGCTTGGCCATTGTCTCTGTTTTCCCAAAAATATCCTTTGCATCTTGCCAGCAATCAATGCATCTTTATACGCAAATATAGTGGGAACCCCAAAGACCACATCTGGCAAATCACTTCAGGAAGGGAGTGTGCATGATGCAATCAATCATGCATATTCATTCATCCATGTAGTCCATTGACTATGCATGAGGTAATAAAGGACTGGGATAAAAAGATTCTCTACTGCTTCTAGATTGATGAGGCATGTAGATGGACTACATCATGATG
Organism: Orycteropus afer afer; assembly: GCF_000298275.1. Lineage (NCBI taxonomy): Eukaryota > Metazoa > Chordata > Mammalia > Tubulidentata > Orycteropodidae > Orycteropus > Orycteropus afer. The sequence goes on along the minus strand of NW_006922147.1, from coordinate 689,105 downwards.
ACGTGAAGCTCTGAGTGGAAACTCCCTCCTTATTTTCCTGTGCATATCTTCATGGATATCCTTTTTGTGATTATAAAATAAGTCCTTTCTGAGAGTTGGTTAGTTTTTGCAACAAATTATCAAAACTAAGGGAATAGTGGGGCCAACCGGTATGGTTGAAAGTGGAGGGTGTCTTTGAATTCCTTAATTGGTGACTAATATGAACTGGGTTGGTTCATATAAAGTCCCTAATTTGTGATTAGCACCAACACTTCTAGTACTCGGTGAGACAAAGGGCTGTATGCAGCAGCTGGAATTTGAGCTGACTGAGGAAGTGAAACAAAAATTACCCTGAATTAGTTTCATAGCACAAGTTAGTGTTGATGTAAGTGGGATCCAATGCAATGTCTCCCAAATCAGGGAAGCATGGAGTTTAGGAGGAGAAAAGATAATAAATAGGCAAGGAATTCTGGATGGTTACTTTGGTCAATGTAATCTATAAATAGAAGTAAATGGCTCCCTGTAAATAAATTTAAAAAAAAAAAAAAAAAAGCTTCTTATTTGCAAGTTCCTTATAAGTGTCTCACATGTGTGGCTCAATCAGAATAGAAGGATGTAGACTCATGGAGTAGTTGATGCTACAGGTCAAATCCCAGTCCTGGCAGTTTAGATAATTAAACAGCAGTGGAATCCAGCCTCAGAGAAGTAAAGTAAATTATTCAGGGTTAACCTAGGTTGAGTTCAAAGATATAATGCTTAATCATTATACCACTTCTTTGAAGTAAAACTAAGTTGAAAGCTCTGCTTCCATATTAAGACAGTCAGCTTCCTCTTGGTTAATTGAGTGGTATTTTGATAACCTCTGTGCTGCTCTAATGGGAAAATACCACCAATGGGATGGCCTTCACAAACAGGAGTTTATTCCTACAATTTGGAGGCTTTAAGTCCTAGTTAAAAGTGCCAGGCTCTAGGGGCTGAGTAAAAGCCCATCAACCTTGGGTTTCAGTGCTGCCTTCTGCTCCAGGGCCACTGAAGCTGGAGGCTTTTCTTCACTCAGACAGCTGCTGGCTGCTGAGGCTGAGAAGCCTAAGGTTGACAAGTAAAAAGGCACAGTCCCAATGTTACCAAACAACATGACAGGCCAATAATTCAAGTCCAGATAAACTCCCATGATTGGTAGGGCATGTCAGACTGTTGAACAATTACTTGGTTACATGTATGGTTCAAGCATGCCAGAAGGCTAGAGAGCAATCCCAAAGCTTCTCCTTATATAAGGGAAGCAGACCACATCCTTAAAGCAGCTACTCAGCTGCTTGTAGCAAATTCCACCATGGAGTTGATTGCCAGTCTCATTGTGGGGAATAACTACCCTGAGGTGCCCAGCCACTTAACCAGGCTTAGCCAAGTTGACAACAATCTTAACTACCACGAGTGGTAACTGTTACATAGAAGTGAAATAAAGGACAAGCTATCATTGCCTGTTAATACCATTTATAATTGTCAATTTCATAGATTCTCTCTTTCAATCCAATGTTTATCTCTATTGAGTTAAAGAATACCTTTTAAACTGAACAAGTGAATGTCAATAGAAGGGCTTAGGGTTAGAAACTCTTTGCAAGTTGGTAGGAAAATATGTCTAGAAATAGTAGATAAACATAGAATGAGATTATGTAGGAATTGTGCTTATATTCTCTGCCAGAGAGTTATTTTTATATCATATAAACTTTTCATTAAACAAGGTATATATTATGTAGTTTTTGCTTTCTACAAAGAATGTCTGTATACATTTAATACTTTAAATGCCAGTAACTCAAATTTCATATATTTTCATCAAAAATATATATCATATTTCTTCTCTTTTCATGTTTAATGACTAGTATGCTTTTTTTTGTTGTTATTTTTGCACAAAACAAATGAGGTGATATTTTGAAATAGAAAATATTTACATGAGTCTCATATCAGGTTGTTTATACATCTATTATTACCTATATAAATCATGGTTGGTAAAGGAGAGGGTCAGTTAAGAAGGTAGAATACACTCAATAAGATGGATTGACACAGTGGCTGCAATGATGGGCCCAAGTAAAGTAAGGATTATGCAGATGGCACAGGACTGGGGAGTATTTTGTTCTGTTGTACATAGGGTCACCATGAGTCAGAAACAACTTGATGGCACCTAACAACAATACAATATTAAGACTTGCCGTGTACCTAGCACTTTATCAGATTCTAGCAAAATAACAGTTACATAAAGCATACACGTAATATGTAAGTGTGTGTATTAGTGGTGTAGTGCCTGAGGCATTTGACTGCTAACCAGAAGGCTGGTGGTTCAAATCTACCAGCCACTCCTCAGAAGGAAGATTGGGGAATCTACTTCTGTAGTGACACCACCTAGGAAACCCAAGGAGGGGTCACTATGAGTCAGATCAGACTCAAAAGCAGTGGGTTTGTTTTTTTTGCATTTTGTTAATAGTATATTAATCATGTTGTTTATATAGATCAGGATTAAGTTACAGAATATAGAATTCCACTCTAGCTAATTAAAGCAAGAGGGAGCTTATTTAAACATATAAAAGAAAGAAAGAGCACCAATTCTACACACATTTTTTCCAGGATATTGAAGAGGAAGGAATTCATTTTAAGAGTCCAAAATTAAACCAATATTAACACTGTAAAAACATGTTACAAGTAAAGAAAACTGCAGACCAGTATCTTGCCTGAACATACACCTAAAACTTGAACTCAAATATTAGCAATTAGAATCCAACAATACATAAAGAGAAAATACATCACAGCCAATTGGGTTCCATCCCAGGACTTATTTAACATTTAATTGCATAATCAATGTAATTTACCATAACAAACCAAAACAGAAAAGCAAAATGATCATCTCAATAGGCATAGAAAAAGCATTTGACCAAATCTGTCATTAAACTTATAAAAGACATCTATGAAAAATCTTGAGCTAACTCCATATAAAATGGTAGAATTCTGAAAATATTTGCCTAAGATCAAGACCAACTTATGTACATAGACTCTTACCACTTCTATTTAGCATTATAATAGATTTTCTAGGTAGTGCAATAAAGTAAATAAAAGTTTTAAAAGGCATTCAGATTGAAAAGAGACTTCAGATGTTCTGTATTAACAGATAACATGATTATTTATGTGGAAAATACCTGAAATTTATAAAAAATCTACTAAAGCTAGTAAGTGAATTTATTGTTAGTTGTTGTTATGTGCCATTGAGTCGGACCCAACTCATAGCGACCCCTCCTTGGGTTTCCAAGGCAGTATCACTACGAAAGTAGATTGCCCCATCTTCCTTCCAAGGAGTGGCTGGTGGATTTGAACCACCAGCCTTCTGGTTAGCAATCAAGTGCCTTAGTTACTATGCTACCAGAGCTCCCAAGTGACTTTAGTAAGACTATTCATATACATTGAAGTTTAACAAGACTCTGTGTGTGTATTTACATATATAAATACATACTTATGTAAATATATATGTATGCAGAGGTTTATATATAGGCATATATGTGTATATATATGTATACATGTACATACATACTAGCAAAGAGCAATAAAATAAAATTATATATATATATAATATGTATTATCTACATATATATGTATATATTCATATATTAGTATATATAGATACATACTTATATGTATATACATATATATGCATGTGCATTATATTATGTAGTTGTTGTTGTTGGTAGGTGCCATTGAGTGGCTCTGAATTATAATGACCCTAATAACCCTATGTACAACAGAACAAAACTTCCAATTTTCCTATATTCATATTTTGTACATTCTATGTTCCAATTATTAATAAATGTTGCAACTGTTTCTTCTCATTTTGAGTTGTGCTCAATCAGCAAATGAAGGTCCTGAAAGCTTTATTCTATCCACATCATTAATGTTAACTCTGTCTTGAGGAGATAGCTCTTCCCTAGTCATATTTTGAGTGCCTTCCAAGTTAAGGAGCTCATCTTCAGGCACTATATCAGACAATGTTTCACTGCTATTCATCACGTTTCCCAGTAATATATCAGATAGTGTTTCACTGCTACTAATAAAGTTTTCAGAGGCCAACTTTTTCATAAGTGGATGGTGCCATCCTTCTTCCCACTCTATCTTAGTCTGGAAGCTCCCCTGAAGCCTGTTCACCATGGGGACCCTGCTGGTACTTGAAATATAAGTGGCAAAGCTTCCAGCCTCACAACAACATGTAAACCAGCACAGAGCAATAAACTGACAGATGAGTGGTGATATATATTTACATGTAAATACATATTTGCGAAGAGAAATAGAAATTTCAATTTTAAAGTTAATAGTATATCCAATAGAAACAATATAAGGAAACACTTAGGTATAAAGATATAGGCACTAAAACTATAAAATATTACAGAAAAATACTTTAAGTGACTTAAATAACATATTTATCTGTGGCAGACCTATTATTTTTAAAGTATCAATTCTCACCAACTTGATTTATACATTCAACACAATCTCATTCAAAATCCAAGTATGATTTCTTAATTTTTTTTTGTAGAAATCAACAATTTAATTCTAAAATTTATATGGAAATCCAAAGTACCTAGAAGAATCATAACAACTTTGAAAAAGACAAACTGCTAAAGGGACAAGGAGGCCACATCTTCTGACCTCCTCTAACTGCACAAAAGGAAGACAGAATCACTACCAGTAGTCCAAGACCCACTCCTGTGAGGCCAGACATGATGCCTCCCTCCAGCCCTTATACCAACTGTTCCTCCTGCAGTACCCAAAGCTTATCTGCCGGGTTTGATAATTCACTGCAGTGGCCACACAGAACTTACAGATTATGGGGTTTATTAGGGAAGCACCAGGCTACAATTCAAGTTCAGAAACAAAGTTCAGCCTCTCTCCCAGCCTGTCATCTCTCACCCAACAGTCTCTCTCAGTCTCTCTCTCAGCAATACGCGTCTCTCGGTGTCTCTTTCTCAGCAACACATGTTACTCAGCCAGATGTCAGAGAGAGACTACTGCCCTAAGGAGGCCTCCTTTTGAGCCCGGCAGAGTGGACAAACCAACCAATAATTACATCAGAGTTCTAAGCACCTGAGAGAGAGCAGGAACCTCCCAGAACATTGCTTTGTGTTGTGCCCAACAGAAATACCCCAGGTGGATAACTTTTACAATCAGGAGCTCCTCAGTTGCTCACAGCAAATTCCGCCACAGAGTTTACAAAGACTTATGGCTAGAAAAGCCATACCAGGTAATTTACAATGCCCAAGCATATTTGAAATACCTTATTTTAAATATGTAGATTTCTAAATAGCACATTTGAAAATATCTTATTATAAGCTACAACAGGAGCAGTGGCAGACAGGGCTGGCAGCTAGAATAGGTGAGGCGGCAAGGCCCAGGAAGCAGGGAGCAGTGGCAGGCAGGTCCAGCAGAAACAGGTAGGGGGTGGGCCAGGAAGTGAGTGGAGTGGTTGGAACAGATAAAGGAGATGAACTTTTCTGTTGGTTTGTCATACTGTGGTGGCTTACATGTTGCTGTGAGGCTGGAGGCTGTGCCAAAAAGGGTGCCCATGGTGGACCAGTTTCAGTGAAGCTGCAAGACTGAGAAAGAGTTAGAAGAAGGAAGAGGCCATCCACTTCTCAAAGAATTGGCCAAGGAAACTTTATGAATAGTAGTAAAACACTATCTGATATATTACTGGAAAATTTTATGAATAGCCCTGAAACATTGTTCGATACAGTGCTGGTAGGTGAGTCCCTCAGGTTGGAAGGCACTCAAAATATGACTGAGATAGAGTTGCCTCATCAGAGTAGAGCTACCTTAATGATATGGATAAGGTAAAGCTTTTGGGACCTCGATTTGCTGAAGTGGAATGACTCAATATGAGAAGAAACGCCGACAAACATCCATTGATAATTGGAACATGGAATGTATGAAGTATGAATCTAGGAAAATTGGAAATTGTCAAAAATGAAATGGAAAGTATAAAAATTGATTTCCTAGGCATTAGTGATCTGAAATGGACTGGTTTTGGCCATTTTGAATCAGATAACCATATGATCTACTATGCCAGAAATGACAAATTAAAGAGGAATTGTGTGGCATTCATTGTCACAAAGAATATTTCAAGATCTATCCTGAAGTACAATGCTATCAGTGATAGGATAATATCCATATGCCTGCAAGGAATGCCAGGTAATGCTACTATTATGCACTCCAAATGGAGTGCACAGGTATCATCTGTGGCAAGAGCCCATAGAAAATCTCAATATCTTCAGCCAAAACAAGGTCAGGAGCTGATGGTGGAACCAACCATCAACTGCTCTTTTGCAAGTTCAAGTTGAAGTTGAAAACAATTAAAACAAGTCCATGAGAGCCAAAATATGACCTTGATTATATCTATCCTGGGAGGCAGGAAAAGCAGAGAGGAAAGGAAAGGAAAGCCAGGGCATCCAGCACAGAGTGAGCAAGTGGCGGAGTGATGCAGGTAAGGGGAGGGACCCAGCTCCCAACTCCCAAGTGGCAGGAAAAACAGATGGAAAGTGAAGGAAAGCCAGGGCATCCAGACAGATCTAGCAAGTGGTAGGGATCCAGGTAAGGAGAGGGTAGAGAGGTTTCAAACAGCTAAGGGAGACAAACTTATCTGTTGGTTTATCGTACTGTGGTGATGTGTTGCTGTGAGGCTTGAGGGTGTGCTACTGGTGTTTCAAATGCCAGTGGGGTTGCACAAGGTGCATAGGTTTTGGTGCATCTTGCAGACTGAGACAGACTAGGAAGAAGGAATTCTCAAAGAATTGGCCAGGGAAAACCTTATAAATAGCAGAAAAACACTGTCTGTTACATTACTAGGCAACTATACGAATAGCCCGGACACTGTTTGATACAGTGCAGGAGGATGAGACACTTAGGTTTCAAGGCTCTCAAAATAGGACTGGAAAAGAGCTGCATCATCGGAGTAGAACCAGCTTTACTGATACGGATACAGTAAATCTTTCAAAACCTCCATTTGCTGACATGACGTGACTCATATTGAGGAGAAACAGATGCAAATAGCCATTAATAATTGGAACATGGAATGGACGAAGTATGAATCTAGGAAAACTGTTGTTTTTGTTGTTAGGTGCCATCAAGTCATGTCCGACTCATAGCAACCCTATGCACAACAGAACAAAACAACATCCAGTCCCACATAGACCCCATGATCCTTGCTATACTTGAGCTCATTTTCACAGCCACTATGTCAATCCATCTCCTTGAGGGTCTTTCCCTCCTTCATCGACCGCCACCTTAGTAAACATGACATCCTTCTCCAGGGAATGGTCCCCTCTGTCAACATGACCAAAGTACGTGAGACAAAGTCTGGCCATTCTCGCTTCCAAGGAGCATTCCAACTGCACTTCCTCCAGGACAGATCTGTTAGTTCTTTTAGCAGTCCATGGCACTTTCAGCATTCTTCACCAGCACCACAACTCAAAAGCATCAATTCTTCTTTGGTCTTCCTTATTCATTGTCCACCTTTCACATGAATACGAGGCAATCAAAATATCAAGTCTTGTGTCAGGCGCATCTTAGTCCTCAAGGAGACATCTTTGCTCCTCAGTATTTGAAAAGATCCCTTGCAGCTAACTTGCCCAGTGCTATACATTGTCTAATGTCCTGACTGCTGCTTCCATTGGCATTAATTGTAGAACCAAGCAATGTGAAGTTTTTGACAGCTTCAATATTTTCTCCATTTATCATGATGCTGCTTAAAGGTCCAGTTGTAAGGATTTTTGTTTTCTTTATACTGAGATGTAATCCATACTGCAGACTGTATCCTTCAATCTTCATCAGTGTTTCAAGCCATCCTCACTTTTAGCAAGCAAAGTTGTGTTGTCAGCATATCGCAGGTTGTTAATTAGTCTTCCCCCAATCTTGATGCCATGTTCTTCTTCATATAGTCCAGTTTCTTGGATTATTTGATCAGCATACAGATTAAATAATTATGGGGAAAGGATACAACACTGATGCACTCCCTTCTTGATTTTAAACCATGCAGTGTCCCCTAGTTCTATTCAAACAATAGTCCCCTGGTAAATGTACAGGTTCCTCATGAGCACAATCAAATGTTCTAAAATTCCCAATCTTCTCAATGTCATCCACAATTTGTTATGATCTACACAAGGAAATGCCTTTGCACAGTTAACAAAACACAAGTAAACATCTTTCTGGTATTCTATGCTTTGAGCCAGGATCCATTTGACAGCAGCTGTGATATCCCTTGTTCCACATCCTCTTCTGAATTTAGCTTGCACCTCCAGAAGTTCTATGTCAACATACTGCTGCAATCATTTTTGAAGTATTTTCAGTAAGATTGTACTTGCATGTGATATTAATGATATTGTTCAATAATTTCCACATTCTGTGCAATCACCTTTGTTTGGAATGGGCACAAATATGGATCTCTTCCAATCAGTTTGCAGTTTTCCAAATCTCTTGGCATAAAAGAATGAGTGCCCCCAGTGGGGCATCAGTTTGTTGAAACATCTCAATGGGTATCCTGCCATTTCCTAGAGCCATGTTTTTCACCAATTCCTTCAGTGCAGCTTCGACTTCTTCCTTCATTGGTTCTTGATAATATGGCACCTTCTGAAATGGATGAAGATCGACCAGTTCTTTTTGGTACAGTGACTCTATGTATTCCTTCCATCTTCTTTTGATGTCTCCTGCATCATTCAATATTTTTCCCAGAGAATCTTTAAATATTGCAACTCGAGGCTTAAATTTTTTCCTCAGTTCTTTCAGCTTGAGATATGCTGAGTGTGTTCTTCCCTTTCGGTTTTCTGATTCCAAGTCTTTGTACATTTCATTATAGTAATTGGCTTTGTCTGCTTGAGCTACTCTTTGAAATATTCTGTTCGACTCTTTCATCTTGTCATTTCTTCCATTCACTTTAACTACTCCCTGCTCAAGGGCAAATTTCAGAGTCTCTTCTATCATACATTTTGTTCTTCTTTTCTCATATTTTTAATGACCTTTTGCTTTCTTCATGGATGATGTTCTTGATGTCATCCCACAGTTCTTCTGATTTTCAGTCATTGGTGTTAATGCATCAAATCTATTCTTTAGATGTTTTTTAAATTCATGAGGGATATATTCAAGATCATATTTTGGATGTCATGGACTTGCTTTAATTGTCGTTAACTTCAAGTTGAACTTGCAGTTGATATGAGCAGTTGATAGTCTGTTCCACAATCGGCTCCTGGCCTTGTTTTGGCTGAAGATATGGAGCTTTTCCATAACCTTTTGCCCCAGATGTAGTCAATCTGATTCATGTGTACTCCATCTGGTGAAGTCCAAGTGTAGAGCCACCGTTTGTATTGTTGAAAAAAGGTATTTGCAATGAATAAGTCATTGGTCTTGCAAAATTCTATCATGTGAATTCCAGCATATTTTTTGTCATGAAGGCCAAAGTTTCCAACTATTGGTGATTCTTCGTTTCCAACTTTTGTATTCCAGTCACCAGTGATAATTAACACATCCTGATCATGCTCAATCAATTTCAGACTGCAGAAGCTGATAAAAATCTTCAATTTCTTCATCTCTGGTTTGGCAGTTGGTGCATAAATTTGAATAATAGTCATATTAACTGATCTTCCTTGTAGGAACATGGATATTATCCTATCACTGACAGTACTGTACTTCAGGACAGATCTTGAAACATCCTTTGCAATGATGAACGTCATGCTATTCCTCTTCAAATTGTCATTTCTGGCATAGTAGACCACATGGTGGTCTGATTCAAAATGGCCAAAACCAGTCCATTTCAGCTCACTAATGCCTAGGATATCAATCTTTATGCATTCCATTTCTTTTATGACAACTTCCAATTTTCCTAAATTCATGCTTCATACATTTCATGTTCCAATTATTAATTGATGTTTGCAGCTGTTTCTCCTCAATTTGAGTTGTGCCATGTCAGCAAATGGAGGTCTTGAAAACTTTACCTTATCCATATCATTAAGGCTGGTTCTACTCTGATGATGGAGCTCTTTCCTGGTCCTATTTTGAGAGACTTCCGACTGGAGTGGCTCATCCTCCTGCTCTGTGTTGGACAATGTTTCCTGGCTATTCATAAAGTTGCCCAGTAACGTATTAGACAGTGTTTCTCTGCTATTCATAAGGTTTTCCCTGGCCAATTCTTTGAGAAGTGGATGGCTTCCTCCTTCTTTCTAGTCTGTCCCAGTCTGTGAGCTGCTGAAACCTGTGCACCATGTGCAACCCTTCTGGGTTTGAGACACTGATGGCACAGCCTCAAGCCTCACAGCAACACAACACCACAGTAGGACAAACTGACAGAGAAGTTTGTCTCCCTTAGCTGTTCAAATCCCCACACCCTCCCCACTCTCTCCTTACATAGATCCCTTCCTCTTTCCCTCTGCTTGGGAGAGCCATGGCCTGGGTCCCCATCCTTATTTGGATTCCTTGTCCCCTTCCCTGGCTTTTTCTCTGCTTTCCTGCCACTTGGAAGGGGCGTGGCCTGGGTCCCCAACCTTATCTGGATACCTGCCTCTGCTTCCTCGCTCTGTCCTGCACCACCCCACCTGCCATTTTCTCTGCTTTCTTGCTGCTCTGGAGGAGCATGGCCTGGAACCCCAGCCTTACCTGGATCACTGCCTCTGTTTCCTTGCTCTGTCCTGGTCCTCCCCCTGGCTTTTTCTCTGCTTTCTCAGGCATTCCCACTGCTTGGGAGAGCCATGGCCTGGGTGCCCGGCCTTACTTGGATCACTGTCTCTGCTTCCTCGCTCTGTCCTGCCCCACCCCCACCTTTTCCTGTCCTTTCCCTGGCTTTCCTCCCACTTGGGAGGGCCATGGCCTGGGATCCCGGCTGTACCTGAATTCCTGCCTCTGCTTCCTCACTCTGTCTTGGTCTCCTACCTGGCTTTTTCTCTGCTTTCCCCAGCTTTCCTGCCACTTGGGAGGGCCGTGGCCTGGGTCCCTGCCTCTGCTTCCTTGCTCT
>NW_006922147.1:676628-678006 GCF_000298275.1 Orycteropus afer afer | reverse complement strand
TGCCACTTGGGAAGAGCATGGCCTGGGACCCCAGCCTTACCTGGATCCTTGCCTCTGCTTCCTTTCTCTGTCCTGGTCCACCCCTGGATTTTCTCTGCTGTCCCTGGCTTTCCCACTGCTTGGGAGGGCAGTGGTCTTGGTCCCCAGTCTTACCTGAATGCCTGCCTCTACTTCCTCACTCTGTCCTGGTCCCCTCTCCCCTGGCTTTTTCTCTGCTTTCCCAGGCATTCCTGCCTCTTGGGAGAGTTGTGGCCTGGGTCCCCAGCCTTACCAGTATCCCCGACTCTGCTTCCTCACTCTGTCCTCGTACCCCACCCCCCGGCTTTTTCTCTGCTTCCCCACTGCTAGAAAGGGGCATGGCCTGGGACCTCAGCCTTACCAGGATCTCTGCCTCTGCTTCCTTGCTCTGTCTTGGTGTCCCCCACCCTCTGCATTTTCACTGCTTTCCCCAACTTTCCTGCCACTTGGGAGGGCCATGGCCTGGGTCCCCACCCTTACTTACCTCTGCTTCATCACCCTCTGGTCAGATAAAAAAACAGGAAGTTCCCAAAAATGAAATGGAATACATGAAGATTGATATCCTAGGCATTAGTGAGCTGAAATGCACTGATTCTGGCCATTTTGAATCAGACAACCATATGATCTACTATGCCAGGAATGACAATTTGAAGAGGGGTGGCCTGGCATTTGTCATCACAAAGGATATTTCAAGATCTGTCCTGAACTACAATGCTGTCAGTGATAGGATAATATCGATATACCTACAAGGAAGACAAGTTAATATGACTATTATTCAAATTTATGCACCAACCACCAAAGCAAAAAATGAAGAAATTGAAGATTTTTCAGCTTTTGCAGTCTGAAGTTGACCAAACATGTAATCGGTATGTGTTAATTATCCCTGGAATGCAAAAGTTGGAAACAAAGAAGATTCATCAGTAGTTGGAAAATTTTGCCTTGATGACAGAAATAATGCTAGAGATTGCATGATAGAATTTTGCAAGACCAATGACTTATTCATTGCAAATATCTTTTTTCAACAACACAAATGGCAGCTGTACATATGGACTTCATCAGATGGAGTACACAGGAATCAGATTCACTACAAGTATGGCAAGAGGCAATGGAAAAGCTCAATATCTTCAGCCTAAACCAGGCTAGGAACAGAAGATGGAACAGACTATCAACTGCTCATATGCAAGTTCAACTTGAAGTGGAATGCAATTAAAACAAGTCCACAAGAGCCAAAATATGATCTTGAATATATCCCTTCTGAATTTAGAGACCATCTAAAGAATAGATTTGATGCATTGACCACAGTGACCAAAACCAGAAGAATTGTGGGATGACATCAAGAACGTCATCCATGAAGAAAGAA
>NW_006922147.1:674427-675575 GCF_000298275.1 Orycteropus afer afer | reverse complement strand
GAGAAGCTGGACTATATGAAGAAGAACGTGGCATCAGGATTGGAGGAAGAATCAATAAGAACCTGCCATACGCTAACACAACTTTGCTTGCTAAAAGTGAGGATGACTTGAAGCACTTACTGATGAAGATTGAAGAATAGAATCTGCAGTAGGGATTACATCTCAATATAAAGAAAAAAAAATTCTCACAACTGGACCTTTAAGCAACATTGACGATTAATGGAGAAAAGATTGAAGTTGTCAAAGACTTCACATTGCTTGGTTCTACATCTGATGCCAATGGAAGCAAGAGTCAGGACATCAAACAATGTATAGCATAGGGCAAGTCAGTTGCAAAAGACTTCTTTCAAGTACTGAGGAGCAAAGATGTCTCCTTGAGGACTAGGGTGTGCCTGACACAAGCCATGATATAGTCAATCACCTCATGTTCATTTGAGAGCTGGACAATGAATAAGGAAGACCGAAGAAAAATTGATGCTTTTGAGTTCTGGCGAAGAATGTTGAAAGTATCATGGATTGCTAAAAGAACTAACAAATCTGTCTTAGAGGAAGTGCAGCTGGAATGGTCATTGGTAGTGAGAATGGCCAGACTTAGTTTCACCTACCTTGGTTATGTTATCAGAAGGGACCATTCCCTGGAGAAATATATCATACTTGGTAAGGTCAAGGGTCAACCAAAGAGGGGAAGGTCCTCGACGATATGGATTGACACTATGACTGCAGTGATGCATTCAAGTATGACAAGGATCATGGAGCTGGTGAGGGACCAGGTGGTGTTTTGTTCTGCTGTGCATAGGGTTGCTATGAGTCATAGATGACTGGGCAGCACCTAAAATCAACATATCCCTCCTGAATTTAGACACCAAAAAGAACAGATTTGATTCATTGAACACAAATGACCAAAAACCAGAAGAAATGTGGGATGACATCAAGAACATCACCTATGTTGTTGTTGTGATGTTAAGTGCCATTGAGTCATTTCTAACTCATAGTGACGCCATGCACAGCAGAATGAAACACTGCCTGATCCCGCGCCAGCCCCACAATCTCTGCTATACTTGAGCCCATCATCACAGCCACCATGTCAATCCATCTCGTTGAAGGCCTCCCTCTCTTTCGTCGACCCTCCACCCTACCAAGCATGACAT
>NW_006922147.1:668862-673212 GCF_000298275.1 Orycteropus afer afer | reverse complement strand
TGTGGGATCAGGCAGTATTTCGTTCTGCTGTGCATGGGGTCGCTATGAGTCAGAAACGACTCGATGGCACTTAACAACAACAACAACAACAAGATCTTACTTGCATGCGATATTAATGATATTGTTTTATAATTTCCACATTCTGTGGGATCACCTTTCTTTGGAATGGGCACAAATATGGATCTCTTCATCTATGAAGAAAGCAAAAAGTCATTAAAAAACAGGGAAAGAAGAAAAGATCAAAATGGATGTCAGAAGAGACTCTGAAAATTGCCTTTAAATGGACAATAGCTAAAGCAGATGGAAGAAATGACAAGATAAAAGAGCTGAACAGAAGGGTTCAAAGAGAATCCTGAGAAGGCAAAGTCAATTATTACAATAAAATGTGCAAAGACATGCAGTTGGAAAGCCACAAGGGAAGAACATGCTTGACATTTCTCAAGCTGAAAGAACTGAAGAGCAAATTTGAGCCTCACGTTGCAATATTGAAAGATTCTTTTGGCAAAATATTGAATGATGCAGGAAACATCAAAAGAACATTGAAGGAATATACAGAGTGACTGTATCAAAAATAATTGGTTGATATTCATCCATTTCAGAAGGTTGCATATGATCAAGAACCAATGGTATGGAAGGAAGAAGTCAAAGCTGCACTGAGCAAAGTGGTGAAAAGCAAGGCTCTGGGAATTGATGGGATACCCATTATGATGTTTTAACAAATGAATCCCCAACTGAAGGCACTCACTTGGCTATGCCAAGAGATTTGGAAGACAGTTATCTGGCCAACTGACTGGATGATATCCATATTTGTATCCATTCCAAAGAAAGGTGACCCCACAGAATTTGGAAATTATCAAACAATATCAATATCACATGCAAGTACAATCTTGCTTAAGATAATTCAAAAACAGCTGCAGCTTTATATTGACAGAGAAATTCCAAAAATGCAAGATGGATTCAGAAGGAGACATGGAATGAAGAATATCATTTCTGATGTCAGATGGATATTGGCTGAAAGCAAAGAATAACAGGAAGATGTTTACTTATGTTTTATTGACTATGCAAAGGCATTTGATTGTGTGGATGATAACAAATTATGGATAACATTGAGAAGAATGGGTATTCCAGAACACTTAATTGTGCTCATGAGGAACCTGTACATAGGCCAGGAGGCTGTCCTTCGAACAGAACAAGGGAACACTGCATGGTTTAAAATCAAGAAGGGAGTGTGTTAGGGTTGTATCTGTTCACCATAGTTATTCACTCTGTATGCTGAGCAAATAATCTGAGAAGCTAGACTATATGAAGAAGAACATGGCATCAGGATTAGAGGAACACTCATTAACCGCCTGTATTATGCAGACGACACGGCTTTGCTTGTTGAAAGTGAGGATGACTTGCAACACCTATTGATGAAGATTGAAGACTACATTCTGCAGAATGGATTACACTTCAATATAAAGAAAACAAAAATCCTCATAACGGGATCAATAAGCAGCATCATGATAAATGGAGAAAAGATTGAAGTTGTCAAAGACTTCATATTATTTGGTTCTACAATCAACACCAATAAATCAGCAGTCAAGATATCAGACATCATATATCATTGGGCAAATCTGCTGCAAAAGACCTCTTTCAAGTGCTGAGGAGCAAGGATGTTTCCTTGAAGACCAAAGTGTGCTTGACACAAACCATGGTATTTTCAATCATGTCATATGCATGTGAGAGCTGGAAAATGAAAAAGGAGGACTGAAGAAGAGTCGATGATTTTGTGTTGTGGTGTTGGCAAAGAACACTGAAATTTCATGGACTGCTAAAAGAACTAACAAATCTGTCCTGGAAGAAGTACAGTTGGAACGCTCCTTGGAAATGAGAATTGCCAGACTTCACCTCACCTGCTTTGGTCATGTTGTAAGAAGGGACCATTCCCTAGCAAAGGATATCATGCTTGGCAAAGTGAAGGAATAATGAAAAAAGGAAAGGCCCTATATGAGATGGATAGACACAGTGGCTGCAACGATGGGCTCCTGTAAATTGTAAGACAGTCTCACTTTAATATTCACCAAATCTTTAATGGATCCATAAATAAAATAGGACATTAACTTATTCTGATATTTATGACAAAATCTATTATTCATTTTAAAAATTATATGAGACCTTTAAAAAAAGAAATGTATGAAACTCAAAGAAAACCTGAATTTTTAGTCCTCTCCCACCTTATATTCATACTTATAGGTTATTGAGAAATTGTCTAAATTTAAAAAGCCATAGTTCTTGTTTTGGTTACTCTCATATTTTATATCTTCATGCAGAAAAGTGTATGTAAAATAAAGCTTCAGTGTGTTTCAGGGAATTGAAGAGGGTGGTATTTCTCACAGTGCTGCCATAGGTCTTAGTCAACTTGACAACAATATATATATATGTATACATAAATGTGTATATATATAAATGAATATATATGTCTACCTACATGTATATATATATATATATATATATATATATATATATATATATATATGTGTGATATAAGATGCCATGTAGTCAGCTCCAAGTTAAAACGACCCTATGCACAACAAAATGAAACACTGCCCAGTCCTGCACCAGCCTCACAATCCTTGCTATACCAGAGCCCATTGTTGCAGCTACTGTGTCAATACATCTTGTTGAGGGCCTTCCCCTTTTTTGCTAACCATCCACTTTACCAAGCATGATATTCTTCTCTGGAAAATGGTCTCTTCTGATAACATGACCAAAGTAGGTGTGATGAAGTCTGGACATTTTTGTTTCCAAGGAGCATTCCAACTGCATTTCTTCCAAGGCAGATTTGTTAGTTCTTCTGGTAGTCCATGATACTTTCAGTATTCTTCACCACAATTCAAAAGTATCAACTCTTCTTCAGTCTTCCTTATACATTGTCCAGTTTTTGCAAGCATATGCAGTTATTGAAAATACCATGGCTTTAGGTGCCTTAGTCTTCAGAGCCTTAGTCTTCAGAGAGACATCTTTGTGCTTCAGCATCATAAAGAAGTCTTTTGCAGCAGATTTGCTCAGTGCAGTATGTCTTCTGATGTCTTGACTGCTGCTCCCATTGGTGTTGATTGTGGAACAAAGTAATATGAAATCTTTGACATCTTCAATCTTTTCTCCATTTATTGGTCCAGTTCTGAGGATTTTCATTTTCTTTATGTTGAGGTGTAATCCACAATGCAGACTATAGTCTTTAATCTTCATTAGTAAGTGCTTCAAATCATCTTCACTTTGAACAAGCAAGGTTGTGTCTTCTGCACATCACAGGTTGTTAATGAGTCTTTCTCCAATCCTGAAGCTGTGTGCTTCTCTGTATAATCTAGCTTCTCAGATTATTTGCTCAGTTTACAGATTGAATAAATATAGTGAAAAGATACAACCCTGACACACTCCCTTTCTGATTTTAAGCCATGCAGTATCCCCTTGATCTGTTCAACCAGCCTCCTGGTCTATGTACAGGTTCCTCATGAACACAATTACATGTTTTGGAATTCCCATTCTCCTCAGTGTTACACATAATTTGTTATGATTCACACATTCAAATGTTTTTGCATAGTCAATAAAAAACAAGTAAACATCTTTCCAGCATTCTTAGCTTTCACCCAAGATGCACCTGACATCAGCAATGGTATCCCTCATTCCACATCCTCTCTAAATCCAGTTTGTATATCTGAAAGTTCCTTTTCTATATACTACTGTAACCAATTTCAAATTATGTTCAGCACATTATTTGCATGTGAAATTAATGAGTTCTGTCAGGTCACCTTTCTTTGGAATGGGTACAAATATAGATCTCTTCCAGGCATTTGGTCAGGTTGATGTCTTCCAAATTTCTTGGTATAGATGACTAAGTGTCTCCAGCACAGCATCCGTTTGTTGAAATATCTCAATTCCATCAACTCCTGGAGCCTTGTTTTTCATCAATTCCTTCAGTGGAGCTTCAACTTCTTTCTTCAGTACCATAAGTTCTTGATCATATGTCACCTAATGAAATGGATGAACATTGACCAATTCTGTTTGGTACAGTGGGGTAGTTATGTTTTTGTGTCAACTTGGCTGGGTCTGGTTGAGTGGCAGAGCAGCTGGTGGTAGTTATTCCCCATGATGAGACTGGCAATCAACTCCATGCTGGGATCTACCACAGGCAGCTGAGTAGCTACCTTTAGGTATGTGGTCTGCTTCCTGTATATACGGAGAAGCTTTGAGAATGGTCTTTAGCATATGGCACGCTTGGACCCTGGCATGTAGCCATGTCATTGCTCAGCAGCCTGCTATGCTCTGCCTACATTGGGACTGACAATGGACTTAAGTTAATGGCCTGCC
>NW_006922147.1:665178-668222 GCF_000298275.1 Orycteropus afer afer | reverse complement strand
TGCCAAGCGTGTTCTTCCCTTTTGGTTTTCTGACTCCAGGTCTATGCACATTTATAATAATTGACTTTGTCTTCTTGAGCTGCTCTTTGAAATCTTCTGTTCAGATCTTTTATCTTTTAATTTCTTCCATTTGCTTTAGCTACTCTTCATTCAAGAGCAAGTTTCAGAGTGTCTTCTGACATCCATTTCAGTCTTTTAGTCCTTTCCTGTCTTTTTAATAATCTTTCATTTTCTTCATGGATGATGTTCTTGATGTCACCCCACAATTCCTCTGATTTTCAGTCATTGGTGTTCAGTGCATCAAATATGTTCTTTAGAGGGTCTCTGAATTCAGGTGGAATATAATCAGGGTCATATTTTGGCTCTCATGGACTTGTTTTAATTGTCTTCAGCTTCAACTTGAACTTGCATATGAACAGTTGATGGTCTGTTCCACAATCAACTTCTGGCCTGGTTTTGGGTGAAGATATTGAACTTCTTCATCACCTCTTTCCACAGATTAGTCCATCTGATTCCTGTCTGTCCATCACTCCATCTGGTGAAGTCTACTTGTATAGCCATCAGCTGTGTCGTTGAAAAAAGGTATTTGCAATGAATAAGCTGTTGGTCTTGCAAAATCTTATCATTCAATCTCCAGCATCATTTCTATCACCAAAACCATATTTTACAACTACTGGAGATTCTTCTTTGTTTACAACTTCTGCATTCCAATCATCAGTAAAAATTAACACATCTTCTTAATTGCATGATTTGTCAATTTCAGACTGCAGAAGTTGGTAAAAATCTTCAGTTTCCTCATCTTTGACATTAGTGTTTGGTGCGTAAATTTGAATATTAGTATTAACTGGTCTTCCTTTTAGGTGTACAGATATTATCCTATTATTGACAGCATTGTACTTTGGGATAGATCTTGAAACTTTTTTTGTGACAATGAATACCATGCTATTCCTCTCCAATTTGTCATTCCCTACATAGTATATTATATGATTGTCTGATGCAAAATGGCCCAAAACATTCCATTTCAAGCTCACTAATACCTAGGGTGGGAGCTCTGGTAGCATAGTGCCTAAGGCACTTGACTGCTAACCAGAAGACTGGCGGTTCAAACCAACCAGCCACTCCTCGGAAGGAAGATGGGGCAATCTACTTCCGTAGTGATACTGCCTTGGAAACCCAAGGAGGGGTCGCTATGAGTCGGGTCTGACTCGACAGCAAATAACAACAACAACAACAACAACAATACCTAGGGTATTGATGTATATACATCCTATTCATTTCTTCTTTTTTTAAAAAAAAAAAAAATATTGTGATTTGGGTGAATGATTGCAGAGCAAATTCGTTTTCGTACAGCAGATCATACACATTTTGTCTCATGACATTGACTGCAATTTGCTACAATGTAACAGCTCTCTTCCCACTTCCCCCCCAATAGTTACATCCTCCCTATGTCCTTCTCTGCCATGCACTCCTGCCTCCCAAGATATCTCCCTGTGCATACACTGCTCTTATATTACATCCCATATCATTTTTGACAACTTCTAATTTTCCTAAATTCTTACATTGTACCTTCCATGTTCTGATTATTAATGGATGTTTGCAGCTATTTCTTCTCATTTTGAATCATTTCACATCAGCCAATTGATGTTGCAAGAGCATTACTCTGTCCATATCATTAAGATAGACTGTACTCTGAGGAAGCAGTTTTTCCCCAGTGGTATTTTGAGTGCCTTGTGACCTGAGCACCTCATCTTCTGGCACTATATCTGACAATTTTTCAGGTCTATTCACAAAGTTTTCTGTTAATATATCAGGTAGTGTTTCATGGCTAGTCATAAGGTTCTCACTGGCCAATTCTTTGAGAAGTGGCTGACCCCTTCATTCTTCCAAGGCTGTGTTAGTCTGGAAGCTCTGCCAAAACCTGTCCACCATGGGTGACCCTGCTGGTATTTGAAATACCGGTGGCATAGCCTCTAGCCTCAAAGCAACATGCAAGCCACTAAAGTATGACAAACTGAGAAACAAGTTGTGGATATAGAATTTATGCATATATGTGTATGTATGTAAGTATGTATGTATGTATGTATGTATGTATGTATGCATGTATATGGGAGGTCTCATAGTTTAGTGCCTAAGGCACTTGACTGCTAACCAGAGGTCTGGCAGCTCAAACCCACCAGCCACTCCTTGGAAGGAAGGTTGGACAATCTACTTCCATAGTGATACCACCTCGGATACCCAAGGAGGAGTGTCTATGAGTCGGGCTTCAGCTCATACATAGTGACCTGATCTACAACAGAATGGAACGCTTCCTGATCTTGTGGCACCTTCACTCTTCTTGTTACACTTGAGCTCATTGTTGCAGCCACTGTGTTGGTCCATCTCACTGAGGGTCCTCCCCATTTTTGCTGATGCTCTACTTTACCAAGCATGATATCCTTCTCCAGGGAAAGGTATCATCTCACAACATGACCAAAGTAAGTAAGACAAAGTCTGGCAAGTCTTACTCGGAAGGAGCATTCCAGCTGCACTTCATTCAAGACTGATTTGTTGCTCTTCTTTCAATCCATTGCATTTTCAATATTCTTAACCAACACAATTCACAGGAATCAACTCTTCTGTGTTCTCCCTTATTCATTGTCCAGCTTTCACATACATATGAGGTGATTGAAAATACCAACTCTTGAGTTAGACACACTTTGTCTTCAAAATCACATCTTCATTCCTTAACACTTTGAAGAGGTCCTTCACAGCAGATTTGCCAAGTGCAATACAACTTCTGAATTCTTGATTGTTGCCTCCATGAGTGTTGATTGTGGATCCAAGTAAAATGAAATCCCTGAATTCAACCTATTCTCCATTTATCATGATGTTGCTTATTAGTCCACTTGTGAATATATATATTTTTTTTTAATGTTGAGGTATAATCTATACTGAAGACTATATTCTTTGATCTTCATCAGTAAGCACTTCAAGTTTTTACTTTCAACAAGGAAGATTGTGTCATCTGCATATGACAGGTTGTTATGGAGTCTTTTTCTAATCCT
>NW_006922147.1:660625-662508 GCF_000298275.1 Orycteropus afer afer | reverse complement strand
CTTGGTAGGGTGGAGGGTCGACGAAAGAGGGGGAGGCCTTCAACAAGATGGATTGACACGGTGGCTGTGATGATGGACTCAAGTATAGGAGGGATTTTGAGGCTGGTGCGGGATTGGGCAGTGTTTTGTTCTGGTGTGCATGGGGTCGCTATGAGTTGTAAACGACTTGACGGCACTTAACAACAAGAACAACATAACAATGGTTATATCCCATTTGTGGGCCTTGCCCTCTATTATTCTAACTCAATGTTCTTTGTTTAGAGATATATATCTTGTCATATGGCTTCATCTGCCATTTTCTACTATTAACTCAGTTCACAATGATACTGGAAGGAGTCATCTTCACTTCATTGCCTCATTCAAAGCTCCATCATTGAAGATTTTCCCCATTTGGCATTTCTGTTTGAACTTAATTTCTTGAATTATCCTACTTTTTATACCTAATTTTTTACACCATCCTTTCATCTGTTCTGCTTACTGAACTCATTGTTCATTCCATCACTATGTTTTCTCCTCATTCCAGAACTCCACATAATTCCATCCCCGGTAATGATACTTCGGCTCAATATCCTCATGAGCAATTTTGAGAAAGGTCTCTTCTGGTTTATTTAGTAACTCTTTTATACTTACTGTCCTAGGAGACAGTTACCTAGAATATATATCCTAGCTTCACTGATGGATTCAAAAAGCACATTTAATTTCTTCTTTTGTTGACAAAACTGGAAGTCTAGAAACTTGATGTCATGATTGGCTCCAACTTTCCTTCTGTTCTGGGATAGTCAACAAATCAATATCTTTCAATTTTTCTTCTCAGTATCTCTATATTTATTCCCTGTAATGAATTTTTCTTACCTAATACATATTGCTTGTAACAAGTGTTTCTGTCTAAAGTGATGTCTCATCCATTCCTTATTACAAACACCTGCCTTGTTTATATTGCCAAAACATCACAGCTGTCAGAGTAAATCCCTCCTGAAGAATGTACATATTCCTCTCTAACTTTGATTATATCAAAGCCTAAATTCTTCAGTTTAGTTCTTCTCCTTCATGACCTAGTAACAAGATACTTACCAAATTTGATGCACTTCAAATGCCAATCTTCCATTCCAAACTTCCAATCATTTGTTATCAATATACATACACACAGAGTCTTGATATGCTCATGTCTGCTTTCATAACTTTGCTCTGAATTGTGTGTACCCATAAAAGCCTAGCTCATATTAAACCACATATTCAAGTCTTACAGTAAAAAAAAAAAAAAAAAAACAGTTGCCTGACTTTCCTGACTTTACCTGCCATATAAGTCATTGAATCAACAACAAAGAATGCCTCCTATAGAAATTTACTTTTCTAATTTTTTTCACCTTTTTTCTCTTTTTAAGAGAAAAATTTTAACATATACTATTCTGGAACACACAGGAATCAGATTGACTACATCTATGGCAAGAGGTGATGGAGAAGCTCAATATCTTCAGCCAAAACCAGGCCAGGAGGAGCTGATTGTGGAACAGACCATCAGTTGCTCATATGCAAGTTCGACTTGAAGTTAGACAATTAAAACAAGTCCACAAGAACCAAAACATGATCTACAATATATCACTCCTGGATTTAGAGACCATCTAAAGAATAGATTTGATGCATTGAATACCAAGGACCGAAAACCAGAATTGTGAGATGACATCAAAACTATCATCCATGAAAAAAGCAAAAGGTCACTAAAAAGACAAAAAAAAAAAAGAGAGAGAGATACCAAAATGGATGACAGAAGAGACTCTGAAACTTGCTCTTGAGTGAAGAGTAGCTAAAGCAAATGGAAGAAATGACAAGATAAAAGAATTGAACTGAAGATTTCAAAGAGCAGCTCGAGAAGACAAAGCCAATTA
>NW_006922147.1:652587-659390 GCF_000298275.1 Orycteropus afer afer | reverse complement strand
TGAGGAGCAAGGATGTCTCCTTGAGGACTAAGTTGCACCTGACACAGGCCATGATATTTCCAATCACCTTGTATGTATGTGAGAGCTGGACAATGAATAAGGAAGACTGAAGAAGAGTTGATGCTTTTGAGTTGTGGTGCTGGCAAAGAATGTTGATGGTACCAGGGACTGTTAAAAGAACTAACAGATATGTCCTGGAGGAAGTGCAGCTGAGATGCTCCTTGGAAGTGAGGATGGCCACATTTCATCTCACCTACATTGGTCATGAAGGGACCATTCCCTGGAGAAGGATGTCATGCTTGGTAAGGTGGAGGGTCGACAAAAGAGGGGAAGGCCTTCGATGAGATGTTGGTGGCTGAAACAATGGGCTCAAGTATAGCAAGGATCATGGAGCTGGCATGGGATTGAACGATGTTTCGTTCTGCTGTGCATGGGGTCGTTATGAGTTGGAAACAACTTAACGGTACCTAACAACAACATTCTGTTCTCTTATTCTATATATACAATATTTAGTAATTTATTTTTACTGTAAATGAAATATCACCTAAATTTATATTAGTTGAAAGATTTTTAAATGTCACAGGTATAAAATCTTTGATTCAATAATTTAAGAACATGAGTATAATAACTTTAAAATTTTTGTGGATAAATATATTTAGTCATATACATTTTTGCCTCTGAAAAGGAAGTGATTAGCTGTAGCCTATAGTTTATCCTGGGAGCTCTGGTAGCATAGTGCCTAAGGCACTTGACTGCTAACCAAAAGGCTGGTTGTTCAAACCCACCAGTCACTCCTTGGAAAGAACATAGGGCAATCTACTTCCGTAGTGATACTGCCGCAGGGCAACCCAAGGAGGGACCGCTATGAGTTAGGTCCGACTTGACAGCACATAACAGCAACAACAAAATAGTTTATCCCTTCACATATGGGACTCTCAGTGGATCTTGAACAGACCTTCTGGTATGTATGTTAATATGATTGCTAGCAGAAAGATATGGAGGTCCACTCCTATTTAAAAACAGTTTTTATCGGGATACATCTTTTCTGCCCAGATTGATTTATATACTTGGATTTAAGGATTTATATGCTCTGGCTGGTTGTAAAAAGGCAAGTAAAATGCATTTTTTTTAATATGTGTAACTAATGGAGTATGGATAGGGAAGTACCCTCCCCACCGCAAAATGACTTCCTTTATGAACAATATTTCTGCATACATTGCTTGCAACTTGTTTGTTAATCTGAATCCTAACAAACCCTTAATACAACAGGAAGACTTTTTTTATTTTTGATGTCATGTTCAATGGATTTGAACTTCCCCAGAAAAACACTACAAATTTTTATCTGCTTGATTCTATCTTGTATCCTTGTAGTCATTAGTAAAGTTTTGTGCTGGGCAAAATGTATAATTTACATACATCAGCTTTGACAATACAACTCTTTGTAATAACATAATGTCTGTGTTATGTGCTTAGCATAGTTTTAGCATACAAAATACACCCAGAATTGCTTCTATATTGATCTAAGATGAAAGAACAGCATTCACATTATGTTGACAGTGTTACAGACATTACATATATACAGACACGATACAATTTTATCTATAGTATAAAATTATATAATATAAAACATTTTATAATATTTTGTATTTAATTGGTGGTAACATTTTCAAACTCAGTGGTGTTTTACACCTTGATGTGTCATATATGGAATACCCATAATTACCTTGTTTAAAATTTGATAAATATAATACTATTTAACCTTAAAAATATCTCTAGTATAAATAATTATATTTAGCACAACACTGGTCCCAGCTATTATTTTACAGCACTTCTTCTAGTGTGCAAGGAATTAGTTGACCTAATCTTCTTCCATGCCTTTTTAATAAAAGTACCAATATCTGGCATTCCAGGAATTTAGTGTAATTTCAGCTCAATACTATTGCGAATTCTGATATAACAGTGTGAACTATGAAGCTATTTGAAGAATCTGGGGTTCATCTTGTACAATTCTTTGAAAATGAGAAGAAAGGCCTCTCCTATATTTGGAAGTGTCCTGGCAGTGAGCAAAGGGTAAAGAAAATCACGGCAGAATGCTGTTTGTTCAACTCAAAAGGCAGTCTGCTATTTTATGGGCCATTTTTATTCTTTGACCGGTTTCCCTGGAGAGTTTCAAATAAAGAGGTTTGAAATATACCAGGTTGAAAGGCTGAATATGTCAAGAGTATGGATCACTGAAGCAAGATCTTCATCTTGCAGCTTAATTTTCTGGCTGGAGCATTTTACAAATGAACGGAGACATTCATGGTTCTGCTGTTGCCTCAGACTCCAGGAACATCAATGAGCCTCCACGGGGTTCAAAATATTTCACCACATTGAACATCAATGGGAAAGCCTCTCTTTAGCAGAACAGATGCTACAAATCTTACCAAATTTCCAAACTCCTACCTCCACTAATATATTTTTTTACACTCAATGGGCTGAACTGAGGAAAGTAAATTTGAAACAGATTTTGTTGATCATTTTATGTGACAGGGAAATCAGTAGTTTTATTGTACTACATAAACTTTAAAATTGGCAAAATTAAGCTGTGTATATTTTGAGTATTTTTATTTTGTATTTGTTTTTCATTTTATCAGTTCTCCTGTGGTTTTTCAAGTAGAAAGCATGACCCCTGAACTCTGCTACTTAGCATTCGAGAAGATTCAGTCAGTATGAGCTATAGTTCTTTGTAAAAATCCAAAGTAGTATTCATAAAACCTACTGTTAACAATTAATATTCTTTCCACTCTACTAAGAAGATTCTGGGATTGCATTTTAGTGAATGTAAAGAAACTAAAAGCTTCAGATTTATAGGTGTGTTCTCATGTTCCTTCTCAATGAAAAAAAAAAAGAAACAAATTATTCTGGAAAAGATATGGGGCATTCTTAGTTTGTTGCAAGGTTGAGGGTAAAGATTATCACCCTCCAACCAAACTGCCAGAGTACTAGGTTCCTTGCCAAGAAATAAATATCTAGGAATACAATAAATAAATTAAATCTCCTTTGCATTTTAAAAATTAAGTCCAAATAAATCAATACAAAGTCAATGTAAGCCTTTGAGCAAAGGTATTACAGTGACAAGTGACCCAGAAGGCATGATATATTCCACACAAATGAAATTCTCTTATTGTTACAGAATCTCCCCTATGAAATAAAATGAGTGAGGCATCTAAAGAAATGAATGTGACTACACATTTGTAGAGCTCAAATATAAAAATGGCATGGAAAAAAATGAAGAAAGAGGGGCATAAAATTAAAGGTAAATTTTAAAATATCAAGCAACTTCTAATAATGTCAGAAAATCTAAATGTAAAACAAAAGGTGAAAAGAAACAGAAGAAATTTGATAGTTAATGGTTAGAAGCCAAGGACAATAAATAAGGAAAATTTTCTCATTTGGGCTCAATGTTAAAATATTCATTAAAAAAGAAATAAAGAGTAAAATTCTACTTATAATTGAATTTTCTTCCATTTTATGGATTATCATTTGTTTCATCCATGCATTTAGTTTAGTTTGTATTATGTACCTACTATATCCTAGACAAGATAGAGCATTCCCTCTGGAAAGGATAATATTCATCCAAACTGGAAAAA
This sequence comes from Orycteropus afer afer, assembly GCF_000298275.1. Classification (NCBI taxonomy): domain Eukaryota; kingdom Metazoa; phylum Chordata; class Mammalia; order Tubulidentata; family Orycteropodidae; genus Orycteropus; species Orycteropus afer. The sequence goes on along the minus strand of NW_006922147.1, from coordinate 655,758 downwards.
AAATAGAATAAACATAAATATAATACTTCAAATCAAACTTTGGAGATTATAGTAACCGAGTACATAACAACTTCTGGAAATCATCACACACTATTATGATGCTATTATTTCCAGACAATATTGATTCTTTCTGAACTGTGCCAAAAGCATAAATGTTTTAGCTCATTAAATCTTCACTGCACACTGTTAGCCAGAGTTTACAATTTACAGAATCTGAAGTACAACAGAGATCCATTAAATTTCTAGAATTGATATTTCTTTTGGAGCGCAATTATCTTATTTCTTTCTAATTTTTCTAAAATTCCTTCAATCTGTTTTCATTAAATGAGGCCTGCTTCCCACCATGAAAACTTCAAAGCTATCTTGAGAGCCCGAATGTAGGCAGAGCCAGATCAACCAAGTCAATTCTCGCATATGGAGAGCTGAGTCTGCAGATGAGATGTAAAGTTGTAGGATTCAGATTAAAGGCCACATTTTCAAAAAAGCTATTCCTGCCATCTACACTTCACTCCCAATCATATTATTTCATTTTATTTTTAATCATTGTACTGATAATTAGTTGAAAATTTTCTTTTGTATGTTTATTACTGCTTATCCTCCCTAAGATGAAAGTTCTGAAAGAGGAGGGATTTTGGTTCCCCTTTTCAATGCCAGTCATTCGGTATCAAGAAAAACACTAGTCATCTATTGGACCCTCAGTATATGCTTACTCAGTTTTGTTTTTTTCATGAATTATAAGATAAAACCATCATTAAGGCATTTAAAACTATCTGTTTAAAAATAATGAAAATAATGGGGAAATTTAAGATTGATGCCAACATGAAAGAATTGGAAGTTGCAGAAACAGTTATTTTAGTTGCAAAATATATTTTTCTCTAGATTTACTGATGAAGTTTTTAAAAGGATAGTTTTAGGAGTTTGATGTTTGAGAAATAAATTATCGTTTATTCTAGTATTTCATTGTAAAATGTACTCCTGATGATAGGCACCATATAATTGGTTGACCTGAACAATCTTACTTGAATTAAGATGTATTTTGATACATCTAGCCATAAAGTTGGGCTTGCTCAACGATTTTCCCTCATCATGTAGAAATAGAACTGGGTCCACGTACATACTAAAACCACAGATAAAGTTAACATATTTCACATTGGGTATATATCTACACTTTATAAAGAAGCTCTGGTAGCATAGTGGCTAAGACACTTGACTGCTAACCAAAAGGTTGGCAGTTCAAACCCACCAGCCACTCCTCAGAAGGAAGGTTGGGCAATCTACTTCCAAAGTGATACTGCCTCGGAAATCCAAGGAGGGGTAGCTACGAGTTGGGGCTGACTCAATGGCATATAACAACAACAACAACAACAACAACATATAGCTACACTACAGTCCTGCCACATTTCCATCCTCTCTTCAGGCCATAAATGTGACTTGCTTGAAATAATTTAAGCCTAGTTTACTAGTGGATCTACAGGACACTCTATTCCCAGCTATATGGACTATATCAGAATGCTAATTTCATTCAGTCTGGCTCTTAAAGACAGTGGAGAGATTTACTCTTCCACATGGCCATCTTTTCCACTTTCCCTAGAGGAAAGGATTGTTAAGGTAAGGATATATTATGGTTTATGGTTGGTATCTAAAGTTTGGCAGTATATCCAAATTTTTAGGGAGTTTGAAAGAGCAAGAATGGAAAGCTTGTGAGAGACACTTTATAAATCAGTATGAGACTGAATTTATTGAAATGACCTCGACTGTTCTTCATGATTGTTTTAGCACCATCATCTTTGAACATACCAAATGACTTTTATGCTACTGTTCTTCAACAAAATATTTATCAAAAACAAGAAATAAACAATGGTCTGATGCATTAGTAGTTTTGAGTCATTGAATATACTGTGTATCATCTAGAAATAATTAGTAAATATTATATGGTAGAATGACCTATTCATCAGATAAAAATGCATCATAGATTGCACAAGACCATCTCTGTATACAGTTGTTGTTTGAGTGTAATTATCAATAGTAACCTATGTCATTTTGGGAAAAAAAAAAAAAAACCACGTTGGATGACAAATTACATAGTATACTATCTGTTAAGCACATGTTTAGGTGTCAGCTATGAGACATTTTGTTTGCTTATATAGTGCAAATGGTTTGTGCTTGACTACTAACATAAATGTTGGTGGCTCAAACCCATCCAGAAGTACCATGGAAGAGAGGAATGGTGGTCTGCTTCTATAAATATTATAGCAAGAAAACAGTTTAGAAAAGTTCTACTCTGTAACACATGGGCCACCATGAATTTCAAATAAACTCAATGGCAACAGGTATATAGAATGGTAAGTTTTATTGGAAGTCTACCATAAATATATATAGGCAACAAAGGCCATTATAATTGTTCTCACTCCTCATAATTAAGGTTTGGTTTAGTTTACCATGGAAAGAACTCTAACCAATGACATACTACAAACAGATAAAGTGTACATGCACTAGGTAATGAAGAAGGAATTATAAATCAGAGCTTTTGTCTTGTGATCAGTAGCAGGAACAAGGACGCTATACTTCATGAATCTTCCATTCTTGTCATGTCTTGAATATATCTTTGTTTTAACTAATTTTTCTTCCTGATGATATTGTATAAAGACTGTTGATGGTGGAATTATTTATAAATTAGTCCAAAAGTTACACAATATTTAGATGTAATTAAGGAAAACCTAGATGAGAAATTGACATCCCAGACTTGTAGTTGGACAAATAAATGGATGTCTTTAATGTTCATTGGCATGGATATTTGTATTATGCTTTGTTGGAAATTTATCTTACATGCTGTTATGTATTATTAAGAAGTTATTGTAAAATAAGAAGATATATGAATTGATATAGGCTTTCCAGAAATGTAGATATTTATTCCCTTTTTTTTTTAATCTTAAATGAATTTGTTCTCACTTTTTATAGAAGGAAAATAATCTATTGAGATTTCTGCCTTCCAACATGGAAGATGAAGTAAATTGTATAATATACCTTGGCAATAATAGAGCACGAGTCTAATCTAGCTTGAAAGTAGTTGATCCAACTCAGTATTGTCAATCTTGAGCAAGTTATGCAATCTTATAAAAACAAATTATTTAACAGTTGTAATATATTTCTTAGCAGCAATATCCAGCAACA
>NW_006922147.1:638984-648437 GCF_000298275.1 Orycteropus afer afer | reverse complement strand
TACTTCCATAGTGATACTGCCTCGGAAACCCAAGGAGGGGTCGCTATGAGTCGGGGCCGACTCGACGGCAAACAACAACAACAACAACATACTGTATATATATAATAGTATTACCAAACTATTCACATGAGTACAATATATTTCAGAGAAGAAAACTACAGTTTAAAACTATGTCCTGATATATAATATGATGTACTGTGATTGGAAGACACAAAATCAGTATCATATATTAGAAGCTGTAAGCCTAAAGATTTCACCTAAATATCATACAGATTATTTAATATAGGAGCTCTGGTGGCATAGTGTCTAAGGCATTTGACTGCTAACCAGAAGGCTGGTGGTTCAAACCCACCAGCCACTCCCTGGAAGGAAGGTTGGGCTATCTATTTCCATGGTGATACTGCCTCAGAAACCCAAGGAGGGGTTGCTATGTGTCAGATCCAACTCGATGGCATGGTTTTTGTTTTTTTTTCACAAATGGAATTATTTCACTTGAGAGGGCATGTAGTGAAATGAGACTTTGTCCTAGATTATGCTCCCATCCTAACAGTTATTGCCCATGTGGTTTTCAGCAAATAACTTCTCTAAGATATTGTGTCTTCATTTATTTAGTACAAAGAAAACTGTAAGACCAGAGACAGATTTACCATATTATTGTTTTCCTCATTTATGACTTAAATAAATCCTTGACACATGATTATTTATTTGTGTAAGACTAACTTTGTGAAAATTATCCCATACCAGTAAGAATTTTAAATAGACTCATCTTTGGACAACATTAAACTTTGTTGTCCAAAAAGTGGACCTCATGGGCTGCATAAGTCCAGGCATGTCTTTTCTTGGCTCCTAATCATGAGCAGAAATAGAATTTTGCATTTGCTGCCTCTCTGTTTCTCTTTTTTACTTCTGACTGTATGTTTTTGTTTTTGTTTTTCATTTTTGGTCAAATTTGCCTTGAAAAAACATGAAGAAATTCAACCCTGCATGCTCAGGGTCACCATGAGTTTGAATTGAATCAACAGCTACCAATAACAACAAGTCAAAGTTCTGATTCTAGCCTGCACATGGATTTCTGTCTTCAACTATGTTTTCTAGAGGAGCAAAACTAGTTATATATATATAGCTGAGAGAGAGACTGAGAAATTGCTTTCAAGGAAATGGCTCACACAGATGTAGAGGCTGGAAAGTCCCAAGTCAATGGGTCAAATGTCAGGTGGAGGCTTCTCCTAAATCAAGTATTGCAAAGGCTGACAAACTCAACATCATCAGACAATGCAGCAGGCAGCTGGCTGCTGGCTGCAGATGCTGAGGGATCCAAGACTGACAGGTAAGATGGAAGGCTATCAACTCAAAGGCTGTGAAGACCACAATTCTGATAGGCAATACAGGAGGCCACTGGTTCAAGTCAAAGAACCAGAGGTCAGAAGATGATGTGCCCAATGCAAGATCTGGATCAATTAAAATCAGAGATTTTGCCCATGATAGCAATATATATTGGAAGCAGGCCATACCCCTGAAGAAACTCCTTTTCAATTGGCTGTTCATAGCAGATCTCATCATGGAGTTGATTGCATTATATCAAATCTCATCATAGGGGATGACTACATCATAACTGTTAAACAACTGAGAATCATAGTCCAGCCAAGTCAACACACAGTCAAACTATTACTGTCCACCCATTGTCAACTTTGAACCAGTACATGTCTCCTTAAACTATATATAATCTTCACATAAAGACAATTATAAAGTTGTACTTGCATCTAACATAAGGCAACTAGCACATACACAACTGAAAACACATTAGCCCCATTTACATTGCATATTGTATAACTAAAGATAGCAAAAATATTTGATGTACACACACAAGGAAAAATACTCATAACAATTACAGTCTTTGTTTCTGCAAAAATCACATGTTCATAGTATGTAGAATGACCTTTTTCCACTACCCATTCCATATTCCCTTTGCCCTCACTGTGCACCTAAGCTCATCATGTTTCATTGCCTGGTGAAGTGACACAGAACTTCATTACTGAAAGGTCTGGGCCATTAGTAGTTTTATCAGAATTGGGTCACTGCAGTTTTCCATTGACTTTAATCACAGAGCATGGTAGTACTAAGTGATATTGTAAGGAATCTCTGTATTCTAGACATACACTCCTTTACCTCCACTATACAACATGAATCCAATTTACCCTTGGTGATCAGGAAGAATCACTCCAGAAAATCCAGTAATTCTTTTCTTTGCCTGTTAATTCAGAGGTACATAGAGCCCAAAATTGCTGGGTGGAATTCTTAACTTGCAGTCCAATGGAATCAGTATTGTTCTACAGGGGAGAGTACTCCTCCCTTTGGAGACCTGCAGAGCATATGGTTTCAGGGGCAGGAAGCAAAACAATTTTGAGTGGGTCACATGAGGTGATAGTGGGTGATAGCACTCCCATTTCCCTGTGTTGGTTCCTGGACCCATGAATCTTGTCTATTGGGAAAACAACACCATATATTGGATATTGGTTTAGAACAGATAGTCTCCTGGAGAATATTATCCCAATCCTGCAAGATACTACCACCTAGATGCTGTCATAATTGTGTATTTAGAAGGTCATTCTATCATCCTATCAAGTCAGCTGCTTCAGGATGATGTGGAACATGATGAGACCAGTGAATGTCATGAGCATGGACCCATTGTTGCACTTCATTTGCTGTGAAGTGACTCCCTTTATCCGAGGCAATGTTGTGTGGTATGTCATGATGGTGTATGTGGCATTCTCTAAGTGCATGAATAGTAGTTTGGGCAGAAGTATTACATTACATGTAGGAAAGATTAATTGTATCCAAAATAAGTTCTATTCCAATAAACACAAAATGCTGCCCTTTCCACGACAGAAGTAGTGTGTTGTGATCAATTTGTCATCAGTTTTCTGGCTGATCACCCCAAGAATTCTTTCCATATTGCCAACTCATTTGTGCTGCAGGTAGATTGAACACTCAGCAGTGATTCTATCCAAGTCATCTTAGCTGAGAGGAAGTCCTTGCTGCTGAGCCCATGCATAAACTATGTCACTGCCATAAAGCCCACCTTGTTCATGAAATGATTGGGCAATGACAAAAGTGGCTGAAGAAAGAGGATGACTGGATGACTTGTTTCCAGAGAAAAGAATGTGTCATCCTATCCACTTGATTATTAAACTCATTATCTGTCTTGATCACCGTTTGGTGAGCAGTCTCATGAGACACAAATATCCTCTATGCCCATTCAGAGAGGGCATACACATGCCTATACACATACCTCTTCCTCATACCTCTTCAGCATCAATTTTCCACTCACGTTCTTTGCAATGCCTCCAGCCAAACCACTGGCTACAGCCCATGAATCAGTATACAATCACATATCTGCCAATTTCTCTTTCTAAGCAAAGTGAACATTGGGAGTATTTCCCTTCACCACTGTCCTTGGGAAGTCCCAGAAAGGGGTTACAGTGTTGCTGCTGTTCACTTTTGAGTGGTGCCTGCTTATTGCACAGGACCATCAGTAAACCAGGCACAAATGTTCTTTTCCTCATTAAAGTTATCATAAGAAACTCCCTATGAGAACTTAAAGACAAATTGGGAGAAGGAAGGTAATGTGACTGTATTGAAGACTATAGGCATTTAGGCCATTTCCTCATGCAAATTACTTTTGCCTTCAGGTCTTACTTCAGCCCAGTCTCTTATGCACCACTTTTATTTAATGATGTAGTGTTGCCATGCATGTCCCATTTTATGACTCCATGAGGCAGACATCACCATGAGGACAGCTCAGGCCACATGGGGACTTGATGTCCTATAGTTAGGCATTCAATCTGTAGGAAGGCCCTGTAAGAAGCCAAAAGCAACTCTAAAAGAGAGTTGATATCTAAAGAGGACGGCAGGGCTTTTCTCCAAAATTCTAAGGCTCTGCTTGCAATTCACCAATAGAAGCCTGCTAAAGATGCCAAATAGCATCTTTACCTGAAGTTTCTACTGCAACTTCAAACACCATGGATCAAGTGGATCACATGGCCCAAGTGGCAGAGTGGCTTTCATGGCAGACTGGAAAGCTTTATCTTTTTCTGGACCCCACTCAAAACCTGTATCTTTTATAGTCACTTGATAAGTAGTCCAAAGGAGCACACCCAAATGAAGGATATCTTGCCTCCAAAATCCAAAAATGTCCTCAAGTACTTGTGCCTCTTTTTAGCTATGTGAGGGGCCAGATGCAATGATTGTCCTTCACTTTAGTAGGAATATTTTGACATGCCCCACATGATCAGACCTCTGGAAGTTTCACTGATGTGAAAGGTGCCTGAATTTTTTTCAGGTTACTATCCCACTCTCTAACATGCAGATATCTTAACAAAAGGTTTATAGTTATTGACATTTCTTCCTCAATAGGTCCATTCAGCATAATGTCATCAAGGTAATGGACCAGTATGATGTCTTGTGGAAAGGAAAAGCAATCAAAGTCCTTGCAGAGAAAATTATGACAGTTTTGGAGTGTTAACATACCATAGAGGTAAAACCATGAACATGTTTTTCTGTGTTAAATGTGTTTCATGTGTTAAAGAACCAAAACCAAACAAACTCACTGCTGTCAAGTCAGATCCGACTCATAGTGACCCCTCCTTGGGTTTCCGAGTTGGTATCACTATGGAAGTAGATTGCCCAACTTTCCTTCTGAGGAGTGGCTGGTGGGTTTGAACTGTCAGCCTTCTGGTTATCAGTCAAATGCCTTAGGCACTATGCCACCAGAGTTTCCTAAAAGGCGATTTAAATGGGGATATAGTGGGAATCACCATCACTGCATCCTTCCCATCCTTGAGTAATTTCTGCAATTGCTCCAGGAATGAGATATTGCTTTTGCTTTACTCTTTTCCTTGGCAAGGGCTGTTCTAATAGCTTCCATTGGCTTTTCATATCATAGCAGACCTTACTGTACATCAGGAACCCAATATGAGCATTCTGCCAGTTGCTGAGTATGGTTATTTCAATTATGCCTTCTGAAACTGAGGAAATCACTACAGGATGGGTTTGGGAGCTCATTGGGCCCACTGGAGATAAATATGAATTAACACTCCATCAATAATTTGATCATAGATCCCCACTCTGACTGGTTGGCCACAGTAAAGGTTTGGGTCTCCTGGAAGCACTGTCACTTCAGAACCAGTGTCTGGTAATCCCTGAAAAGTGTGATTATTTCCTTTTCCCCAGTGAACAGTTACTCTCCTAAAAGGTTGTAGTTTTCTTTGGAGAATGCTGGTAGCAGAGATATTACAGTGGAAGTGACCCAGAAGAAATGGTAAACTCCACCCAAATGAAATTTTAGTATTATCACAGAATATCCTTACAGAAAAACAAGTAAGTTATCTAAAGAAATGGGTGTGACAACATGTACAGAGCTCAGATACAAAAATGGTATGGACAAAATGAAGAATGAGGGACACAAAATTAAAGGTAAATTTTTAAACGTCATGGAACAGCTAATAATAACAGGAAGTCTAAAAGTAAAACAAGAGGTGAAAACACACAGAAGAAATTTGACAGTCAATGGTTAGAATTCAATGTCAATAAACAAGTAAAAATTTCCTCATTCTGGGTCAATGGTAAAATATGATAAAGAAACTAGTAAAGGGTAGGGATTCTACTCAGAATTTTCTTCTATTTTATGCATTATCATTTGTTTTATCCATTCATAGTGAGCCTGTGTACAAGGGAATTAAACACTGCCCAGTCCTGCATCATCCTCACAAAATTTGTTATGTTTGATCCCATTGTTGCCGCCACTATGTCAACCCATGTCATTGAGAGTTTTCCTCTGTGTAGGTAACCCTCTACTTTAACAAACATAATATCTTTCTCCAGGCACTGTTCTCTCCTGAGAACATGCCCAAAATACAGGAGAAGAAGTCATGCTATCCTCACTGATTTCACGTGCATGAGGTAAATGAAAATAACATGGCTTAAGTCAGTTGTATCTTAGTACTTAGAGTGACTTGTTTGTTTCTTAACACTTCAGAGAGGACTTGTGTAGCAGATTTACTCAATGAAAAAGTCGATTGATTTTTTGACAGCTTCTTCCTTGGGCATTGATTGTGGATCCAAGTAAAATGAAATCCCCAATATCTTCAATGTTTTCTATGTATCTCTTGTTATTGCTTACTTGTCCAGCTATGAGGAGGATTTTTTGTCTTGGTTATGTTGATCCAAAAGGAAGTCTATTGTCTTTAGTATTCTTCAGTAAGTGTTTCAAATCCTCACTTTCAGCAAGCAAGTTTGTGTCATCTGTGTATCTCCAGTTGTTAATGAATCAACTTCCAATCCTGATATCATGTTCTTCTTCAGATAGTCCAGCTTCTCAGATTATTTGCTCCATATACAAAGTAAATAAATATGGTAAAGGAAACACCCTGACACACACATTTCCTGATTTTAAACTACAAAGTATCCCTCTTTTCTGCTCAATTGACTGCAGCTTGGTCTAGGTACAGGTACGTAGACAAAATCAATATGTGCATGAGCACAGTTATGTGTTTTGGAATTCACATTCTTTCATAGTTCATTATGATCCATACAGTCAAATACCTTTGCACAGTTAATAAAACACAGAGAAACATGACAAATATATCTTTTCAGTATGCTCTTTTAGCCAAGATTCATCTGGCATCAGCAATGATATCCTTCATTCCCAGTCATTCTGAAACCAACCTGAATTTCTGGCAGTTCCATGTCCATGTACTACTGCAACCACCTTTTACTTATCACCATCAAAATTTTACTTGAGTGTGATAATGATATTATTCAATAATGTCTGCATTCCATTGGATCATTTGTCTTTGAAATGGGTATACATATGGATCTCTTCCAATTGATTGGCCAGTAGCTATACTGTAAATATTTTGGCATAGTCAAATGAGTGTTTACAATGTTGTATCCATTTGTTGACACATCTCAGTTGGTATCCCACCAATTCTGGAAATCTTCTTTTTCACTGATACCTTCAGTGCAGCTTAGACTTCTTCCTTTAAGATCTTTGGTTCTTGATTATATCCTACCTCCTGAGATTATTTACGGTGAACCAATCCTTTTTGATACAGTCTCTGTGTATTCGTCCCATCATCTTTTGATGCTTCCTGCATTTTCAAATATATCTTGCAAATAGAATCTTTCTATTGCAACTTGAAGCATGAATGGTTTCCTTTAGTTTTTTCAACTCAAGGAACATCAAGTGTGTTCCTCCTTTTTGGTATTCTACCTTAAGTTCTTAGCATATTTCATTATAATACTTTAATTTGCAAATTTTTATTTTTTAATTTCTCAAGATGCCCTTGGAAAACTTCTGTTCAGTTCTCTTTTATTCATAATTTCTCACATTCACTTTAACTACTCTATGTTCAAGATCAAGTTTCAGAATCTCTTCTGATATCTATTTTGGTCTTTTCTTTCTTTTCTGCCTTTTTAATGGCTTTTTCTGTTCTTCATGTATGATGTACTTGATGTCATTCCACAACTTTTCTGGTCTTCAGTCATTAGTGTTCAATTTGTCAAATCTATTCTTGACATAGGAGCTCTGGTAGCATAGTGCCTAAGGCACTTGACTGCTTACCAGAAGGCTGGCAGTTCAAAACCACCAGCCACTCCTCGGAAGGAAGGTTGGGCAATCCTACTTCCGTAGTGATACTGCCTCGGAAACCCAAGGAGGGGTCGCTATGAGTCGGGGCCGACTCGATGGCAAACAACAACAACAACAACAATTCTTGACATAGTCTCTAAATTCAGGTGAAATATACTCGTTTGTACTTTGACTCTCATGTATTTCTTTTAATTTTCTTCAGCTTCAACTTGAACTTGCATAATGGCAATTTATGGTCTCTTATTAAGTCATCCTCTAGCCTTTTTCTGATGATATTGAGCTTTTCCATGATCTCTTTCCACAGATGTAGTAGGTTAAATTCCTGTGAATCCCATGAGGGAGAGGTCTGTTTATATAGTTGCTGTTTATGTTGTTGACAGATGATATTTACTATGACTAAGTCGCTGGTATTGCAAAATACTCTCATGTGATCTCAGGCAGTTGTTTCTATCAGGAAGACCAAAGTTTCCTACTATCAAAACTTCTTTGTTTCCAATTTCTGCTTTCTAATCACCAGTATTTATAAATACAGTTGTTTGCATATTTTATCTCATATTTGATCAATTTCACTGCAGATATTGGTAAAAATCTTTAATTTCTTCATCTTTTGCATTAGTAGCAAGTGCATAAATTTGAATAATAGTTGTATTAACTGGTCTTCGTTGTAGGTATATGTATAGTATCATATTACTGACAGTGCTGTACTTCAGAATAGATCCTGAAATGTTATTTTAATGATGAATGTCATGTCATCGTACATTGAATGATTAGAACATATGATTGTCTGATTCATTATGGCTAATACCAGTCTATCTCAACTTACTAATGCCGAAAGTATTGATCTTTATGTGTTCCATTTCATTTTGGATCACTTCTAATTTTCCTAGATTCATAGTTTGTACATTCCACATTCCATTTATTAATGGAAGTTTGCAGTGATTTCTTCTCATTTCAAGTCATGACACATCAGCAAATGAAGGTCCCAAAGGCTTTATTCCATCCCATCACTACGATTGACTTTACTTTGAGGAAGCAGCTCATCCCCAGTCATATTTTGAGTGCTTTCCAACCTGAGGAGTTCATCTTCTGGCACAATATTTGACAATGTTCCATTGCTGCTCAAAAGTTTTCCACTGCCCAGTTTCATTAGAAGTAGATCACCTGGTCCTACTTCACAGTCTGTCTTAGTCTGGATGTTCCCCTGAGAACTGTCCAACATAGGTGACACTGCTGGTATTTAATATTTGTGACATCACTTGTAATATCATAGCAACATACAAGCCACCACAGTATGACAAACTGACACACCGGTGGTGGGAATTGATAGCTTCATTTTTATATCTGAGAATAAAAAGGATGATTGTGACAGAGGCAGCTGTATTTATGCTTTTCATCCACTAACTACACAGCCAAAGAATAGTTCTGGCTAATGGAATACAGATGAAAGTGATGTATATTTTGTAGGCTCCAGCTGTTAAGAATTAATTGTGCACTCTATATACTTTCTCTCCAAATGTACCAGCTAGATGCTTCAGCACTGAGTCCCTAGAGTATGATAGACGATCAGGAGGAAAGGAATATGAATCTCTGAATCACCTTAGGGAAAGAAAACTCTTGACATAAATATTTGTCTCACCAACAAATATGAACCCTTTTGCATATACAGTACTGAGTTGTCAGTGAAAGCAAACATGGGTATAGGGACGGATAGATAGGTGAACAAGCTAAACAATTAGGTATGTCTAAATGGAGAGTGTATCCAAGATCATATATAGGGTTGGCAGACAATGGGCCCATAAGTTCAT
>NW_006922147.1:635264-637914 GCF_000298275.1 Orycteropus afer afer | reverse complement strand
TAAATAAAAGAAAATAACTCACTGCCACTGAGTTGGATCCGACTCACAGTGACCCCTCATTGGGTTTCCAAGGTGGTATCACCATGGAAGTAGATTGCCCAATCTTCCTTCTGAGTGGCTCCAAACCATACCAAACTCACAGCCCTCAAATTGGATCTGACTCATAGCGACCTCTCATTGGATTTCCAAGGAGTTATCTCTATGAAAGTAGATTGCCAATCTTCCTTCTGAGGAGTAGCTGGTGGGTTTGAACCAACAGCATTCCAGTTAGCAGTCAAAGGCCTTAGCCACTATGCCATCAGAGCTCCTCTGCATATATGTGTATGTGTGTATGTGTATGTATATATGGAGCTCTGGTGGCATAGTGCTTAACTTCTAACCAGAAGGCTAACAGTTCAAACCAACCAGCCACTCTTCTTAATGAAGATTGGGCAGTCTATTTGCATAGAGATACTGCCTCAGAAACACAAATGGTGTCACTATTAGTCAGGATCAACTCAATGACTGTGAATTAGTTTTTTTTAAGGAGCTCTAGTGGCATAATGCCTGAGGCATTTGACTGCTAACCAGAAGGCTGGCTGTTCAAACCCACCAGGCACTCCTCGGAAGGAAGGTTGGGCAATCTACTTCCTTAGTGATATCAACATGGAAACTCAAGGAGGGGTTGCTATGAGTTGGATCCAACTCTATAGCAGTGTGTATATTTATACACACACACACACATACTGGTAAGAGTCTTAACAATTCAAATTGACTATGTATAATTTAATATCATTAAATTATATTAAAATATCTTGTAGTCAAGAATATTTTTTCTTGTTATTTCTACTGCACTTTTTCAAATTTTCTATAATAGACATATTATTTTAATAATCATACAACAATATAAAATGCAGATATTTGAAGATCATATAGTTCTCATCAAACTCCAAAAATGAAACTCTCTGCCATCGAGTTAATTTAGATTCTTAGCAACCCCCACTGGGTTTCCAAGTCTGTGAATCTTTACCAAAGTAAAGATTTCATCTTCCTTCCATGAAGCAGTGAGTGGGCTTGATGAACCTCCAACCTTCTGGTTGGCAGCCAAATGTCTTACCTACTAAGCCACCAGACTCTAGTTCTTATCATATATATGTATTACAAATATGCAAGACTAAGCATTAAGGATCAAAAGCAAATTAAGGCTAATATTGAGCACTGTATTCTTTCATAAGATATTAAGTCAAACATCTTTATTAATGGGCATAAAAGGATCACTTAAGGGGTAAGTATATTTTAAAAAAATAATAATGAGAGCCACTACTATTGACATGACTACCATAATGTGAACATGGAAATTTTGTTGTTATTAACATATATTTTTTCCTTCTATTTTTCTCATAATTTCTGTTATTTCATATTCTTATTTGCATAAATTATATTCCATTTATATTTGCACAGCTATAATTAAATTTAATACATGTATTTAAGAGTAGATATCATAATTCTCTTGTACACAAAGGGAAAAGACTTTTTTTCATTACTGGTTATAATTTTTTTTTTTTTTCTTTCAAAAAAGAAGAAAATTTCTTTTCTATTTCTGTGTTTTTAAGCAGTAAAACTAGAGTTCTTTTTTGAGTTCACACATGAAAATGAAGCCCAGTGAATGCCAAAATAATTGTGAGAGTTTAAAAATTTTCCATTTGAAATCTTAATTAGTACTGTTTTGGTAAAAAATAAAAGTAATAAATTCACTGTAGATGTTAGAGGTGTCAAATGATTGATGGACACAGTTTCTGTATATTAAGGTCATCAATTTTGCATGAGCTGTTATACTGATAGTACTTGCTTTTATGTTTCTTGTTGTTGTTCTTAGGGGCCATTGAGTTGATTCCAAATCCTGGCAACCCTATGCACAGCAAAATGAAACATTGCCTGTTCCTATACCATCCTCACAATCCTTCCAATACTTGATCTCATATTTGCAGCTACTGTGTCAATTCATCTTGTTGAGGGACTTCTTTTTCTCTGACCCTCTACTTTATCAAGAATGACATCCTTCTCCAGGGACTGGTCCCATCTGAAAACATGATCAAAGTAGGTGAGATGAAGTCTGGCCATTCTCACTTTCAAGGGACATTCTAGCTGCACTTCTTGCAGGACAAATTTGTTCATTTTTCTGGCAGGCCTTGGTATTTTCAGTATTCTTCACACAAAAAAAAAAAAAAAAAAAGACTCACTCCTTCTGAATCAGATCTGACTCATAGCGACCCCTCCTTGGATTTCCAAGGAGGTATCTCTACAGCAGTAGATTGTCCAATCTTTCTTTTGAGGAGTGGCTGGTAGGTTTGAATTTCTGGTGAGCAGTCAAATGCCTTAGGCATTACACCACCAGAGCTCACTACATTAGAGAGGCATCAGTTCTCCTTTGGTCTTCCTTATTCAACGACCAGCTTTCACATGCACATGAGACGACTGAAAAATATCCTGGCTTGGGTTAGGCTCATCTTAGACTTCAAAGTGACATTTTTGCTTCTTCTATTTGGTGAAATTTTACAGAAATTCACTTTCCACACACCAGTTCACATACACTTTGTCTCACGACATTGACCACAACTTAACACAATGAAACATCTCCCCTCATACTTCCTCCCGATAGTTACCTCTTCCC
>NW_006922147.1:629185-630404 GCF_000298275.1 Orycteropus afer afer | reverse complement strand
AGCAAGCCACTAAAAAAAAAAAAAAAAAAAAAAAAAGATGTAAACTAGGACCTGGGAGGGGAAGCAGAAAGAATAACAGTAAAAAGGACGAAACTATTAATAAGAATAGTAGTTTTAAAACAGACTAATACAAGCAAACTAAACACCAGACAAATGAAAGAGAAAAAGAAAAAGAAAAAATCAGTGGAGGACAGGGCAGGGTACCCAGGCTCTGTCCAAGCACACAGGTTTGAATGGAGTTCCTGTGGGCCCAGAAGGTAGGTGGGAGTGGGGGATGGCCACACCTCTGTTCACCAAGTGGGTGTGGGGTATAAGAGTAACAAGGGGAATGTCGCACCTTTTCAGTTGTGCAGGTCTTGAGTGTCCTTGGGGTTACTGGCAAACAGAACCTGTTTTTAAGCCCCTGGAATCTGGTAGAGTGCTGTCTCTTTAAATATGCAAAATGGTCACGCTGCTTATAAATATTCAAAATGGCAGTGTCCTCCAAACAGGCAAAAGTGTACAGTTCAGCCCATCTTCCTCTTCACCGCTGCTTCCCCTTTTATTCCCCAGCCACCAGAGCAGTCCTCTGTGCAGTCTCTGGCTAGCAGGGCTGGCTTTTAGGTTAAGTCTTAGGTCCTACCACCACTTGGGAATCTTCAAGTTGTCTGTGCCATCAGGATCACCAGAGTGCAACTCCATATGTCTTCTTTTCTGGTATTTTCATGCAAATTTTTCTGCTAGTTGAGGTTTAGTCCACTTCTATATCCTTCCCTTCAAGGCTCAAGAGTCCAGGCTTATCTTCTGTGCCTGTGTTAATTGGTTCCCCTTTTCTCTGTTGAAGAAGGTCTGTGCAGTCTTTCTGCCTATTCCACCATCTTGTAATCAACCACATCTTTGTTTCTTAATACTTTAAAGAGGTCTTTTGCAGCAGATTTGCCCAGTGCACTATAACATTTGATTCTTTGACTGCTGCTTAGATGGGCATTGATTGTGGATCCATGTAAAATGAAATCACTGAGAAACTCAAATTTTTCTCCATTTATAGTGCTGTTGCTTATTGGCCCAGTTGTGAGGATTTTTGTTTTCTTTATGTTGAGGTGTAATCCATTTTCAAGGTTGTAGTCTTTGATGCTAAGTGCTTCAAGTCATCCTCACTTTCAGCAAGCAATTTTGTGTCATCTGCATATGGCAGATTTTTAATGAGTCTCCTTCCATTCCTGCTGCCATGTTCTTTTTT
>NW_006922147.1:622737-628430 GCF_000298275.1 Orycteropus afer afer | reverse complement strand
TTCTTGCATCTTTCAATATTTTACTCATAAAATTTTTCAATATTGCAATTCCAGATTTGATTTTTTTCTTCAGTTCTTTCTGCTTGAAAAACAGTGAGTTTGTTCTTCCCTTCTGGTTTTATAATCCCAGATCTTGACATATTTCATTATAATACTTTACTTTACTTTCTCTTCTCAAGCCACCCTTTGAAGATTTCTGTACAGCTTCTTTATTTCAACAGTTCTTCAGTTAGCTTTAGGTACTCTCTGTTCAAGAGCAAGTTTCAGGGTCTCTTCTGACATCCATTTTGGTCTATTCTTCCTTTCCTGTCTTTTTTAATGACCATTGGATTTCTTCGTGTATGATGCACTTGGTGTCATTCCATGACTTTTCTGGTTTTGGTCATTGGTGTTCAATGTTTCAAATCTGTTCTTTAGATGATCTCTAAATTCAGGTAAAATGCAATCAAGGTTGTATTTTGGCTGTCATGGACTTGTTTTGATGATAATACTGAGGTTCTCCACTGCCTCTTGCCACAGATGTAGTCAATCTGATTTCTGTGCATTTCATCTGATGAGGTAAACGTATATAGTTACCATTTATGTTGTGAAAAAAAAAAAAAAGGTATTTGTAATATCAAACTCATAGGTCTTACATCATGCAATCTCCAGAGTCATTTTTATCACCAAGGCCATATTTTCCAACTATGGTTGCTTATTTTTGTTTCTAACTTTTGCTTTCTAGTCACCATCTTTGGTCACTTTCAGATTGTGAAGCTGGTATGCTTATGCACCAGAATCTTTTTCTTATGTTTATCCTTTTATGCTTTTGAGTTTATAATACAATCTGCTTTTTTTTTTCTGGTCATGGAAAAGCATTATAATGGTAGAGAAAGGTACTTGTTTTACATTCATTGTGGATTTTTCTTTTTAAAAAATCTATGATAATTTCTTTACTATACTTAATTCTTATTATAGTTCTTGTGATTTATATCTTCCTCTTTAATCAAATATCAGTCATGAGTACTGACTTTAATGATAGAAATAGACAAGACATTTTTCTACATGGAATACAATGGCATTTCCACAGGGAGGCATCAGTCTTCTGAACTGTTTATTCAATTGCTTTAACCCTTAACCAGAAAACATCTGGCAAAGTAAGCCATGTTTGCAGTTTTTGTTTTTTAATATACTTTCAATTCTGATTTGGAAAAATCATTACTGTCTCTGGAGAGGAAAGAGAAAGCTATTATTATTAGAAAAGCATGATTACTCACTGTGAATTTTTAAAATATTGACCACAAATCTCAACAAGCATGTAGATGCTTACACTATTAGAATGTTATATTTGTTTTTGCTTTTCCAGCTTTTGCTAAAAAAAACTCCATACTCATTATTTTATTTTGTTATGCAAATTAGAAATTAAAATATTTGAAATATTCATTTTAATACATTCTACCTACACTGAAGACTAACAGAATTGTTGTTATTGCTGTTATTTGCCGTCGAGTCGGCCCTGACTCATAACGACCCCTCCTTGGGTTTCCAAGGCAGTATCACTACGGAAGTAGGATTGCCCAACCTTCAGAATATTCACTAATATTCTGCTAAAATAGAAAATATATTCATGCATGTAAATAAACATAATTTGGTGTTTTTATTTATATTTAGGTGAAGTCAATGGCCTTAAAAATATTCATCTTTAAAATATATCTTTATCTATCTATACACATATTATATGTACAAAAAAAATACATTCCAGTATTCCTTTCTATGTGAGTATTGAAATTACTAAATATAAATAAGAAAATATTCAATTTTGATGAAAAATAATGCTCTAGACATCTTTATTAATCACTCTTTACAACCATTCAGTTACACATGTGTGTATCGTATATGTTTATGTGCATGTATGTATTCATAAGTAGCATGGTAAACACAAACAAGTTACTCAGAATCATAGTTATGGCCAAAAAAATGGACTTCTCTGTATTTGGTAGCACATTCCCCAATGACTCTATTATTAGTTCCACTGGGACCAATTTAAAACTATACCCCCTTGTCTTCATGGATTGAATAAAGCAATATATCATTGCTTAAGTGTACTACTCAAAATTTAGAACCCAGAGGGGAAGCACAGGAAGATTGGATAAACAAAAACAAGCCACATCCCCGGCCAATGCTCTTTTTGCAAAGTTTTATAAACAATTTCTTACTTCTAATTTATTTATGGTGGTCAAAATATTAAAAAAACTGCCACCATGGATTCAATTTATATTCTTTACATTTTTTCTCTTAGGACAGCACTTACTACTTGTATCATGAGAGGCATTCTACTAGAGTAAACCTGAAAAAAAAATAGTGTTCACTAAGCATTTGACT
The DNA here is from genome assembly GCF_000298275.1 of Orycteropus afer afer. Lineage (NCBI taxonomy): Eukaryota > Metazoa > Chordata > Mammalia > Tubulidentata > Orycteropodidae > Orycteropus > Orycteropus afer. The sequence continues at coordinate 626,069 of NW_006922147.1, read as the reverse complement.
GCAAACTAGAAGTTTGGTGGTTCAAAACCCCCAGCTGCTTTGCAGAAAGAAGATGGGACAAGCTACTTCCATAAAGAATTGTTGTTTTAGGTGGCATTGAGTCGTTTGAGACTCATAGACCTCATGCACAGCAGAAGGAAACACCACCCAATCCCGTGTCAACTCCATGATCCCTGCTATACTTGAGCCCATTGTCACAGCCACCATGTCAATCCTTCCCCTTTTTCGTCGACCCTCCACCTTATCAAGCATGACATCCTTCTCCAGGGAATGGTCCCTTCTGACCAAAATAGGTGAGACGAAATCTGGCCATTCTTGCTTCTAAAGAGAATTTTGTCTGCACTTGCTCCAGGAGGGATCTTGTTAGTTCTTTTAGCAGTCCATGGCACTTTCAGCATTCTTTGCCAGCACCATAACTCAGAGACATCAACTCTTCTTTGGTCTTCTTTATTCATTATCCAGCTCTCACATGCATATGAGGTGATTGAAAATATCATGGATTGTGTCAGGAGCACCTTAGTCATCAAGGAGACATCCTTGCTCCTCAGCACTTGAAAAGTGCTGACCTGCCCAGTGCTACACATTTTCTAATGTCCTGACTGCTGCTTCCATTGGCATCAATTGTAGAACCAAGCAATGTGAATTCTTTGACAACCTCAATCTCTTCTCCATTTATCATGATGTTGCTTATGGGTGTGAGTATTTTTGTTTTCTTTATATTGAGACATAATCCATGCTGCAGACTGTATTCTTCAACTTCATCAGTAAGTGCTTCAAGTCATCCTCACTTTCAGCAAGCAAAGTTGTATCATCAGCATATCTCAGATTGTTAATGATTCTTTCTCCAATCCTGATGCCACATTTTTCTTTATATAGTCCACCTTATCAGATTATTTGTTCAGCATATAGATTGAATAAATATGGGGAAAGGATATAATTTTGATGCACTCCCTTCTTGATTTTAAACCATGTAGTGTCCCTTGTTCCATTTGAATGACAGCCTCCTAGTCAAGGTACAGGTTCTTCATGAGTGCAATCAAGTGTTCGAGAATTCCCATTCTTCTCAATGTTATCCATAATTTGTCATGATCCACACAATCAAATGCCTTTGCATAGTCAATAAAACACAAGTAGACATCTTTCTTGTAATCTTTGCCTTGAGCCAAGATCCATCTGACAGCAGCTATGATATCTCTTGTTCCCTGTCCTCTTCTGAATCCAGCTTGCACCTCTGGAAGTTCTCTGTCAATACACTACTGCAACCGGTTTTGAATTATCTTCAGTAAGATCTTACTTTTGTGCAATATTAATGATATTGTTCGATAATTTCCACATTCTGTGGGATCACCTTTCTTTGGAATGGGTACAATTGTGGATCTCTTCCAGTCAGTTGGTCAGGTAGCTGTCTTCCAAATCTCTTGGCATAACCGAGTGAGTGCCTCCAGTGGGGCAACTGCTTGTTGAAATATCTCAATGAGTATTCCGTCAATTCCTGGAGCCTTGTCATTTGCCAATTCCTTCATTGCAGCTTCGACTTCCTCCTTCAATACCATTGGTTCTAGATCATATGCCACATCCTGAAATGAATGAAGATCAACGAGCTCTTTTTGGTACAGTGACTCTGTGCATTCCTTCCATCTTCTTTTGATGTTTCCTGCATCATTCAATATTTTGCCCTTAGAATCTTTAAATATTGCAACTCAAGGCTTAAACGTTTTCCTCAGTTCTTTCAGCTTGAGAAATGCCAAGCATGTTCTTCACTTTTGGTTTTCTTAACTCCAGGTCTTTGCACATTTCATTATAGTAATTGGGTTTGTCTTCTCAAGCTGCTCTTTAAAATCTTCAGTTCAGCTCTTTTATCTTGTAATTTCTTCCATTTGCTTTAGCTACTCTCTGCTCAAGGGCAAGTTTCAGTCTCTTCTGTCATCCGTGTTGGTCTTCTCTTGTTTTCTCATTTTTTTTAGTGACCTCTTGCTTTTTTCATGGATAATGTTCTTTGAGAAGTGAATGGCCTCTTCCTTCTTCCTAGTGTGTCTCATTCTGCAAGCCAAGTTGATAGCTGTGCACCATGTGCACCTTGCTGGGTTTGAAACATCAATGACACAGCCTCAAGACTCACAGCAACATGTCAGCACAGTAGGACAAATATAGAGATAAGTTTGTCTTGCTTAGCTGTTGGAAACCTCTCCAACCACCCTTACCTGGAACTCTGTGGCTGACTTCTCACTCTGTCCCAGTCCCCAAGCCTTTGACTCTCCTTTCTCCCACTCTCCAGGCTTGCCACTTTGGGACATGACCTGGGTTCCATCTCCTCACCTGGATCCCTGTGAAGATAAAGATTTACTGCCTTGGAAATCCAAAAGAGGTCACTATGAGTCAGATCTATTCAATGGTAGTCAGGTTCCTTTTTTGTTGTTGTTTTTTGGTTTTTGGTTTTAAGCACTTATTATATATGTAATTGTTTTGTTTTATATGCATCACAATACTATGAATTTGGCAATTGTTTCCTATTTTACAGAGGAAGAACGTGAGATCCCAATGTTGCTTTTATCACTGTCTACCTGACACCAAATATTACAATATCCTTTCAAATTTCACTTGCCTGTCCATTTCTTTACACACATTAATATCTTCTGCAATTTATACACATCCACCCCTTAACATAATTTTGCATTCAATGAATGATTACTTTCTATATGCTAGAATTCTCATTGCCTTAAACTTTACATAGCTGCCTCCTTTACATCTTCTGGTGCAGTGGTCAAGGCATTAGGCTGCTAATCAAAAGATCAGTGGTCCTTGGAGAGCATATGGAATAGATTTATACTGTCCTAAAGTGTCTCTACAAGTTGCAATTGACTTGATGGCAATGGGTTTAGTCTTGGATTATCATTCTGTAAGGAAGCTGTCATGACACTGTTGTTAAAATGTTCAACTGCTAACCAAAAGTTCAAGGAGAAAGATGAAGTCTGCTTCTGTAAAGATTTGCAGCCTTAGTAACCCTCTGGGGAAGGTCTACTCTGTTTTATGGGGTTGCTTTGAGTTGGAATCTACTCAATGTCAATAGGTTAGGTTTGGTTTGTTGTTGTTGTTGTTGTTAAGTGTCGTTGAGTCGTTTCCGACTCATAGCGACCCCACACACAGCAGAATGAAACACTGCCCAATCCTACACCAGCCCCACAATCCCTGCTATACTTGAGCCCATCATTGCAGCCACTGTGTCAATCCATCTTGCTGAAGGCCTCCCCCTCTTTCGTCGACCCTCCACCCTACCAAGCATGACATCCTTCTCCAGGGAATGGTCCCTTCTTACAACATGACCAAAATAGGTG
>NW_006922147.1:621108-622287 GCF_000298275.1 Orycteropus afer afer | reverse complement strand
TCAAATGCCTTAGGAACTGCACCACCAGAGCTCCTTCATATAAAAGAGTGATTCTTAAAGTGTAGTGTATATATAGATTCCATCTTGTTTTAAATGCAGATATTTGAGCTGATCTTGAAATATTTGTAATTATAATCTCTCAGGATGGAGCTTGGGAATTCAGATTTTTAGACTGGCATCCAGGTGATTCTTATCTACACTAAAGTTTGAAGAAAAGAATATATATTTGTGGATATAGTATAAGTATACTCTGTTAGTGTATGTATAACCCCATATCCTCAGGGATCTGCTTAGGAGAGGAGGTTATCCATTCTCCCTCTGATAGTACATTACTCACAAAACCAAGTGACTTTTTATACTACAGAACTGTGTGCTTTGCTAGGGCTTGGTGGTTACCTTTTCCTTCTACAAGCAAGCATTTCAACCAGCCCAAAATGTCAACAATTGAGTGTAGCTAAGATCTCTGCAATGTAGTTCTTACCACACATCTCCTGTATATTTATAATAGTTCATTATTTACATTTACAGGATTTCAAGGAAGATGGTTTATATTCCAAGGTCCCTGAGTTGAACAAGTGGTTTGTGACAGGCTGCTAATAGATGTACATTCTTCCTTATATTATGTTTATATTTATAGTAATATGATTTATTGAACAATGGACTGGCACTTCATGTGTGTTATGGCATTCAAACCTAAATATATCTCTATGATAAGAATATAATTATTCCCATTTTCATAATGTGGAAACCAAGCTAAATAACTTATCTAAAGTCACAGAGTCAGAAAATTCGTGAAATAAAATTTGGTTGTCTCCCAAGCAAATCATATTTATGAAATAAATAACAATGCCCTCCGGGTTCAGCAAAGATGGAAATCAAATAACTTTAGGTATACCAACCAACCAACCAATTCCCTGCTGTTAAGTTAGATCTTATTCATAGTGACTCCTCCTTGTGTTTCCGAGACAGTATCACTACAGAAGTAGATTGCCCAATCTTCCTTTTGAAGAGTGGTTGGTGGTTTTGAACCACCAGCCTTCTGGTTAGCCATCAAAAGCCTTAGGCACTATACCACCAAAGGTATACTGGATCAAAATAAAATTTCCTGAGATCTATCTTGTTGTCTTAGACATAGTTATGAAAATATTTTGAAAATATAATTGTTATTGACTTAAAATA
>NW_006922147.1:615259-620338 GCF_000298275.1 Orycteropus afer afer | reverse complement strand
TATCTCTACAGAAGTAGATTGCTCAATCTTCCTTCCAAGGAGTGGCTGGTGGGTTAGCAGTCAAATGCCTTAGACACTACAGCACCAGAGCTCCTTTAGTCTTTTCCCTTTAACACTTTAAAGATGTTTTTTGCATCAGATTTCTCCAGTGAAATACTTCATTTGATTTATTGACAGCTGTTTCCATGAGCGTTGATTGTGAATCCAAGTAAAATGAATTCCTCGACAACTTCAAACTTTTCACCATTTATCATGATGTCCTTATTGGTCCAGTTATGAGGATTTTCATTTTCTTTATGTTGAGGTGTAATTCGTAGTGAAAGCTGTAGTCTTTGATGTTCATCAGTAACTGCTTCAAGTACTCTTGTATTTCACCAACCATGGTTGTGTCATCCATATATTGCAGTTTCTTATTGGGCCTTCCTCCAATTCTGATATGCATTCTTCTTCAAGTAGTCCAGCTTCTCAGATTTGCTTGATGTACAGATTCAATAAATATGGTGAAAAGATAAAACCTTAACACACACCTTTCCTAATTTTAAGCCATCAGAGTCCTCTTGATCAGTTTGAAGGAGTGCCTGTTGGTTTATATACAGGCTTATCATGAGCACAATGAAATATTCCATAATTCCCATTGTTCAAAATATTATCCATAATTTGTTAGGATTAAAAAAATCAAATGCCTTTGCATAGTCAATAAAACACAGGTAAACAATTTTCTTGTATGCTTTGCTTTCATCCAGGATCCACCTGACATCAGCCATGATATTCCTCATTCCAGGTGCACTTTTTAATCAATTGCAATTATTTAATTATCTTTAGCAAAATTTTATTTGCGTGTGATATTAATGATATTGACAATTTCCACATTTTATTGGAACATTTTTCTTTGGAATGGGCACAAATATATTTCTTTTCAGTAATTCAGACAAGTAGCTATCTTCCAAATGTCTAAGCATAAAGTGAGTGGCTCCAATGCTGTATCGATTTGTTGAAACATCTTAGTGAGTATATTACCATTTCCTGTGGCTTTTTTTCCCCTCCAATTCCTTCAATGCAGCTTCAACTTCTTCTTTTACTACCATTGGTTCTAGATCATAGGCTACCTCCTTAAATAGCTGGATATCAATTAATTCTTTTTGATACAGTGACTCTGTGTATTCCTTCCATCTTCTTTTTAGGTTTCCTGTATCATTCAGTATTTTGTCCATAAAATCCTTGAATATTGCAGTTTGCAGCTTGAACCTTTTCTTCAGCTCTTTTAGCTTGAGAAATCCCTAGCGTGTTCTTCCTTTATGAGTTTCTAATTCCAGGTCTTTGTACAATTCAGGGTAGGTAGTTAATCTTTTTTGAGCCACTTTTTGAAATCTTCTGTTCAGTTCCTTTATGTCATCATTTTTTCCATTCAATTTTACTACTCTCCATTCAAGAGCAAGTTTCAGAGTCTCTTTTGACATCCATTTTGATCTTTTCTTCCTTTTTTATCCTTTAAATGACCTTTTGCTTTATTCATGTATAATGTTCTTGATGTCATCTTACAATACATCTGGTTTTCGGTCGTTGGTGTCCAATATGTCAAATCTGTTCTTCAGATGGTCTCTAAATTCAAGTAGGATATAGTCAAGGCTGTAGATTGGCTCTCATGGACTTGTTTTATTTTTCTTCAGCTTCAATTTAAACTTTCATGCAAGCAACTGATTGTCTGTTCAATACCACCCCCTGTCCTTGTTCTGACTGATGATATGGAGCTTTTCCTTGTCCCTTTCCCCAGATATAGTCTATTTGATTCCTGTGTATTCCATCTAGTGAGGACAACACATACATTTGCCTTGTATGTTTTGCAAAAAAGTATTGGAAAGAACAAGTCATTGATCTTGCAAACTTCTATTATGGGGTTTCTGGCATCATTTTTATCATGAAAGCCATATTTTCCAAATATACTAATGCTTCCTTTTTGTTTCCAGCTTTAACATTACAATCATGAGTATTTATCAATACATGTTGATAGCATGTTTGGTCAATTTGAGACTGCAAAACTTGGCAAAAATCTTCAGTTTCTTCATTTTTGCCTTTAATGTTCAGTGCACAAATTTGAAGTCTCCCTTGCTTGTTGTTGTTGTTAGGTGCCACTCGAGTCATTTGTGGCTTATAGAGAACCTATGCACAGCAGTACGAAACATCACCCTATCCTGTGTCATCTCCATGATTCTTGCTATACTTGAGCCCATAGTTGCAGCCACCCTATCAATCCATTTCATTGAAGGCCTTCCCCTTTTTTGTTGACTCTCCACCTGATCAAGCATAACATCTTTCTTCAGGGAAAAGTCCCTTCTGACAACATGACCAAAGTATGTGAGACAAAGTCTGGCCATTCTCCCTTCCAAGGAGCATTTCAGCTGCACTTCCTCCATCTATCTGTTAGTTCTTTTAGCAATCCATGGTACTTTCAGCATTCTTTGCCAACACCACATCTCAAAAGCATCAACTCTTCTTCAGTCTTCTTTATTCATTGTCCAGCTCTCACATGCACATGAGGTGATAGAATATATCATGGCTTGTATCAGGTACACCTCAGGCCTCAAGGATACATCTTTGCTTCTCAGCACTTGAGAAAGGTCCTTGGCAGCTGACTTGTCCAGTGCTCTACGTTGTCTGATGTCATGACTGCTGCTTCCATTGGTGTCAATTGTAGAACCAAGCAATGTGAAGTTTTTGACAGCATCGATTTTTCTCCATTTAACGTGATTCTGTTTATAGGTCCAGTTGTGAGGATTTTTGTTTTCTTTATATTGATATGTAGTCCATACTTCAGACTGCAGTCTGGAATCTTCATCAGTAAGTGCCTCAAGTCTTCCTCATTTTCAGCAATCAAAGTTGTATCATCAGCATATCATAGGTTGTTAATGATTCTTTCTCCAATCTTGATGCCACATTCTTCTTCATATAGTCCAGCTTCTTGGATTATTTGTTCAGCTAGATTGAATAAGTATGGTGAAAGGGTACAACCCTGATGCACTCCCATCTTAAATTTAAACCATGCAGTGTTCCCTTGTTCTGTTTGAACAGCAGCCTCCTGTTCAATGTACACTTTCCTCATGAGTACAATTAAGTGTTCTGGAATTTCCATTCTGCTCAATGTTATCCACAATTTGTTATGATCCACACAATCAAATGCCTTTGCATATTTTGCCACAAGTATACATCTTTCTGGTATTCTTTGCCTTGAGCCAAGATCCATCTTACAACAGTTATGATATCCTTGTTCCACATCCTCTTCTGAATCCAGCTTGCATTTCTGGAAATTCTCTGTCAATATACTGCTGTCACTCCCCAGAAGGAAGATTAGGCAATCTACTTCCATAGGGATACTGCCTCGGAAACCCAAGGAGGGGTCGCTATGAGTCGGGTCCAACTTGACTGCACATAACAACAACAGCAACAACATACTGTTGTAACTATTTTTGAATTCTCTTCAGTAACATAATACTTACATGAGATATTAATTATATTGCTCAATAATTTTCAAATTCTGTGGGATCACCATTTTTTGGAATGGGTACAAATATGTATCTTTTCTAGTCAGTTGGCCAGGTAGCTTTCTTCCAAATCTCTTGACATAACCAAGTGAGTGCTTCCAGTGAGGCATTCATTTGTTGAAACATCTCAATGGACATTCTGTCAATTCCTGGAGCCTTGTTCTTCACCAATTCCTTCATTGCAGTTTTGGCTTTCTCCTTCAGTATCACTGGTTCTTTATCATATGCTACCTCCTGTAATGGATGAAGACTGACCAGCTCTTTTTCTTACAGTGACTCTGTGTATTCCTTTCATCTTCTTTTGATGTTTCCTGCATCATTCAATATTTTGCCCATAGACTCTTTCAATATTGCAACTCAAGGCTGAAATGTTTTTCCTCGGTTCTTTCAGCTTGGGAAATGTCAAGTATGCTCTTCCCTTTTGGTCTTCTAACTCCAAGTCTTTGCACATTTTATTATAGTAATTGGCTTTGTCTTCTCAAGCTGCTCTTTGAAATTTTCTGTTAAACTCTTTTATCTTGTCATTTCTTCCATTTGTTTTAGCTACTCTCCACTCAAAAGCAAGTTTCAGAATCTCTTATGACATCCATTTTGGTCTTCTTTTCTTGTCTTTTTAGTGACCTCTCACTTTCTTTGTGTATGATGTTCTTGATGTCATCCCACAATTCTGGTTTTCGGTCATTGGTGTTTAATGCATCAAATCTATTCTTTAAATGGTTTCTAAATTCAGGGGGATATATTCAAGATCATATTTTGGCTCTTGTGGACTTGATTTAATTATCTTTAATCTCAAGTTGAACTTACATATGAACAGCTGATGGTCTGTTCCACAATCAGCTCTTGGGCTGGTTTTGGCTGAAGATATTGAGCTTTTCCATCACCTCTTGCCACAGATGTACTCAATTTGATTGTCAGATGGATATTAGCTGAAAGCAAAGAATACCAGAAAGATATTTCTTTATGTTTATCGACTATGCAAAAGCATTCAATTGTGTGGATCATTACAAATTATGGGTAACATTGAGAAGAATGGGAATTCCAGGACACTTGATTGTACCTATAAAGAAACTGTACATAGATCAGGAAGCTGTTGTTCAAACACAACAAGGGGATATTGGGTGGTTCAGGATAAAGAAGAGAGTGCATCTGGGTTGTATCCTTTCACCATACTCATTCAACTTGTATGCTAAGCAAATAATTCAAGAAACTGGATTATATGAAGAAGAACTTGGCATCAGGATTAGAGGAAGACTAATTAATAACTGCAATACTCAGATGACATAACTTTGCTTGCTGAAAGTGAAGATGACTTGAAGCACTTATTGATGAAGATTAACTACAGTTTGAACCTCAATACAAAGGAAACAACATTCCTTACAACTAGTCCAATAAACAGATTCACTATAAATGGAGAAAAGATTAATGCTGTCAAGGACATCATATTACTTAGTTCTACAATCAACACTGATGGAAGGAGCTGTCAAGACATCAGATGACGTATTGCATTGGGCAAATCTGCTGCAAAAGACCTCTTTCAAGTGAT
>NW_006922147.1:613684-615054 GCF_000298275.1 Orycteropus afer afer | reverse complement strand
TGTCCTGGAAGAAGTGCAACTGGAATGCTCCTTAGAAGAAGAAATGGCCAGACTTCATCTCACCTACTTTGGTCATGTTGTCAGAAGGAACCATTCCCTGGAGAAGGATATCATGCTTGGTAAAGTGGAGGGTCAATGAAGAAGGGGAAAGCTCTCAATGTGATGGATTGGCACAGTGGCTGCAATGATGGGCTCAGGTATAGCAAGGATCTGAGGTTGGCATGGGGTCTCTATGAGTTGGAGATGATTTGACAGCACCTAACAACAACAACAACATACTTAAATATCCTATTATTACATGAATCTGTCATGGTAAGTCTATCACATCAAATTAAATATTCATCAGAATGTTCAGAAGATAGAAACCATACCATTAATGAATGGTATATTTTTTTCTGCATTGAGATACCCCTTTGCTTGGGATTCAATTCTATTCCAATCAAGTGGACAAATTTCCATTTTTTATAAGTTGCCTTCTCTTCTGTCTACAGTTTGTAATTATAATCTTATGTCACCCTTGTAATTTTATACATATTGTACATTACAGTATATTTTTAAATTTTTATATCATTTTTACTGTTTCATTATGCATGTCCCTTATAGGCAATACTGTTATTTCACAGAATATGTACCAATACCTTACACATTGAGGGCATCCAATGTCACCTACTTATATAATTACAATAGGTACAGAAAGCAATTCTAATGCCTCACATTTATTATCAACACAATTGTCATTTTGCACCACACTTGTGACACACTTCTGAATATTCTGTAAAATATGGAATTATTGTGATTTCTTAATTCTGAGTAAATAAGTTAATCAACAAAGTGGGTAATGTTCTATATTAATTAAAACACAGGTCTGGCTGCTGTAACAAAGACCAAATAACTCTGGCAGAAAAAGCACTGTAGTATTTGTGCCATGGGATACTTCTATGTCTCTGGCAGTAGGATCCACTTGGCCTATTACTATTTATCCTATGTGCGATACAAATGACATTTTCTAAGCATGAACTTAAGTGAAAAGTGATATGAAGAACTGACTTTAAAAAGACAGACTTTTATTTATCTCTTAAATATGAATCTAAGTACAATCAGTCCAGGGCTGATACTGCACCTCCACTGTCTCAGGGATCTGGGACTGATGTCTCTATGATGTTGCTCCATTTGAAGAGGCCAAGACAGTTCATGACTACATCTGTACTACAAATTTTTAGAAGCCTCATTCCTTTCATTTAAAAGTTGAATAGATGATTCTGGCTACCTGGTCAATAGGAGCTCTGGTAGCATAGTGGCTAAGGCACTTGACTGCTAACCAGAAGGCTGGCGGTTCAAACCCACCAGCCACTCCTCAGAAGGAAGGTTGG
>NW_006922147.1:611921-612914 GCF_000298275.1 Orycteropus afer afer | reverse complement strand
AAAAAAAAAAAATCTCTAATTTATAGTGTTTTCCAGTTTCCATGGCGTACTTCCACAGGAGCCCTGATTGCACCAGGCCTTCTGTGGGAGAAAATACTTGGTAATCTGCTCCCATAAAGATTACAGCCTAGGATACCCTAAAGTGCAGCTCTAGTTTGTCCTATAGGGTCACTGTGAGTTGAAATCAACTTGATGGCAAAAACAACAACAAATACTTCCATCGTGGTCAATTCTAAACTAGTGTATGTTAACATGCTGTATGGTATGTTATGTCAACTAACTCTCAAAATGTTTAAGACATAAACAATCAGCTTTCACAACTTAAGGAGCCCTGGTAAAACAGTGGTTCAATCACTTCTCTGCTAACCAAAAGATCAGTGGTTTGAACCCACCAGCCACTCCACAAAAGAAAGATATGCCAGTCTACTTCTGTAAAGATTACAATCTTGGAAACACTGTGGGACATTTCTATTCTGTTCTTTAGGGCCTTTGTGAGTCAGAATTGACTAAATAGCAATGAGTTTGGGTCTGGTTTTGATTATCACAAGTATGTACAGGTTGGCTCCAGCATAGCCCTGAAATGCTGAGAAGGTTTAATTTAGTGCCTAAGGCACTTGACTAGTGACCAGAAGACTGGTGGTTCAAATCCACCAGCTAGTCCTCAGAAGGAAGACGGGGCAATCTACTTCCGTAGTGACACTGTCTTGGAAACCCAAGGAGGGGTTGCTATGAGTTGGGTCTGACTTGACGGCACATAACAACAACAATAAAGAGATCAGAAAAAGAAATATAATACAACAACATCTAAGCGATCTGGATCTGTGGGAGAAGATTGTCCCAGAGAAGGAAATAGCCGTGGAAAGAACTAAAGGGGTCTGGTATTTTTGAGGAACGACATACATCCCAACAGGGATGTTGCTGTTGTTGTTAAGTGCCGTCGAGTCGTTTCCGACTCATAGCGACCCCATGCACAGCAGAACGAAACACTGCCCG
>NW_006922147.1:607099-609341 GCF_000298275.1 Orycteropus afer afer | reverse complement strand
GGTAATGTACCAAACAGTGTTTCTTTGCTATTCATAAGGTTTTCCCTAGTAAGTAAAGGACAGTGAGGTAAGAAATGTAATTAAAGATGCAACTGGGCCAGATAATGTAAAACTTTGTTATTCCTTGAAAGGGTTTTGTCTTTTAATGTGAGTGAAATATGTAGCCAGTTCACTGAGAAACTTCCATAAGAGTGACATGGTATTATTTTTAGTTAAAATAATCGCACAGGTGGATACATTGGAAATAGATCATTAAGCATATGTAGAATCAGGATGTTTACTTAAAAAGCTATTGTCATAATTCAGGGAATCGATAGATATGGTCCAGGCCAATAATGGATCAGTTTCTGTGAATAAGAGTTGTTGGACTTTATATTGTAAGGTAGAGCCAATAGAATTTCGCAGAATTGTAGATGACTGGCAGGTTTTTTTAATCAAAGTAGTTGAAAGGATAGACATAGCTTTTTATACTTTAAGGATCTAGAAACTGAAAAGCACATTTTTTTTCCCCCTCTCCATCTATCACTGGTTGCACCATACACAACATATGATAGTAAGATAGAAAAAGGATAACCACAAGAAAACTTCTATATAAAGGAAAGAAGAGTTTCTAGCCATTACTTCAGTTTGGTACACAAAGGCAGGCGGCTAAGGTTCAAATTCACACAAATTTAATCCAACAAGATTGCCATATTCTCCAATATTTCTACTTTGAAACAATCTATCTCTTCCCTCATGTTCTTTCCATAACAGGATCACACTACTTTATGTGTAAGAAAAGAGTGATACATACTAATATTCTGATTTTTTCTTATGGACTCTTTAAATAACAAGCTATTTTGTGCAGTGTTCTGACTTTTGATATTTTCTCCATCACAGAAAATTCTACTGAACAGTGCCCTAACAAATGTTTTACCTTTGCATAAGGATAAGTGGTTTTCTGGACTGCAATATATGTGTTATTTAAGACCACAAAATTATGACATATGCTTGAGACTTATAACAGCAGCATTACTTTTAGAACAAAATTCTATATGAATTGAACTCTGTTTAAGAGTGGCTTTTAAAAGTCATATGTTTATTTATTTCTCAGATATTAGTATTAGTCGTGGGGGCTCTGGTTGCATGGAACCTAAGGCATTTGACTGCTAACCAGAAGGCTAGTGGTTCAAACCCAAGAGCCACTCCTAGGAAGGGAGATAGGGCAATCTACTCCCGTAGTGATACCACCTCGGAAACATAAGGAGGGGTCACTATGAGTGAGATCTCACTCCAGAGCAGTGAGTTTGTTTTTTTGGTAGTACTAGTCAAAGGAGCTCTGGTGTCACAGTGGTCAATGCATTCTGCTACTAAACAAAAGGTCAGTAGTTTGAACCCACCCATTCTTCTGTAAGAGAAAGATGAGGCAGTCTGCCTCTGTAAAGATTTACAGCCTTGGGAACCATATGGGGAAGTTCTACTCTGTCTTGTCCAGTTGCTTGGCCTAGGAATCAATTCGATGGTGATGGGTTTTAGTTTATTTTAGTTCTAATGATAGCATTTCAGAAGCAAAGACCCAGGTTTCTATCTAATTGTTCTTTCATTCCACAGGTATTGTCTTGGTTAACATGTTTTAGTTAAATCCTTTAGTGAGTCCATGTTTCAATCAGCCAGAAGAAGGAATAGAAAAGTAAAGGGCACACCTATTTCCTTTAGAAGTAATATTGGGAAGTTGCACAGCTCACTCCAAATGCCTTTAGCCATAACTTAATCATACAGCTTCTCAAAGCAATCAAATGCAGCTAGATATTGTAGACTTTATGTTTGATAGACATGTTGTTGTTGTTGTTGTTATTATGTGCTGTCAAGTCAGACTCAATTCTTAATGACCCCTTCTTGGGTTTCCGAGGAGGTTTCACTATGGAAGTAGATTGCCCAACCTTCCTTCCAAGGAGTGGCTGGTGGGTTTTAACCACCAGCCTTCTGGTTAGCAGTCAAATGTCAGAGACACTACGCTACATGTGCAGCTAAAATTCTATGGCTGCATTATTAAATTTTTTAAATAAAATTAATTAAAAAAAGAACAGATGTTGAGTCATACCTAAGAACTGGTATTCAAGTTTCTATGTAATTTTTTTCTAAGTACTAGGCAGGTGGATCCACACTTTAAATATAGTGTATGTTTTTAAAATCCCTAAAAATAATGTTCTATGATTAGGTATGTCTATGAAATGGAGAGTGTATGCAAGAACATATATAGGGT
>NW_006922147.1:601809-606418 GCF_000298275.1 Orycteropus afer afer | reverse complement strand
AAGTGGGAGGGGAGCTGCTGCATTGTGGTAAACTGTGGTCTATGTCATTAGAAAAGGTATATGTAAACTGCTGTATGAAAAGTGAATTTGCTCCATAAATCTTCACCCAAATTACAATAAAAAAAAAAAAAAAATAATGTTCTAATTTTAGATTTAATATTTAGGCCAAATTATCAAATTGATTATTTTCTAAATTTCATTTCCCCAACATATATACAATTTAACATTCATTAAGTTATAGAATTATCATAAGCTTCATTTTCTTTATCAAGAAAGTAATAATGATATTCTCTCACTGGCTTGAGAGAAGATGAAATAAGATAAAATATCTAATTTTCTTTGAGAATGAGTACCTATTATGTACAAGGCTTTGAGTGATTTCCATGCATTTGTCATTTAATTCTCTCAACAATCTTATGAATTAGACACTGTGCTGTCATCCTTGTTTTTCCAATAAATTAAATGAGTCACATATCCCAGCTTCACCCAGGGTTTCAGAGGTGGTTGAATTTTATAATTCAACCATTTCAAAAATGGTTGAATTTCCATACATTCTGGATTTAGAAGCTTCCTCTCTAATCCAATACACTATATAAAGAATTTACCACAGTCCCTTAGCGGAATATGTGCTCAAGTATTATTACTCATTGTGGGAAGTAGAACAATCATCCCTACCCCTCAAAGATGTTCACTTCCTAATTCTTGAATTTTGTAAATGCACTAGGTTATACAGCAAAAAGGAATTAAAATTACAGATGAAATTAAGTTTGCTAATTAACTGATCAATCTTCCAAGATTCATACTTTGTACATCCCATGTTCCAACTATTAATGAATGTTTGCAGCTATTTCACCTCAGTTTGAGTCTTGCCACTTCAGCAAATGGAGGTCTCAAAAGTTTCACTTTATCCATATCAGTAAAGTTGATTCTACTCTGATGATGCAGCTCTTTCCCAGTCATATTTTGAGAGCCTTTTGACCTAAGGAGCATGTTCTCTTGCACTGCATCAGACAATGTTTCTGGGCTGCTCATAAAGTTGTGCAGTAATATATCAGACAGTGTTTCTCTGCTATTCATAAGGTTTTCCCTGGACAATTCTTTGAGAACTGGATGGCCTTTTCCTTCTTCCTAGTCTGGCTTAGTCTGTAAGCTTCTTGAAACCTGTGCATCGTGTGCAACACTGCTGGCATTTGAAACACTGGTGGCACATTCTCAAGCCTCACAAAAACATGCTAGCCACCTTAGTATGACAAACTGACAGGCAAGTTTGTCTCCCTTAGCTGTTCAAATCTTTCAGCTTCCTGTGTCCCTCCCCTTACCTGAGCTCCCTGCTGTTCAGTTTGGCATCTGCCAGCTTTGAATCCAGGAAAATTGGAAATTATCAAAAATGAAATGGAATGCATAAAGATTGACATCCTAGTCATTAGTGAGCTGAAATGGATGGATATGGACCATTTTGAATCAGACAACCATATGATGATCTACTCTGCCAGGAATGACAATTTGCAGAGGAATGGCATGGCATTCATCATCGCAAAGTATGTTTCAAGATCTGTCATGGAGTGCAATGTTGTCAGTGATAAGATAATATCCATATGCCTACAAGGAAGACCAGTCAATACTACTATTATTCAAATTTATGCACCAAACACCAAAGGCAAAGATGAAGAAATTGAAGATTTTTATCAACTTCTACAGTCTAAAATTAACTGAATATGCAATCAAAATGTGTTCATCATCACTGGTGAATGGAATGCAAAAGTTAGAATAAAAGAAGAATCACCAGTAGTTGGAAAATTTGGCCTTAGTGACAAAAATAATGCTGGAGATTGCATGATAGAATTTTGCAAGACCAACGACTTACTCATTGCAAATACCTTTTTTGCAACAACACAAATGGCAGCTATACATGTGGACTTCACCAGACAAACTTCACAGGTATCAGATTGACTATGTCTGTGGCAAGATGGGATGGAATAGCTCAATATATTTGGCAGAAACAAGACAAGGAGCTGATTGTGGAACAGACCATCAACTGCTTATATGTAAGTTCAGCTTGAAGTTGAAGACAATTAAGATCAGTCCACGAGAGCCAAAATATGACCTTGAATATATCTCCCCCTGAATTTAGAGACCCTCTAAAGTATTGATGTGATGCATTGAGCACCAATGACTGAAAATCAAAAGAATTGTGGGATGACATCAAGAATATCATACATGAAGAAAGCAAGAGGTCATTGAAAACACAAGAATGGAAGAAAAGACCAAAATGGATGTCATAAGAGACTGAAACTTGCCCTTGAGCAGAGAGTAGCTAAAGCAAATGGAAGAAATGACAGAATAAAAGAATTGAACAAACGATTTCAAAGAGCAGTCAAGAAGACAAAGCCAATTACTATAATGAAATGTGCAAATACCTCGAGTTAGAAAACCGAAAAGGAAGAACAGGATCAGCATTTCTCAAGCTGAAAGAACTTAGGAAAAATTTTAAGCCTCAATTTGCAATATTGAAGGATGGTATGGGCAAAATATTGAATGATGCAGGAAGCGTAGAAAAAAGATAGAAGGAATACACAGAGTCACTGTACCAAAAAGAACTGGTAGACCTTCATCCATTTCAGGAGCTAGTATATGACCAAGAACCAATGTTACTGCATGAAGAAGTTGAAGCTGCACTGAAGGGATTAACAAAGATCAAGGCTGCAGGAATTGATGGAATACGCATTGAGATGTTTCAACAGATGGATGGCCCACTGGAAGCACTCACTTGGCTATGCCAAGAGATTTGGAAGACAGCTACCTGGCTAATAGATGGCAAGAGATCCATATTTTTACCCATTCCAAAGAAAGGTGATCCCACAAACTGTGGAAATTATCGAACAGTATTGTTAATATCACACACAAGTAAGTTCTTGCTAAAGATAATTCAAAAATGATTGTAGCAGTATATTGACAGAGAACTTCCAGAACTGCAAGCTTGTTTCAGGAGAGGATGTGGAACAAGGATATCATTGCTCATGTCAGATAGATCTTGGCTCAAAGCAAAGAATACCAGAAAGATGTTTACTTGTGTTTATTGACTATACAAAAGCAGTGGATTATGCAGATCATAACAAATTATGGGTAACATTGGGAAGAATGAGAATTCCAGAACACTTGATTGTACTCATGAGGAACCTGTACATAGACAAGGAGGCTGTTGTTAGAACAGAACAAGGGAACACTGCATGCTTTAAAATCAAAAGGGAGTACCTCAGGATTATATCGTTTCACTATACTTATTTAATCTGTATGCTCAGCAAATAATCCAAGAAGCTGGATTATATGAACAAGAACGTGGCATCAGGATTGGAGGAAGAATCATTAACAACATGTGACATGCTGATGACACAACTTTGTTTGCTGAAAGTGAGGATGACTTGAGGCACTTGCTAACAAAGATTGAAGAATACAGTCTACAGAATGACTTACATCTCAATATAAAGAAAGCAAAAATCCTCACAACTGGATCTACAAACAGCATTACAATAAATGGAGAAAAGATTGAAGTTATCAGATTTCACATTGCTTGGTTGTACAATTGACTCCAGTGTGAGCAGCTCTCAGGACATCAGATGATGTATAGCACTAGGCAATCAGCTACAAATGACCTCTTTCAGGTGCTGAAGAGCAAAGATGTCTCCTTGAGGACTAAGGTGCACCTGATCCAAGGCATGGTATATTCAATTGCCTCATATGTATGTGAAAGCTGGACAAGGAATAAGGAAGATCAAAAAAGAGTTAATGTTTTTGAGTTGTGGTGCTGGCGAAGAATGCTGAAAATACTATGGACTGCTAAAAGAACTAATAAATCTGTCCTGGAAAAAGTGCAGCTGGAATGTTCCTCGGAAGTGAGAATGGCCGAACTTAGTCTCACCTACTTTGGTAATGTTGTCAGACTGGACCATTCCCTGGAGAAGGATATCATGCTTGGTAAGGTGGAGGGTCGATGAGAGAGGGGAAGGCCTTTAACAATATGAATTGACACAGTGCCTACAGCGATGGGCTCGAGTATAGCAAAGATTGTGGAGGTGGTCTGCAAATGGACAGAGTTTTATTCTGATGTGCATAAGTCACTATGAGTCTGCTAGGACTCAACAGCACCTAAAAACAACAACAACAAATCATCTGACCAAGGAACCCTGGTAATTCAATGGTGAGAATTAAGGCTGGTAAGTAAAAAGTTGTTAATTTGGATGATTGGATTCCAAGATGGTGGAATAGGCAGAGAGACTGCACAGACTCTCTTCAACAAAGAAAAGGGGAACCAATTAACACAGACACAGAAGATAAGCCTGGACCCCTGAGCCTTGAAGTAAAGGATATAGAAGTGGACTAAACCCCAACTAGCAGAAGAATTTACAGGAAAATACCAAAAAAGGAGACATATGGAACTGCTGTCTGGCAGTGATCCTGAGCTATCCTGATGGTACAGACAGCTTGGAGATTCCCAAGTGGTGGTGTTGTTGTTGTTATGTGCTGTCGAGTCGGCCCCGACTCATAGAGACCCCTCCTTGGGTTTCCGAGGCAGCATCACTACGAAAGTAGGATTGCCTAACCTTCCTTCCGA
>NW_006922147.1:594397-596528 GCF_000298275.1 Orycteropus afer afer | reverse complement strand
CAAAGGGCCAAAATTCATTAAATGGGGAAGAGAATGTTTGTTTAATAAAAGCTGCTGGCAAAATTCTATATACATTTGCAGAAAAATGAAACAAGATTTGTACCTCACACTGTACACAAAAATGAACTCCAGATGGATCAAAGACTTAAATGTGAAACCTAAAACTATAAAGCCCCTCAAGGAAAAACTAGGGACAAATTTAGAGGCCCTCATATATTGTATAAACAGACTATCAAGCATAACCCAAAATACACAAACAGCAGAAGAGAAACTATATGAATGGGACCTTTTAAAAATTAAATTTTTATGTGCTTCCAAAGACTTCTCCAAAAGAGTCTAAAGAGAACCTACAGATTGGGAAAAAAATATTTGGCAATGAGATATCTGACAAGGGACTTATTGCTAGAATTTATAGAAAACTCCAGCAGCTCAATAACAAAAAGACATATAATCCAATTAAAAAATGGGAAGAAGATATGAATAGACACTTCACCAAGGACGATATTCAGGCAGCCAACAAACATATGAAGAAATGCTCATGATCACTAGCCATTAGAGAGATGCAAATCAAAACAACAATAAAATACCATCTTGCTCCAGCACTAGCAGCAAAGTTCAACAAATCAGAAAATAACAAATCCTGGCAAGGATGCAGAGAGATTAGGACTCTCATATACTGTTGGTGGGACTGTAAAATGGTACAACCATTATGGAAATCTGTATGGTGATTCCTTAAAAAGTTGGAATTTGAAATACCATGTGACCTCGTCATCCCATTACTAGGTCCATATCCTAAAGAATGAGAGGCAGGACAAGAACAGACACACACCCATGCTCATCACAGCACTATTTAAAATAGCATTAAGTTGGAAACAACTTAGGTGTCCATCAACTGAGGAATGGATAACCAAATTATGGTACATATACACAATGGAATACTATGCAACCCTAAAGAATAACACAGAATCTGCAAATCACTGCATAATGTGGATGAACTTGGAGGACATTATGCCGAGTGAAATAAGTGAATCACAGAAGGACAAATATTGTATTAGTCCATTACTGTAAATGTCAAGGAACATTATATATATATGGAAGGAAATTTTCTTTGTTAGTTACCAGGGGTGGAATGTAGGGTAGGGAACACTGTTAGAAAGGTAGATATAAGTATTGATTTGGGTGAAGAGAATGGCAATGTGCCAAATGTGAGTGATCAACATGGTGTCATTGAGGAAGAGGAAGACATAGAGAGGTACATGGGAGGTGCAGACAACAAAGATGAACTCTTTTTCATATACAGTACTGCATTGTCAGATGAACTCTTTTTCACATACAGTACTGCATTGTCAGTGAAGGCAAACACAGGTATATGGATGGACAAAAGGGTGGACAGGATGAACTATTAGGTATGTCTGTGCAACAGGGAGTGTAACCAAGACCATGTATGGGGGTGGCAGACAATGGTTCTACAAGTGTTTTTATATGTTCTGTAAGAATTCCAGGTGTATATAGCTGACAAGGGACAGGTTGTAGTCACTTCTTGGTCATAGCCAGCTACCCAGAAGGAGGAAGTAGTTGAACCTGTGGGCTCGGGACCACAGTCGCAAGGGACATCAAGCTCAATTGACATAACATACTGCATAAAACATTGTTCCACCTCCTACTTTGGTGAGTAGCAACTGGGATCTTAAAAGCTTGCAAGCAGCCATCTAGATGCAATGATGGGTCTCTCCTCGTCCAGAGCAAAGAATGAAAAAAATACATTTATATTCACGGAAACAATTAATCCTAGAGATTGGTACACCATGAGATTCACAGCCTGTATGACTATGAGGCCAGAAGAACTAGATGGTGCCCAGCTACCACTATCAACCACTCAAAGGGGGATCTATGTAGGAGATCCTGGATAGAGAGGGAGAACAATGTGGAACAAAACTCAAAATCATTTGGGGAAAAAATGGGTGAGCAGGTTTGCTAGTCTGGTAGAGCCCATGGAACCACTGAGACTATGGCCCCTAACTGCCTTTCAGGTCTGGAATTGAACCCACACCTGTGGCTTCCAGTCAAACAAAAGAAGGCATATGAGTTGAACTTTTACCTGAAGTGGATACACTCCTTGGAGAGAACAATC
>NW_006922147.1:593648-594297 GCF_000298275.1 Orycteropus afer afer | reverse complement strand
TCTGGTTAGCAGGCAAGTGTCTTAGCCAATATGCTACCAGAGCTTCCAATGTAGGACCTAAGAATTAACCTAAAAATCAGTCCTGCTAGCCAGAGACTGCAGGGAGGACTGCTCTAGTGGCTGGGGAATAAAAGGGGAAGCAGTGGTGAAGAGGAAGATGGGCTAAGCTGTAGACTTTAGCCCATCTGGATGGCACTGCCATTTTGAATGTTTACAAGGAGCTTAACCATTTAAAGAGACAGCGCTCTCCAAGATTCCAGAGGCTTAAGAACAGATTCTGTTTGCCAATAACCCCAAGGGCACTCCGGACCTACACTACTGAAAAGGTGCGACATTCCTATTGTTACTCTTACACCCCACACTTGCTTGGTGAATGGAGGTGTGGCGATCCCCCATTCCCACCTACCTTTTGGGCCCACAGGAACTCCATCACAGTCAGTGTGCTCAGACGGAGCCTGTGTACCGTGCCCTGTCCTCCACCGATACTTTTTTTTCCCCCTTTTTTTCTTTCTTGCTTTCTTTTTTCTGGTGATTAGTTTCCTTGTATTTGTCAGTATTAAAACAAATATTATTATTAATACTTTTGTCCTTTTTATTATTATTATTAATCTTCCCCTCCCAGGTCCTAGTTTACAACTTTTTTTTTTTT
>NW_006922147.1:591805-592262 GCF_000298275.1 Orycteropus afer afer | reverse complement strand
AGGAAATCAATACCATTTACAATAGCTACCAAGAGAATAAAATACTTGGGAATAAATCTTACTAGGGACACAAAAGACTGGTGTAAAAAAAAAAAAAAAACTATAAAAAACTACTTCAAGAAACCATAAGAGATCTACATAAATGGAAGAACATCCTATGCTTGTGGATACTAAGATTGAACATTGTGAAAATGCCAATTCTACCCAAAGCAATCTATATATTCAATGCAATCCCAGTTCAGATCCCATCAAAATTCTTTAGGGAAATGGAAAAACCAATCACTAACTTTACATGGAAAGGAAAGAGACCTCAGATAAGCAAAGCACTATTGAAGAAGAACAAAGTAGGAGGACTCACACTGCTTGATCTCAAAACCTACTATATTGCCACTGTAGTCAAAACTGCTTGGTATTAGTGTAATGACAGATACATAGACCAATGGAATAGAATTAAGAA
>NW_006922147.1:587835-591705 GCF_000298275.1 Orycteropus afer afer | reverse complement strand
CTCAGAAGGAAGGTTGGGCAATCCTACTTCCATAGTGATACTGCCTCGGAAACCCAAGGAGGGGTCGCTATGAGTCAGGGCCAACTCGACGGCACATAACAACAACATCTTAAAAAATTAGGGTGTGTCTGTTTAGTGCATTCACAAACTCTCTTTAAATATGGAAGAAGGAGACAGAAGACACCAAGTCAAAGTAATGGCATATGAGAAAGACTCCTTTGGCAATTAACCATGGAAAAAATGAGCTAGGGTAAGAAAACAGCCTCTAGTAGGTGAAAAAGTCTCATAATAGGAAAACACTTTGTGATATTTGCTATTTAAAGGCTTCTACAGTAAGATATCATTTTTAATGAATATTATTATCAGTTCTTTGATTCTCTATACAGTGAAACAATTATATGTTCCTTTTAAAAAATTATTTTTATCATTTCTCTGTCCAAGTATTAGATGTTCTAGGTAGATAATCAAATTGTCTTCAAATAATGATAATTTTGCAAATGTCTATTTTTGTTCATTTTATTGCATTGGTTATGGCTCACAAAGAAATTTTTTAAACTAGCAATGACAGTGGGAATTTTGTACTATTTTTTATAATAATGAGGATACCTCTAATTATTTACTAATTAATATGATTATTAGTATTATTATCCATTGTATGTTTCTGGAAGTTATTCTTTATAAATGTAATGAAATGTATTATTTTTCTCTCATAGCCTAAGAATTTTTAAAAAAAGATGTTGCATGCAATTTTTTCAAATATTCTGCTGTCTATATTATATAAATGAATATTCTTGTCTTATTTCTGACTTTAGGAGCTCTGGTAGCATAGTGCCTAAGACACTTAACTGCTAACCGGAAGGCTGGCACTTTAAACCCACCAGCCACTCCTCAGAAGGAAGGTTGGACAATCTACTTCCACAGTGATACTGCCTTGGTAACCCAAGAAGGGGTATCTATGTGTCGGGTCCAACTCATCGGCACATAACAGCAGAAACAACACTTCTGACTTTAGTGGAAATGCTTCCAATATTTTACCATAAAGCAAGATAATGGTTGCATATTTTAATTCAAAGTGTTTTCACATTACATCTGAGGCAGCTTTTTTATCCAACTGTTCTTTAAAATTGTGATATTCAATCTGCTAATATCTTTTTTTTATCTATTTTTACTTCAATCCCATTACAGTTAGAGAGCCATATTTTGCATGGTTTCTTTACTTTTAAATTTGGTAACATATATTTGTGGCCCAGATAGAGGTCTATCTTGGTTTATATTCTATATTAGCCTGAAAAGAATGTACATCCTGATGTTGTCATGTGGAGTATTCTATAAATGCCAATTAGATCAATTTGATTGACATGTTGTTCATGTCAACTATGTTCTTACTTATTTTTCGTTGGTTAATCTGATTACTGAAAGAGGACTGTTGAAGACTCTAACTGCATTAGTTGATTTGTCTAGTTTCCCTTTAATTTCTTTCAGTTTTTGTCTCATATATTTTGATAGCATGGTCTCTGGAGATTATCTATAATTAAATCATGAGATTTAATCAATTTTGTTATTTTATTATTTTTCTGTATAATTCCTTACTAATTACATTAAACTTAAAGCCACTTCCTTTATATTTCACCACTGACTACATGATTTACTGATTTTTTTTCTTGTATTTGTTATGTATGTGTATGTGTTGTTTATATGTTGTTCCATTTATGTCAAGTAATATTTTTTACATAAATTATAAGTGTTAATCTTTTTGAGTGCTTGAATTTCCCAAATAGTCTTTATTCTCCCTTTACACTTTTATGGCAACTGTACTAGAAATAGATTTCCAGGTGCAAAAACATTTCATCAAAACTTTAAGGACCTGGCTCATGCAATGTTTCATGAGAATCTAATCCTTGTATTTCACCGGTAGCCCTCTGTATTCCTCAGAACATTTTGTTGTTTTTCCCATATTGTTTGGGAGTTTTAATATTTTACAAGCTCTTACTGGATTTTTTTTCTTTTTAATTATCATTCTTGGATAACTTTTTAATCAGAAACTATAATTTTTTTTTTTAAATGCTTTGATCATTTATCCCCTTCTGTGATCTCTCTTTCTGGCTTTTAGAAATTCTCTATTTAAATTCCAGATTATACCATCAACATACTTGATTTTTTACCAATAACTTAGCTTTATTTTTATTTTTTACACAAAATTGTGGTGTAGACCTTTGTTCTTCTAGCTCAGTAATATATTCTTCAATAATTCTAATATTTTGCTTGTCTAAGTTAATTTATATTTCTGAGGAATCTGTATTTATTTTCTGTAGCACAAATCTACAGTCTAGTCTGTCCTTATCATTCCAATGTATTTGTGAACTTTATTTCTTTGTTTTCTATAATAACTCTGTTACCTGGCCAATGCGATGGCACTTAATTTTTTTTTAAATAATATATTTACATACATCATTATAATAAGCATACATCAGTATAAATATACAACTGTTTATATAAATTTAAAATTACATATAAGCCTTTAAATTTCTAAATAAATTATATATGATAAATATATATTTTATGTAATCAACCTCTCTTAAAACAATAACATTGTAGATGTTTTCCAAATGACAAAAATTTTAGAACAAATGATTATAGAATAAGTTTAAATATTTTATTTATTGATTATTTGGTACAAATTACTGTTATAAACTTTTTGTGTATGTGGCAAGGGTGACAATAACTAAGTAATTCATACCTGCAATAATTTGGCATAAGGAAATATATAATTCTTTTCTTGTACATTTCTCCTTAAATTGAAAGTCATTAGGTAACTTGTGGTCTCTAAGGTAGAGAAGTTTTTTTCAGCATCAGTGATAACATCCATGATGCTGAACAATCTTTCAGCTTCTGCTTAATTTTACAGCAATTACATTAAAAATGTTTAACCTACTCTGTTCTCTTTTTTTAATGTTAAATATCTCTACTATTGAAAAATCCATAAAAAGTAGTTTCTTACAATGGTATGTTTAATTGGATGAACACTAATCCTGCAGAGGCAGTGTACCATGGCACTTATAAACCTGGCCTCTGTTATCAGGTTGCCTTCATTTGAATCCCAGCTCTGTCTTTTTCCATTAAGTTACATCTTTGTGCCTCAATTACCTCACCTGTAAATTTTATAGCATTGTCTTGTCTTGCATAAAACAAGAGTTATGCCAAAAATTAGATCTTCATTTTTTCAATATAGCAATATTTGATAATGCTTATGATATATGCAAATTTTTATGTTTTAACCAATTGACCATACTAAAAGAAAATTATATTAAAGAAATGCTGACTGGTAGGGTGAGTGGGTCATCATTACAGTGGTAAATCTCTACTGGGAGAATGTGGGGATACTTTCTCTGAGGTGTCAAGACTTACACTAACTGACCTAGTTCTCCAAGCATGTTTATTTGATTTCTTTAGAAATTTTTTTGGTGATTCAATACTTAACTTCCAGCCATCTGTTCATGGGGATATGAAAATAGGGTTGGAGGGATCAACTTTCTCATTTAAATTTTTAGTGAATCTATAATTACGTTCATTCTAACTTTCTATCAGCTTTGGTGCTTCTAAGAGCCTAACTGCTGCAAGAGATTGCAAAGCAAATTGCAGCTTTCCTAGGGATAGCTTCCTCTATGTATAACCCAACTTCTTACCAACCAAACTCACTGCTTTAAGTCAATTCCCACTCTTACCAATCCCCAAAATGTTTCCAGGCCTGTAGATCTTGGTAGAAGCAGATTGTTTCATCTTTCTTCCAGGGAGCATCTGGTGGGTTTGAACTAAAGTTATTTTGGTTAGCATCCAAATGACTTAACCACTGTAGCACAAGAATTCCTTAAC
>NW_006922147.1:580618-584943 GCF_000298275.1 Orycteropus afer afer | reverse complement strand
CTTGGAGAAGGATGTCATGCTTGGTAGGGTGGAGGGTCGATGAACGAGGGGGAGGCCTTCAACGAGATGGATTGACACAGTGCCTGCGATGATGAACTCAAGTATAGCAGGGATCCTGGAGCTGGCACGGGATCAGGCAGTGTTTTGTTCTGCTGTGTATGGGGTCGCTATGAGTTGGAAATGAGTCAACACCTAACAACAACAATCTATTTTAAAAGTGGTAAAACATTTCAAATTCTATTAGACTCAGTTTTCCAAATATAAATTTAACAAAACCTTTAAAATCAAGTATTTGTACATATTGAGAAAATTGTAGTGTATCCTGGTGTTGTGGAATAATGGATTCAGTCAGGCCAAATTTTTTTTTTTCCTTTTATGGGACAAGGGTAAGTGTTTAGATTTATAGAAACATATACCACCCTTAAATAAGATTTTCAAACTCATCATGCATCATACTACTAGAGACATTGGGAAAAACTTTAAATTTACCTTCTAATAGATAAGGATACAATACAAATTAAATGGCAATTTTCAAAAATCGATATATTATTGCCAAAGGGGTAGGGAAGCTGCATCTTCTGACCTACTCTAACCCCACAAGAGGAAGACAGAATCACTATCAGCAGCCCAAGCCCTATCCCTGTGAGGCCAGATATGCTGCCTCCCTCCAGCCCTTTCACCAGCCCTGACACCAACATTTCCTCCAGCACCACCCATAACCTCTCTGCTGGGTTCAGTAATTCACTGCAGTGGCCACACAGAACTCACAGATTATGGGGTTTATTAGGGAAGCAAAAGGCTACAACTGAAATTCAGGAACACACTCAGTCTCTCTCAGCCTGCTGTCTCTCAGCCAATGGTCTTTTTCAGTCTCTGTCCCAGCAATGTGTGTCTCTCGGTGTCTCTTTCTCAGCAGCACGTGTCTCTCAGGTGCGCATTTTTCTCAGTAGCACCTCTCTCTCAGCCAGCAGTCAGAGTGACTTCTTCTGCCTCTAGGAGGGCTCCTTTTGAAACCAAACCAACCAATCCCAATATCAGAATTTTATATACCTGAGAGAGTGAACTTCCCAGAAAATTACTTTGTGTTGCTGTCTACAGAATACCCCAGGTGGATGATTTTAACAATCAGGAACTCTTAAGTTTCTCACAGCAGATTCCACCATGGAGTTTACAAAGACTTACGGCTGGAAAAGCCATACGAGATAATTTACTACACCACAATTATTTACTCCAAATTTGGTTGATATCAGGGTAAAGTTCTTTGAAGACTAGTCTTGTTATTTTTCTGTTTAACACTTCAGTAATGATGCAATATATGGAGTAGTTGTTGTTAATGCTCTTGCTGTGTGTCACTGAGTCATTTTCAACAAATAGTGACCTCTGTGACAGAGTAGAACCACTCCATAAGGTTTTGTAGATCTGTAATCTTTATGAGAAGATTGCTAGGACTTTTTCCCACAGAATGGCTAGGTGGGTTTGAACCATCAACCTTTTTGGTTAGCAATTGAGCACATAATAGTTGCAACGCCAGGGCTCTTTATATGGAATAAAGAGCACAATATTATTTTTCTTAATTATCAAGATATGTATAATGTTTTAAATTATAGATTAAAATTAAAAAGGCTCTTCGGCTTGTGACAAGAACAAGCACAAATGAACCAATTAAGTTTCAAAATGTCATTTGCAGAGTAGTTTATTACAGAGCAGACCAAGCCATATATTGACAATCTAGAGATATCTTCACTG
Source organism: Orycteropus afer afer (assembly GCF_000298275.1). Lineage (NCBI taxonomy): Eukaryota > Metazoa > Chordata > Mammalia > Tubulidentata > Orycteropodidae > Orycteropus > Orycteropus afer. The sequence goes on along the minus strand of NW_006922147.1, from coordinate 583,197 downwards.
TCAACCTAACTCAGGGTCTCAGAGCTGACCACAAATATAACATTGCATTTCTCATACAGATATCTAACCATATCCTGTATTAATTGGAGAGCATTAAGTCATGTGTACTGCCTTGGCTGACTTGTGATAGAAGTTTCAGAAGAGGGAGATTAAAAGTTTCAATTTTATTTTAAAAAACCCTGTGAGTATACATCTGAAAAATAATTTATTTATTAAGTATCTTTTAAAAGTCCTGCTTTCTTTTTATAAATTCCTTGTTGGATACTCAAAATGCATATTACAATATTAACAGTTCTGAGAGGATATATTACAAGACCAGCCCTTTAACTTTATTTAACCCAGTATTGTCCAAGTTTATTTAACCCTAAAGCCCTTTTAGGAGCTCTGGTAGCATAGTACCTAAGGCACTTGACTGCTAACCAGGAGGCTGGCAGTTCAAACCCACCAGCCACTCCTCAGAAGGAAGGTTTGGGCAATCCTACTTCCGTAGTGATAACTGCCTCGGAAACCCAAGGAGGGGTCGCTAGGAGTCGGGGCCGACTCGATGGCAAATAACAACTAACAACAACAAAACCCTTTTATGGTGTGCTTCAGTTATTAACTCTGTGAAATACACTTTGGGAAATATTAAGAACAAATTATAATTTTTTGAATTATTCATTCATGTACATGGAATAGCATAACATTTATCACAGGACTAACCTTAGAAAATTATTTTGTTTTCTAATTTTCTCCATTTGGATAAATGAAGCAGTACAATTAAATTGTGTGATTTTTCTTGCTATAACTATTCTGAATTTAGAATCTTGTCTTTTGAGTATTATGCTTACTGAGACATTCCTATGTGAAATTAATCAAAATTCCCTATACAACAATTGTAGAAATTTTGTATTACACAGCTGTTTGAAGAAATGGAATTTTATACAAATAGAAGATGAAGTAAGCTTGTTTTGTTTTGTTGTTGCTGTTATTTTCGTTTAACATATGACAGAAAAAGACCCAGGTTCAGTGATAACAAATAATTTGGATACATTAATTATGTATGAAAAAGTATTTTAGTACCTTCGCTTTTCTGTACCTTCAATTATAAAAAATTATTATGAAACATAACTGGCCTATGACATCTTTCTAAGGACCAAGTCACCACACATAAATAAAACTGACTTCTCAATTTGTTGGTGTTACTCAGAAAGAAAGGTATGCTGCCTTAATTCTTTTAAACTGAGTTCTGAGATGCCCTATACTTCTCTGGCTTTTTTCCACTTTTCTAGGAAAATACAATCCTTTAAATTATATCCTCTTGTCTAGGGTTTATATATCACTAGGGGGAAACCCTAAGTATGTGTAAATGATTGCATTGAAGCATTTCCCCACCAGCGTCTATTCTCCATATTTCATTTTTTAAATCAATTTAGAATGAACTTAAAGATATGCAATTATTTCCTTTGAAATGTTCTTGATAAAAACGTTCTTCATAGAACCCCAGAGTAGAACATAAAGAGATACTTTTAAAATTCCTCAATCATACTTAAAGTACAGACCTCTCAGTAAGAGTAGCACTAAGTATTGAGTCTTAGGCACTCAAACATTTCAAGATCTAGGCCAAGAGGAGAAAGTAGGAAAGGACACCATAAATATGCTATCCATAGCATTGAAGACAAACCAATAAAGTATTCTGCATTTGGAATTCAAGTCCAAAAGAAACCCACTGCTATTGAGTTCGTTCCTACTCATAGCAGCCCTGAAGGACAGAGTAGAATTGTCCCAAGGTGTTTCCAAGACTGTAATCTTTAACAGAAGCAGACTGTACCTCTTTCTCTCACAAATTGGTTGGCGGGTTTGAATCACTGATCTTTTAGTTACTAGCCAGCACTTTATCTCTGCATGGTATCCATTGCCCACCAGTAGCACTGAATCTTTGCTTTTGCTTTATGCTTTACATGAATGTCTGAAATACAACCAGAATTTCCCTTACTAGTGAAGGTAGTGAGACTTAGACTTGTTTTGTACACATCATGAGGAAAGTTGGACACATCATGAGGAAAATTGCTAGGAAAGTACGACATGTTTGGTAAAGAGGAGAGCTGAGGAAAACAAGACCACATAATCTACATATTCAAACAAAACAATAATCATGAAGATAATGAAGGACCAAACAATGTTTCTTCTGCAAAATATTAGTTCACCAAGAGTTGGAGCCTACTCAACAGCAACTGACAGCAGCCCTTACTAGTAATTTCCATTTATACCAGATACTTCCGTTTTCCAGTTTGCATAAATAAACTCACCGAATGTAAATCATTTTTTCCTATTAAGTCCCACATTTTCAGGTTTCATATTAGTTTTGAGGGAGCTCTGGAAGCGTAATTCCTAAGGCTTCCCTTCCCTTATTCCTTTTTCTTTTCCCTCTTCCTCTTCAGATTCTGGCAGTTTTGTTGCTGATCTTTTTGTTTTGTTTTTTTGTTTTTAACTTCCCTTCTTCTGGTGGTGTAGTGCCTAAGGCACTTGACTGCTAACCAGAAGGCTGGTGGTTCAAACCCACCAGCCACTCCTTGGAAGGAAGATGGGGCAATCTACTT
>NW_006922147.1:567567-579933 GCF_000298275.1 Orycteropus afer afer | reverse complement strand
TTTTTTTTTTTTTTTTTGTATCCTGAGACCCACTCCAAATTCTTATTTGCCTTTTTTCTTTGTTTTAAGACCCTATTGCTTACACAAACTAGATTCCAAGTTGTCCATCATCACCTCACCTCAAATTAGCAAAAACAGCTTAATAGGAGGACCCCTCTGAATTTCCTCATATCTACTATTCTTTCTACAAAGTAAAATAAATCTCTTTGCTTCACTTCGTTTTATTATTATCACATTTTAATCAAATCATACATTAAAAAGTTAAATTGCTCTAGAAGGCTGATAATGAAAAACAGCAATTCCTTGTTATCCAAAAGACTCACCATAGTGCCAAGCTATTTCTTACGATATCTGGGCTTGTCTAGCCAGAAGGAAATGTCTTCACTGTGGCCTGGTCACTCCTACCCCCTGGATCTGCGGGGCGGGGCCAACCCTGGGCTGAGACCCAGCTAATAAAGCCTCCGGCAGGCAGCCAGGGTATTTATGCAGAGGGCCCGGCACAGGTTCAGTGCCCACTGCAGCCCCTGCCTTGCCCTGCCCACCACAGCCAGCCTCGAGCCAGCGTAGCACCAGCAGCCAAGCGGACACACCTCAGACGCGGCTTCCATTCCTCGTGTTTATATTTATATTACTCTTATTTCATTTATCAGTTTTAGATATTATCTATTTCCTATTAGTGAAAATGAGGACTTGAACACTCATGGAACGTCTATCTCTCTCTTCTCTACATCCCACCCAATGGAGTTGTACGAAACTTTGATCACTTATTACTTGTATTATCATTGTTTAAATATCTACATCTAAGCCAACCTTTTACACAAACCTTTGTTTTTCATAGAATTGTAATCTTCCTGTTACCTCTGTCTTTTCCTTAGCAATATGAGTCATTATGGTTGATCATTTGTCCCTTTATTTATTTCCCAGAAACACACTTCAAAATTTTTTTTTCCTTCTGCTAAAAGTTCTTTCTGTGCCTGTTACTCCTCTGTTATTCTGATATTATTCTTTATTTCTCTCCTTAGGTGGAGCTCTGTCTTAAATTCCATGTATTGTTCTTTCCTGGTTTATTCTTTTGATGACTGACATAATAAGAAAGATTACATAAGAAATCAGTAATTCCAGAAACTGAGTGTATGGAAATTACTTCTTTCCTCTGAACCTGAATGGGAATTTGTTTCAGTACTGAAAATATATAGATTAAAAAAACATTTTCATATTGGATTCTATCTTAAAGTATTTCACAGTTCTGTATTGATATAATGCTGTTGTAAATGTTGTCACTTTGTATACGACTTTCAGTCCTTCTGGAAAATTTTGGCATTTCACTTTTATAACTTCATATTCTGAAATTTTATAACATTGTGAATTGGTGATACTTTTCCAGTCATTGTGCGAGAGTCTCTAAGAGGTCTTTAAATTTGAAGACATGTGGTCTTAAATTCTGATTTTTTTTTCCTGGTATTACCACTTTGACCATTTCCTCCTTTCAGATGTTTTTTTTTTTTTTTTTTTTTCCCTCCATTTTTTTTATCTTTAATTTTAGATATTGGTCTCCCTTCACTGATAATCTGATTATATTAACATTTGCTTTCTTTTTTCTGTAACATTATATTTTATTAACTTTCAGTGATTTTTCTAAACTTCATTATTAATATGTTCTTTTGATTGCTCTTTGCTATTATATGCTCAATCCCCAAGAACTTTCTGCTATAAATGTATTGATATTATAAGAGCATATCATTTGAAAGCAAAAACAAAAACAAAAAAAAAAATTTATTAGAGTATTTCATATATAAAGAAAAGTCCACAAATCAAGGACAGTTAAATAAAGATTCAAATTTTGTATACATCAGACTAACTAACATACAACTCAAGAAATAAAGCATTACTAGCACTGCCCTGAAGGGGCTCTAGTGGTGTATTGGGTAAGGCATTTGGCTGCTAACTGGAAGGTCAGTGGTTCAAACCTACCACCAGCTACTAGAAGGAGGCAGATGAGACAATTTGCTTCCATAAAGATTTACAGCTTTAGAAACCCAATGAGGGTCACTATGAGACAGAATCAAGTCCATGTCTTTTTTTTTTTTTTTCTTTAGCACTGCCATTGGGCAATCTATGACAAAAGACCTCTTTAAAGTGATGAAAAGCAAAGATGCCACTTTAAGGAATAAGGTGCACCTGACTCATGTTATAGCACTGCCATTGAGCAATCTATGACAAAAGACCTCTTTAAAGTGATGAAAAGCAAAGATGCCACTTTAAGGAATAAGGTGCACCTGACTCAAGTTATAGTAGTTTTAATTGCCTTATATGCATGAAGAAGCTGGACAAAGACTAAGGAAGACTGGAGAAGAGTTGATTCATTTGAATTATATTCAACAAAGAATATTAAACACACTATGTACTTTCAGAGAACAAACAAGTCTTGGAAGAAGTACAAAAAGAATGCTCCTTAGAAGCAACATATGTTGGTCATGTGATCAGGAAGGATCAGTCTCTGGAGAAGGACATCATGGTTGGTAAAGTACCAAAAACCAAACCAAACTCACTACCATAGAGCTGATTCTGACTCATAGTGATACTCTTTGGGTTTCCAAGGTGATAAATCTTTACAGAAGTTGGTTGCTTCATCTTCCTTCCACAAGCAGCTGGTGGCTTTGAACTGCTAACCTTCTGGGTTAGCAGTCAAATGACTTAGGCTGTATGCCACCAGAACTTCCCAACAGAAAAGATAAAGACCATCACTGAGACACAGTGGCTGACACAATGATTTGAAATAGCAATTGTGAGGATGGCACAGAACCAGGTAGTTTTTCCTTCTGTTGTACATAGGGTTGCTATGAGTCAGAACAGATTTGACAGCATGCTATAACAACAAAACACTGACAAAGTCCACACTCCTCAGGGCCTCCAACCAATCATTCACCACCCCTGTCACCTTACCTCAGTGGAAACCACTATTCTGACTTCTAAGAATACAAAGCATATTTGACTTCTTTAGAAATTTATGTATGTGGAATCACATTTATGTACTCCTTTATACCTCTCATTTTACTCAATAGTATTTGTGATACATATCTATGTGTTATATTGGTCCACAATTCATTCTTATTACTGTGTAATAATAAATATTATTATATATTATGTTATATAATATTATATATCACATATTACATTATGTATTATATATTATATATTATCATGGTGCCTAAGACACTTGACTGCTAACCAAAAGGCTGGTGGTTCAAACCCACCAGCCACTCCTCTGAAGAAAGGTTGGGCAATCTACTTCCATAGTGATACTGCCTCGGGAACCCAAGGAGGGGTCGCTATGAGTCGGGTCCAACTTGAAGGCATATAACAACAACAACAACATATTATATATTATATGTTGTATATTATATATTATGTAATAAATATTATAAATTACTATGCAAATAATAAATATTATTTATTTTCTGAATACATACAACTTCCTGATTCATCTGTGTTAGTTTCTTAATGCAATTGTAACAGATAAAAACAAGTGTAAGACTTTAAAAGATAGAAATTTATTTTCTCACAGTTCAGGGAACAGAAGTCCAAATTCAGAGCATCTGTGATAGGAAATGGATTTCTCTGTCAGCAATGAGGGATGATCTTTGTCGCTTTCATCATTTTGCAGCTTAGGCATCTGCAACCCCCGTTTTGCTTTGTTCCTTCATTTAGCATCTATTTTGTCTTCCCTTTGGGGTCGAGTATATCTAGGCTGTTGCTTATAGTGCTGAAATGATTAACTTTAGGTCACACTCTACATTGATATGACCTCATTAACATAACAAAGAAAATTCTGTTTCCAAAATAAATCACTGCCATACCTCAGAGATATTGTGGATTCCATTCCAGAATACCACAATAAAGTGAGAATCACAATAAAGTGAGTATCATAATAAAGGAAGTCATATGGTTTTTGTGGATTCCCAGTGCATATAAAAATTATGTTTACACAGTACTATAGTCTTTTAAGGGAGCTCTGGTAGCATAGTGCCTAAGGCACTTGACTGCTAACCAGAAGGCTGGCGCTTCAAACCCACCAGCCACTGCTCGGAAGGAAGGTTGGGCAATCCTACTTCCGTAGTGATACTGCCTCGGAAACCCAAGGAGGGGTCGCTATGAGTCGGGGCCGACTCGACAGCACGTAATAACAACAACAACAACATAGTCTTTTAAATGTGCAATAGTATTATGAAAATATTTAAAGTATTGTGAGAATTGCCAAATTATTACATAGAGACATAGAGTGAGCACATGTTATTGGAAAAACTAAAATAGATAAACTTGCTATATACAAGGTTGCCACAAACTTCCATTGTAAAAAGTTCAATATCTACAAAGCACAATAAAGTGAAGCACAATAAAATGAGGCAGGCTTGTACATCTACAATGGACCTTGATTGCCTTTTCCTTCCCCAAGATACCACACTGGCCCATTACATGGTGACATCACATTGATTGAACTTGTTAAGCAAGAAGTATCAACTTTTCTAGACTTACTGGTAAGAAAGTTGTGTCCTAGAAGTTTAAAAGTAAAACTCACAAAAATTCAGGCAATGTCCACCTCAGTGAAATTTCCAGGCATCCAGTAGTGTGGGGATATGTCAAACTTATTCCTTCTAAGGTGGAAAATAATTTGTTTCATCTGGCGCCTTCTATAGCTAAACAGAAGGCACAAAGCCTAGTCAGCTTCTAGGGATTTTGGAGGCAATATACCCCTAATTTGGGAGAGATACTACCCCCACTTACTTAATGACACAAGAAGCTGCTGGTTTTAGTGGGACACAGAACAAGACAAGTCTCTGCAACAGGTCCAGGTTGCCATGTAAGCTATGCTCACACTTGGACCATATGATCCATTGGATCCAATTGTGCTTGAAGTGGCAGTGGCAGATATAGGTGATGTAGTTTGGGGTCTTTGACAGAAACTATTGCTGAATCACAGTACATACCCTTAGGATTTGAGAGAAAAGCGTTGCTGTCCTCTACAGATTACTACTTTCCTTTTGAAAAAGAGCTCTTTGTTTCTTATTGGGCCTTAGTAGTGACTGAATGCTTAACCACAGGCCACGAAGGTGATATGTGACTTGAGCCGCCCGTCATGAATTCAGTGTTGTCTGATCCACACAACCATAAAGTTGGATATGTACAGCAGCATAAGTGCTAAGAGAATCAGCTTGCATAGGCCCTGAAGGCCCAAGTAAATTGTGTGCTTCTCACTATTGCTACATTATCATCTCTTCTCCAGCCTGTACTTGTAGCCTCCTTGGATCAGTTGTCTGGAAGGGAAAACTTGAATCGTGTTTAAAATTATTTTTTAAATATGTAAATTGTAAAATTTGTCTATTTAGGTACTATTTCCTATAATTTCACTTTTTGAGGTAGATGTATATTTCTCCTGAGATCATTGTATTTCAGTTGAAGGACTTTGCCACTTCTCCCAGCACAGGTCTAGTTGTGATGAAACATTTTAGCTTTTGTATGTCTGAAAAACATTTTATTCCAATATCCTTTTTCAATTATATTTCACTTGATATAGAATTCTACACTCATTGTTTTGTTTTTTTTTCTTTCAGTACTTTAAATATATTTCTCCAAAATATTCTTGTTTACATTTCTTTTCAGACCAGAAATCTGCTCTGAATCAGAATAATAAATATCCGATTCTTACTTTATTCTTCTGCATGTAATGTGCCCTACCCACCCATGCTTGATGTTTTTAAGATTTTTCTCTTTATCACTGATTTTAAGCAATTAGATTATGGTATCCATAGGTGTGCTTTCTTCATGTTTCTTGAACTTTTGTTTCCTTGATCTTGCATCTAGTCTTTTACAGTTTTAATTAAATTTAGAAAATATTTGCAATTATTTCTTGAAATAATTTTCTCACTCCCTTTCTTAATCCTTTCCTTGAGGACATCAGCTATATATATATATTCCATCCATTGCCATTGCACTGGTTCCAACTCATAGCAACCCCCTGTTGTTGTTGTTATTATGTGCCGTTGAGTCAGACCCAACTCATAGCGATCCCTCCTTGGGTTTCCCAGGCATTATCACTACGGAAGTAGATTGCCCCATCTTCCTTCCAAGGAGTGGCTGGTGTGTTTGAACCTCCAGTCTTCTGGTTATCAGTCAAGTGCCTTAGGCACTATGCTACCAGAGCTCCCTCTAGGACAGAATAAATTGTCCCATAGAGTTTCGAAGGCTGTAAATCTTTTCATAGGAAGACCACCATATGTGCATTACTTGCTGAGTTTAAAATGCTGACCTTTCCAGCTAGCAGCTGAGTGCTCAACCACTGTGCTACCAGAGCTCCTTGCATATGTATTAAACTGCTTGAATGTGACTGATGGGTCATTGATGCTCTATTTTTTATTTCAAAATTGTTTCTCCTTATATTCCATCTTGATTAGTTGCTACTGTTAGGTCTTCAGCTCCACCAATCTATTCCTCTCCAATGTTTATTTAGCTGTTAATCCAATCCAGTGTATTCTTTAGTTTAGGCATTATAGATTTTATATCTAGCAGCTCAAGGGAGATTATTTTAAATCTTTATTATCATTACTTACTATGTTCAATCTTCGTTTTACCTTTGTTTTCTTAACATATACAATAGAATATTAATAACTCACCAATTCTAACATAGTTGTCAGCTCTGGGTTGATTTTAAAGGATTTTTTTTTTTTTTTTTTTTTTTCCTATCAATAGATTTATATTTTCCTATTTTCTGCAGAATTGCCTATTTATGTTTTGTCATACATTGTGAATTTTCCTTTGCTAGTTGTATAGCTTTATAAATAATTTTGAGCTTTGTTATAATACATAGTTATGTTACAAAGAAACACATATTCCTCAAATTTTCATTCTACCTAAGGCATTTGACTGCTAACCAGAAGGCTGGTGGTTCGAACCCACTAGCCACTCCTCAGAAGGCAGATTGGGCAATCTCCTTCCGTAGAGATACTAAACTAAGGAAGGAGTAGGAAACTACTGGATGGTAGTGAGTTTTTTTGTTTTGTTTTGTTTTGTTTTAATAGTTCATTAAAGAGCTCTGGAGGCGTAGTGCTTAAGGCAGTTGACTGCTAACCAGAAGGTTGGTGGTTCAAACTCACCAGCCACTTCTCTGAAGGAGGATTGGGCAATCTACTTCCATAGATATAACACCTTGGAAATCCAGTGAGGGCATGCTATGAGTCAAATGGACTCAATAGCAGTGAGTTTTTTTTGTTTTTTTGTTTTTTTTTAATTCATTCTGCTCAATTATTAGGTTTTATCAGTTCCAGTTATACAAATGGTAGACTTCTTCATAAATATCTTTGCTTCATAAATATCATACTTTATTTTTCCTGAGCTTCAATCTGAATGTTTTAATGTACTTATTTTCTAGTTTATTATAATGTTCTTTAACCATATCTAAAATATATTAACTTTATCTTTGCAACTTCTTAAAGAAGTTTTTTTTCTGAAAATTTTATCTTTGTAGATTATAATTCTCTTATGAAATATTCAACTTTCATTATATTTTCTTGCATGTTGCTATGATACCGGAAGCTGTGCCATTGGTATTTCCAATACCAGAACGGTCATCTGTCATGGGCAGGTTTCAATGGAGTTTTCAGATTAAGACTAATTGATAAAGAGGACCTGATGATCTATTTAAAAAAATAATTCCAGTGAAAACTTTATGGATAGCAATAGAACATTGACTGATATAGTGCCAGAAGAAGAGCCCCTCAGTTTTGAAGGCACTTAGAATATAACTGGGAAAGAGCTGCCTGCTCAAAAGAGAGTTAACCTTAGGGATGTGAATGGAGTAAAGCTTTTATGACCTACATTTCCTGATGTAGCATGACTGAAAATAAGAAGAAACAGCTGTCATCTTCTGTTAATAATTGGAACATGGATTGTACATTGAGATGGATTTAGACAGTGGCTGCAACAATGGCCTCAAACATGTTAACAATTGTTAGGATGGTGCAGAACCAGATAATGTTTCGTTCTTTTGTATGTAGGTTTGCTATGAGTTGGAACCAATTCAATGGAACCTAACAATATTTTAAAGATAACTCAAAAACAAGCCATTTTTTGGGGAGGGGGGGTTGTTTCCATTGACACTTTTTTTTGATGAGTAACTAGGTCTTGCCTTTAGTACTTGTCCCTTGGTATGTCTTGTCATTGCTTGCAAAATGTCAGGTATTTTACATGAAAAAATATAAACACATTTTGTGGAACTGAATAAAGTTATTTTCCTGGGAAAAGATTTTCTTTAGTAAAGACAAGTAATTAGTTTAACAAAACATCCCTTTAATAAAAACAGGGATTTAAGTATATTTTAAATTTCATATGAACTGCTGAATTTTCAAATTTTTTCAGTCTTAAGGTTTTCTTAAAGCCTAGAGTGAGCCATTCAGAAATCCCAACTGAAAGTCTTGAATGTTAGCAGATCTCTCAGGTAGGAACTTAATTTTTCCCTCCATCCCCCCCCGCCCCACCCCACAACCACCCCCCCACCCCTGCTTTCCCAAGAATGCCTAAAGCTTTGATGAAATTCTAAGCCTTTGGGTTTCCCTTTATGAATCAACAAACTCCTTCAAGAGAAAAGTAGTACTAAATGCCATACCCATACCCTATACATCTCTTGTCTCCAGGACCTGCAAGCTTTTGTTATTTTCTCATATCTCCAGTGACATCTATCAAAAATTTTATGATATATAACATTTCCTATTGGTTCAGCAGGTAATATGGCATAACGTGAGCTAACTTGCAATAGCTGAAATCAAAAGTAATACATACTACTCCGAGTTCGGTTAATACATTCCACAGTTATCTGATCTCTATGAAGCTATCAAGAAGGTTTTCTTTTTACATTTTTCATCTATTCCATTTCTTATTCTATTTTTTCTGATGTTGTCTCTCTTTTTATTCTTTTGCTTTCACATTGAAGCTTTTTTATGCAAAGGTGTGGTGGTCTTTGATGCTTGATTTTATTCAAGAATAAAGAAACAAAAATTTGTTGGAAACTTTTTGTACAAGATCTGAGCTTAACACTTAGTAAACCTTATTTGGAAGAATTGGTAGCCAGCTTAATACTTTGTATAGAGATCACAGAAATTGAAGTATCTTTCAGTATTCTCTATAGAGTAATTAAGTTCCTTCAACATTGAGTTTTTACAACTGGTCAGTATTTATTTATTTATTTATTTATTTTGGCAGGGAAAGGGAGAAGCATCAAAAAAAGGAGATTGGAGATTCAACAAGTGACATGCATATTTTTACTTAAACCATTCTTTCCTTTTTTTTTTTTTTTTTTTTTTTTTTTTTTTTTTTTTTTTTTTACTTGTAACAACTCGTCCCAACCTTACACCTACCATCCATTGTGCCCGTGCCAGGTGTCCCTGATTTTAGAGTAACTTAGGTATAAATTCTGCAGACAAAAGCAAAGCATAACCAATAAATAAATAAATAAGTAGATTGAATGACTACTACTCTTTATATAAGTTGGGTAAAGAAATTTAAATAATGTCCACAAACTTCAGTACAGACTTTCTACCATACACTTTGTTCAGCCCTTTGTTTCATACATAAATTTCACAGTACTTTGCTTCTAAAAGTTCTTTCTGAGGTTCTTCAAGATAATTTGAAATGTTGTTGTTGTTGTTAGGTTCTGCTGAGTTGGCTCTGACTCACAGTGACGCAGTGTACACCAGAACAAAACACTGCCTGTTCCTGTGCCAGCCTCACAATCCTTGCTATAGCTAAGTTTATTGTTGGAACCATATCATTAAGGGCCTTCCCCGGTTTCACCGACCCTCTACTTTAACAAGCATGATATCCTTCTCCAGGGAATGGTCCCTTCAGACAATATGATCTAAATAGGTGAGACGAAGTCTGGCCATTCTCACTTCCAAGGAGAATTCTGGCTGCACTTCTTCCAGGACAAATTTGTTTGTTCCTCTGGCAGTCCATGGTACTTTCAGTATTCTTCACCAATACCACAACTCAAAAGCATCAACTCTCCTTCAGTCTTCTTTATTCATTGTTCAGCTCTCACATGAATGCAAGGCTATTGAAAACACCATGGCTTGGATTAGTGACATCTTAGTTTCAAAGAGACATCTTTGCTCTTCAGCACTTTAAAGAGGTCTTTTGCAGCTTTTGTTATTTTGCCAAATAACAAAATGCCCAGTGCAATATGCCATCTGATTTCTTGATTTCTGTTTCCATTAAGATTGATTGTGGATCCAATAATATGAAATCTTTGACAACTTCAAACTTTTCACCATTTATCATGATGTTGCTTATCTGTCCAGTTGTGAGGATTTTTGTTTTCTTTATATTGAGATGTAATCCATACTTCGGGAGCTCTGGTAGCATAGTACCTAAGGTACTTGACTGCTAACCAGAAGGCTGGTGGTTCAAATCCACCAACTGCTCCTTGGAAGGAAGATGGGGCACTCTACTTCCATAGTGATACTGCCTCGGAAACCCAGGGAGGGGTCGCTATGAGTCGGGGCCAACTCGACGGCACATAACAACAACAATAATCCATACTTCAGACTGTAGTCTTCAACCTTCATCAGTAAGTGCTTCAAGTCATCATCACTTTCAGCAAGCAAGGTTGTGTCATCTGCATATTGCACATCATTAATGAGTCTTTCTCCAATCATGATGCCACATTGTTCTTCATATAGTCCCGATTCTCAGATAATTTGCTCAGCATACAGTTTGAATAATTATGGTGAAATGATACAACCCTGATGCACTCCCTTCCTGATTTAAACCATGTAGTGTCCCTTTGTTCTGTTCAAACAAGAGCCTTCTGGTCTATGTACACATTCCTCATGAGCACAATTAAGTATTCTGGAATTCTCATTCTTCTCAATGTTATCCATAATTTGTTATGATCCACACATTCGAATGTTTTGTATAGTCAACAAAACACAAGTAAACATCTTTTTGGTATTCTTTGCTTTCTGCCAAGATCCATCTAACATCAGTATTGATAGCCCTCATTCCACATCCTCTTTTAAGTCCAACTTGGATTTCTGGAAGTTCCTTGTCAATATACTGCTGCAACTGTTTTGAATTATCTTTAGTGAGATTTTACTTGCATGTGATATTAATGATATTTTCCAATAATTTCCATATTCTCTGGGATCACCTTCCTATGGAATGGGTAAAAATATGGATCTCTTCCAGTCAGTTGGCCAGGTAGCTAGCTTCCAAGTTTCTTGGCATAGATGAGTAAGTGCCTCCAGTGCATCATCTGTTTGTTGAAACATCTCAGTGAATATTCTGTCAACTCCTGGAGCCTTGTTTTTCACCAATTGCTTCAGTGCAGCTTCAACTTCTTCCTTGAAAACTATTGGTTCTAGATCATACGCCATTTCCAGAAATACACAAACATTAAGAAATTCTTTTTGGTACAGTAACTCTGTATTCCTCCATCTTCTTTTGATGTCACCTGCATCTTTCAATATTTTGCCCATAAAATCTTTAATATTGCAACTCAAAGTTTGAATTTTTTCTTCAGTTCTGTCAGGTGGAGAAATGTCAAGCATGTTCTTCCATTTTGCTTTTCTAACTCCAGTTCTTTGCACATTTCATTATAATAACTGACTTGGTCTTCTTGAGTTGTTCTTTGAAATCTTCTATTCAGCTCTTTTATCTTGTCATTTGTTCCATTTGCTATAGCTACTATCTGTTCAAGAGCAAGTTTCAGTCTCTAATAACATTCATTTTTTTTTTTTTTCTTCCTGTCCTATCTCTTTAATGACCTTTTGCAGTCTTCATGGATGATGTTCATGATGTCATCCCACAATTCCTCTGGTTTTCTGTCATCAGTGATCAATGTGTCAAATCTATCCTTCAGATGTTCTCTAAGTTCAGGTGGGATATAATCAAGATCATATTTTGGATCAAGTCTTGTGAACTTGTTTTTATTGTCTTCAGCTGCAACTTGAACTTGCATATGAGCAGTTGATGGTCTGTTCCACAATCAAGTCATAGCCTTGTTTTGGCAGAAGATATTGAGCTTCTCCATTGCTTCTTTCCACAGATGTAGTTGATGTGATTACTGTGTATTCCATCTGGCAAGGTCTACATGTATAGCTATCATTTATGTAGTTGAAAAAAGGTATTTGCAATGAATAAGTCATTGGTGTAGCAAAATTCTATCATGCAATCTCTGGCATCATTTCTTCACCAGGGCCATATTTCCCAAATACCCATGATTCTTCTTTGTTCCTAATTTTGGAATTTGAATCACCAGTAATAATTGACACATCTTGATTGTATGTTTGCTCAATTTCAGACTGCAGAACATGGTAA
>NW_006922147.1:548673-563447 GCF_000298275.1 Orycteropus afer afer | reverse complement strand
TTCCTGGCTTTTAAACCCCTTTCTCCTGCTCTTCCCGCTTGCTACTTCGGTCATCCCTGAGTTGTCTCTCCTCACCTGTAAGCTTGGGGCTGACTGCACATATATATTCCAAATTATTCTAAAGAACCTCAGAAATAACTTGGAGATGCAAAGTGCTGTAGAATTTAAGTGTGAAACAAAGAGCTGAATGCAAGTATATTGGTAGAAAGTTTGTACTGGAATTTGTGCACACTAGTTAAGTCTCTTTATCCAACTTATTTAAAGAGAATTAGGTTTTTTTTTTGTATTATTTTGTATTATTTTCTTTTTTTCCACAGAATTTGCACTTAAGTCACTCTAAAATTAGAGATACTGGCATGGGCATAGTGGATGGTAGATGGGAGAGTGGGATGAGGTACACGTTAAAAAAAAAAAAAAAAAAAAGCTTTAAGTAAAAATATGCACATCACTTGTTGAGTCTCCAATACACTCTACTGATGCTTCTTTTTTTTCTTTTGAAAAAAAAAAAAAACCTGACTAGTTATAAAAGTTCTATGTTGAAGAAACTTAATTACTTTATAGAGAATACTAAAACATACTTCAATTTGTGATATCTCTTTAAAAAATATTAAGTTGGCTATCAATTCTTCTAAATACTGTCTACTGATTGTTAAGGCCAGATCTTGCATGGAAAGTTTCCAACAAGCTTTTGTTTCTTTATTCTTAAGTATGAACACAAAATCAAGATTCAGTACCTATTACAATTGAAAAAGAGAAAAACAGTAATTCTGACAGTTTAACCAGTAAGAAACATTATGACAAGTGGAGAAAATATTGATATTGTGTAGGATTTCATTTTATTTGGATCAGCAATCAACATCCATGGAAGCATCAATCAAGAAATAGCACACCATATTTCATTGGGTGAATCTGCTGCAACAGATCTCTTTAAAGTGTTAAAAAACAAAGATATCACTTTGAGGACTAAAGTGCACCTGATCCAAACAGTGGAATTTTCAATGGGTTCATATGAATGAAAAATAGTACAGTGAAAAATGGAGACAAAAGACCTGACACATTTGCATTGTCAAATGGCAAAGAATATTGAATATACACTAGACTGCTTGAAAAATGAACAAGCTGTCTTGGAAGAAGTATACACAGAATGCTCTTTAGAAACAATGATGACTAGATCTCATCTTATTTACTTTGGACATGCTATGAGGAGGAACCAATTCCTGCAGAAGGACATCATGCTTCAGGAAATACGTTATTGTTGTTAGGTGCCTTTGAGTCATTTCCAAGTCATAGTGACCCTATGTACAGCAGAAAAAAATAATGCCTGGTCCTGTGCCAGCCCCATGATTCTTGCTATACCTGAGCCCATCATTGCAGACATTGTGTCAATCCATCTAATTGAAGGTCTTCCCCTTTTTTGTTGACTCTTCACTTCACCAAACATGATATCCTTCTCCAGGTAATGGTCCCTTCTTACAACATGACCAAAGTAGGTTAGAGGAAGTCTAGCAATTCGTGCTTCCAATGAGCATTCTGGCTGCACTTCTTCCAGGAAAGGTTAGTTCTTTTAGCAGTCCATGGTACATTCAGCATTCTTCATCATCACCATAGCTCAGTAAATAAAATTTGTTGTTGTTGTTATGTGCCATCCAGTTGGACCCAACTCATAGAAACCCCTCCTTGGGTTGCCAAGGCAGTATCACTATGGAAGTAGATTGCCCAAACTTCCTTCCAAGGAGTGGCTGGTAGGTTTGAACCACCAGCCTTCTGGTTAACAGTCAAGTACCGTATAGGGTTTGAAAAAAGAGGAAGACTCTCAACAAGATGCATTAATAAAATGATTGTAGCAATCAACTCAAATATAACAGTGATTATGAGGATTGTGCAAGACCAGGCAATGTTTCATTCCATTATAAATAATGTGGCTATTAGTCAAAACCAACTAGAGGGCACCTAACAAATCAATAATACTAACTGAAATGTTGACTATTCTTATGTAGTAAGTGGTAGTGCAGAATAAATCCTGATGATCTACTTCTGAAAGTTCACAGCCATGGAATATGCTTGGAGACCAGTTCTATTCTGAAACATTTATGGTTGCCATGAGTTGAAAATGAATTGCCAGCAATAGATTTAAGTTTTTTTTTTTTTTTTCTTTTTAATGTAGACATATTTAGATAATCTTCTGTTTGTGACCAGAAATCCCTTGCCCAACTATCAATTAAAGAGCACAGATAATTTTCCCTAGCCTACCTACAATCTTATTTTCTACTTAATATTTAACAAAATTTTGTATTGCCCTCTTTGTATTGCCATATCATATTGCCAATATTTTTGCCATTCATGTAGTAACTTGACAATCAAAAGCCCATGTATTCTCTAAATGCATGTAACAAGTCCCCCCATTTTCATGTAGGTTTTTGTTACAGTATGTTAAATCTACACCTTTTTGGTATTTCCTTATTATTCAATTTATGATTCTCATAGGTAGGGGCAATCAGGAAAAGGTTTGGCAGATAGTAATTGCAGTCCGGGAGCCATTACTATGCCATAAGGAATATTTATAGAAATTTGCAGACTTTTATTAATAGTATAATAATGAAGGTAACCACTGTCATGTAATTGGTGGGAGTTGGAGGTAAAGCAATGTGTGGAACAATCCTTAACAACAAAGTACTGAGCCTTGATCTTCACAAAAATCTAATATCGTAGGAAATAGAAATTCTATTTGTGTAGTTTCTACATCCCCATTGTTGTTAGCTGCTGTTGAGTAGGCCCCCAACACATGGTGACTTCATTCACAGTGGAATGAAACACATGGCAGATCAAACTGATGTGATCCATAGGATTTCCATTGCCTAGAAAGGAGCTCTAGTGGCACAGTGCCTAAGTCATTTGACTACTAACCAGGAAGTGGGTGGTTCAAAGCCACCATTGTCTCTATGGAAAGAAGATAGGGCAATCTATTTCCATAAAAATTTACCACCTTGGAAACTCAATGGGGTTGCTATGAGTTGGAATCAACTCAAAGGCAATGGGTTCATTTTTTGTTTGTTTGTTTTTGATATTTGGAAGTAGATCACCAGGCTTTTCTTCCAACTCCATCTTAGTCCAGATGCTCTGCTGAAATGTTTTCAGCATCCTAGCAACACATAAGTCTCCGCTGAAGACAAGCGGTGGCTGCTATGTTTTCAGCATAGTGTTTAATTCACTTTAAAAATTTTGTTATATAATATAATCTATATATTCCAGAATACAAATATTATTTAAGTTAGATAAATAGTGTATTTTATCCAGAGTTTATCCAGACTTTTCAGCATTTTAGAAAATTATATTATTGATGGCAATAGAGTTTGCCTATGTCAAGTGGCCAATACAACACAACTATACCAGTTTTCATTTGTACCTGTTGAATTAAAACATGCAATAGAGAGGATTTAACAATTCCTTTGAACTTTGTGGGAACCAAATATTAAAGTGGACAAACACATAAAATTCAGGGATCATATGACTTTTCATTTGCAAATGCTATTTTATTTTATATTAATTTACTAAATATGTGTATTTATACTATCACACTAATACATTTATACTGTGAATTTTTGCTAAGCATTTTTCTACTTCTTTCCCTCTTTCTCATAACATACACAAATATGTCAGATTTGTTAGCTGTTTTGAAAATATGAAATTTTATTCTAGTGTTGTCTAATACTTCTACATCTTTTTTATTTGTACTCATGTACAGAGTTTTTCCTCTTCTTTATGCCCAAATCCATTCAACATAAGTAGATCCAAGAATGCCATTCATTCCATCTTCATCTTCAGTCCCCTAGGAACATTTAAACATTTATGTAGATATTTTGTTATAAATTATATTTCTTCTGCTTATCTTACATACTATATGTAGATAGGGAGCTCTGGTAGCACAGTGGCTAAGACATTTGCCTGTTAATCAGACGGCTGGCGGTTCAAACCCAGCAGCCACTCCTCGGAAAGAAGGTTGGGCAATCCTACTTCCGTAGTGATACTGCCTCGGAAACCCAAGGAGGGGTCGCTATGAGTTGGGGCCGACTCGACGGCACATAACAACAACAACAACATATATAGATAATGCTGAGTATTTTAGAATATGTGTATAGCTTGTATATATTATCTTTTAAATTGATTGCAGAATGGTAAAAGGTACATTGCAAACTATTTGTTACAATAAGGAGACAATGTATCTGAAATGTCAGAGACAAATTTCTCAGTGAAGAAAACTAATTTTAACCCAAATCCTGTCTTCCCAAACCGCAGAGAGATTGTGTTACAGTGTGATTCACAAAAGGTATATGAGGAAAAGAAGTCCAGTATCAGTTCAAGGTGATACAATTCCCCGTTAGGGTATTCAAAACCAAGGGCAACTACTTTCTTCACTTACATTTCTCATGATCCGGGTTTTTCAAGCCTATATTACCACATGAAGAAAACCAATAAAACAATCCAGATTAAGCTTTATCAAGTATATTTTGATCCTTTTTCTTTGTCTTTTCAGTATAAAATGAGAGTTTTCCCTGATTATCATCTCAACGTTCTTCTGAGTTTTAGTTTCTGATTACCTGAGCTAACGACTAAACAAGACCATGTTGTTGTTGTTGTTATGTGCCATCGAGTCGGACGTGACTCATAGCGACCCCTCCGTGGGTTTCCGAGGCAGTATAACTACGGAAGTAGATTGCCCCATCTTCCATCTGAGGAGTGGCTTGTGGGTTTGAACCACCAGCCTTCTGGTTAGCAGTCCAGTGCCTTAGGCACTACGCTACCAGAGCTCCCAAAACAAGACCATATACATCTCAAAAAGAATGTGCAATTTTCTACACAAAAAGTGAAGTTTGAGTGCACACCTAGGAAGCAAATATATCTCTGAAACAGTGTTAAGTAACCAGTTGTCACAATTCATTAACAACTCTTAAAATAAATTCCAAGCAGTATAGACTAAACAAGACTCAGAGTTCAATGCATGTAATTATGTTCAATGCATGCAATTATGTATAAGGAGCTCTGGCAGTGTAGTACCTAAGGCACTTGACTTCTAACTAGAAGGTTGGCAGTTCAAACCCACCAGCCACTCCCTGGAAGGAAGGTAGGGCAATCTACTTCTGTAGTGATACTGCCTTGGAAGGCCTAGGAGGGGTCACTGTGAGTTAAGTCCGACTCGACAGCACATAACAACAACAATTACATATAACATTCTATTGCAAAATTTTAGTTTTGCACACACACACAGACATGGACACATGAAAATATACGTTAGTGTATTAGTGTATTGTGTCATAATGCAATATGTATCATACTGTAGGTTTCAGTATGAATGAACATGTGTATGTGTTTTCATATATATATAATCCATTGTCATCGAGTCTATTCCAACTTATAGTGACCTCAAAGAAAGAGTAGAGTTTCCAAGGCTGTAATCTTTATAGAAGCAGACTACCCCATTTTCCTCCCATGAAGTGGCTAATGGGTTTAAACTACCAACCTTTTGGTTAGCAGCCAACAGCTTAACTAATGCACCAACAGGGCTCCTTGTGCATGCATATACACATGCATATGTGCGTATACAAGTATATGCATGTGTATACAAAATCTTGAAAGCTGCACTTACTAAGAAAGGTTCTGCAAGAATAACTCTACTTACAATACAGAAAATATTTCATATTATTGCACAAAGAAAATTAAATCCCATAAAATGGCAATTTTTTATAGCCCTTTTACTTGTTTGTAGTTATAGTTTCAAATTTATATTGATAATATTCACTGTTCTTATTTTTGGTGGGAGTTACAACGGTGTAAGTGTGTGATTATACTTATTGTAGTTATTCAGGTTTTTACACAAGAAAACCCTACTCGAATCTTTGAAATAGCAATATTTTTATTTTCGTTATTTTCTCTAAATATATCTTAGTACAATATTTATTTATTTATTTTTCATTCATCAGGATACTAGTCATAATTTCATCCAGTAGGTGGATGATATTCCCAAGAATATTGTCTTGAAATGTTTTAAAATGTATTCAAAACAAACAAGCTGGGAACTCTATGTATAGCTTCCACATTATTTTCCAGGAATATTAACTTTTATCCTTACATAGTGACTCCTTAAAGACCTCTTTAAAGTGTTAAAAAGCAAAGATGCCACTTTGAAGACTAAAGTATGCCTAACAAAATACATGATATTTTCAATCGCCCCATATGCATATAGAAACTGGACAATGGATAAGGAAAACAGAAGACTTGATGCCTTTGAACTGTGATTTTGGCTAAGAATACTGAAAATACAATAGACTGCCAGAAGTACAAATAAATCTGCCCTGGAAGAAGTGCAGCCAACAATGTTCCTTAAAAGTGAGAATGGCCAGATTTTGCCTCACCTACTTCTGTCATGTTGTCAGAAGGAACGATTCCTTGGAGAAGGATATCATGCCTTGTAAAGTGGAAAGTCAGCAAAAAGGGGAACACTCTCACGGAGGTGAATTGACACAGTGGTTGCAATTAAGGGTTTAAGCATAACAATGATTGTGAGGCTGGTACAGGACCCAGCAGTGCTTTCCTTTGTTATACATAGGGTCACTGTAAGTCAGAGCCTACTAGATGGCACCTACCAACAACAGCTCCTTGGATTCATCTGCTACACAAGGTACTAATGGCAAAGACAAAATTAAATGTATTCATAGCCTGTGCACTCATGATGTTCATGGGTTTAGATAAGAAAAAGGTTCATATATAATGAGATAGAAAAATGATAAACCATGAATAAAAATGTCTTCTAACAATAAATAAAATAATAATTCAGAACTAGAAGGGAGAAGGCAGAGGGTCTGGAAAGAATATAGAAAACCAGGCAATCAATCTAACTATTGAGAAAGACTATATTGTTAAACCATGAGAAAAAAGATTAGAGGAAGTGGGGAAAGAAACAAATATATTTGAGAGTGACTAGTATATAATCAGCCTCCTGAAAAGTGCAACATGGATCTGTGACCAGAACAGGTAAAGCTCAAATGGCTAGATGAAAATAGCATTTCTGGTTAAAAAAAAAAAAAATGCTGATATAATTTTCTTACATCATTTTTAATATGCTAATGATATTCTCCTTATCTCTTTTGTATGAAAATCTCAGATAGAAGAATTTCTCTTCTTGAGACCAAAAACACAAATAACCATTTAATGTTTATTGTGTAGAACTCAATTATTAGTGTATTTTTGCCTTTGTGTATGGTTTTTATTGTAGGACATTTTTGAAGTTCATTTTCTTTTTGTCAGTTACTCAATTTTTTTCTTTCTCTAATTTCCTTTCTCCCTAAAGAGTCAGTAATAAGAATATATTCCTAACACTCATGACCTACTCAAAAGTACTGTGACCTAAATACCATTAAATTCACTGATAAATATGACAACTATATAACATTATTATATTCATAAAAAACTATACATCACTCACTCATTCATTCCCTACTACTTTAAGTGGTTGCTTTTGACAACCATATGTTGTTTTTGATGTTTTACGTGCTGAGTATTACTGGACGCTGAACAAGTCCTTTTCAATTTAAAGCCTATAAACTGGTTGTACATTGCAGAGTAGTAATCTTTGAAATGTGTCTCCTGTGTATACCTGTTCATTGATCCAATACCTTGCCATATGGTCATGCCCACAGTCGATAATCATCATTATGGAAATAACAATGCTTGCCTGTTTGAACCAGTAGTATCAGCAGATGCTAAGACTACTAGAAATCACACAGGCTCTCATGCATACTTCTTAAATTGACTAACTGCTTTAGACTAGGGAATATATTTATGAGTGTATTTTCATTCCTTTTACAAACTGTTTTAAATCTTCAGAGCTCAAACTCCTGTTCCATAATTTTAATGCTTTTATATAGTCTCCTTTATGTCCTTTTTCTTTTATCTACTACTTAGAGAAACTTGCCAAAAAACTTAAGGAGAGGTGTCAAGAGTTGTAAAATGTCAGAACCAGTCTAGGAAGAAATTACCCTGAAACCATAAAGATTTAAAACAATTAAAAAAACAACATTTTGCCAGATGACTGGACTTTTAGGACTTTGATGATACTAGTTAAACTATTAAACATTTTAAAATCTTGATTATATCCATAATTATTCAGATATATCTAGTTATATGTAAAACAATTAAAAGAGAATTAAAAGATAATTACCAGCTTTTGAGTAAATATTATACATTGATTTTTTTTCTTCTTCAAAATATTGTTTTTCATTTTATACAATTTTCTATAAATTGACTGACAGAGATGTATTATTTTTATGTAGTTTCTGTCACTCAGAATAATTATTTTGAAATTCATTGGTTTTGTGTATTAATAATTTATTCCTCTTTATTACTGATTATAAATCAATTGCATGACTATATCACAATATATCCATTTATCTGCTGATGGGCTTTGGGGCTCTTTCCAGTTTTAGCTTTTCTACACAAAGCTGTTATGAACATGCTTGTATTTTTTTTATTATTATTATGGACTTATATCTCCTCCTTTAAATACCTGAGATGAAAATGTTTAGATAATGTGGTAACTGTATATTTAACTGATAAATTATTTTCAAAGAGATTGCACCATTTTACATTTATATAAACAATACGTAAGATATCTAGATGTTTCTCACTCTCACCAACAATTGACAAAGTCTTTAGAAAATTTTATTCATTCTAATTGGTTTATAGTATTATCTCCTTGTCATTTTAATTTCATTTCTTTAATGACTGATAATGCTGAGTATCTTTTCATAGGTTTCTTTGGTAAACTATTTGTTCAAACAACTTCCTCATGCATTTAATTCAGGTTCTTTGTTTTATTATTTTATTTTGAAAGTTCTTTATAAATTCATACATGATACAAGTTCTTCATGAGTTATATGATTTGTAAATGTTTTCGCCATTTGTGTTCTTTAGAAATTCATACATGATACAAGTGCTTGATGAGTTACATGATTTGTAAATATTTTCCCTATTTGTGGCTTGTCTTCTAATTATTCTAATTGGATCATCCAAAGAATAAAAGTGTTCAACTTTGTAGGTCAAATATGTCTTTTTAATTTTCATTTTGATCATATTTTTTTACCATACCTATGAATTTTGTACTTAATCTCGTCACAAATGTTTTCTCCTATATATTTTATAATTTTATATTTCATATTTATATTTATGACACATTTTGAGTTAATTATTCTACATATTACAATGTATAGATTAAAGTATTTTTCCCTATGGATTTTCAGCTGCTCCAGCACTACTTGTTGAAATTTCTGTATTTTCTTTTTCAAAATGTCTTCATAATTTTGTCTAAATTCAGTTTTCCATTTATCTGAATGCCTATTTCTATACATTCTATTCCATTCCATTGATCTATTTTTCTATATTTCTGATAATACCATAGTTTCTTAATAATGGTATAATTATAAAAAGTAGTATTTAAATAAGATAGTGTTAGTCCTCCAAATTTATTCTCTTTTCTCAAAATTGCTTTGGTTTGTTTAAGTTCTTTACATTTCCACATATATGTTAGTCAATTTATAGATTTCTACCAAGAAGCCTGATATGATTTGGACTAGAATTGTGTTAAATCTGTAAATTAGTGTTGAGGCCCATTTGTGGTCTGAAGTGGTAAGTTTAAACTGAAATTGGTTAAGATGGCTTTCATTCTTTTTTATGCAAACTG
Organism: Orycteropus afer afer; assembly: GCF_000298275.1. NCBI lineage: Eukaryota > Metazoa > Chordata > Mammalia > Tubulidentata > Orycteropodidae > Orycteropus > Orycteropus afer. The sequence goes on along the minus strand of NW_006922147.1, from coordinate 553,717 downwards.
TAATAAAACTGAGTGCTATCTGAATAACTGCTATCTGACATTTCTAAAAAGAATACACAAACGGCCAATAATCACATGAAAACATGCTTACCACAAATAGCCACCAGAGCAATTCAAATGAAGACATCAATGAGAAACCACTTTTCACCCTCCACATGTCCACATTGTTGTTGTTGTTGTTGTGTGCCGTCGAGTGGGACCCGATTCATAGCGACCCCTCCTTGGGTTTCCAAGACAGTATCACTGTGGAAGTAGATTGCCCCATCTTCCTTCTGAGGAGTGGCTGGTGGGTTTGAACTGCCAGCCTTCTGGTTAGCAGTCAAATGCCTTAGCTACTATGCTTCCAGAGCTCCCATTCCACAGTAGGATGGCTATAATCAAAAAGTCAGACAATGGCAAGTGTTAGTGAGAATATAGAGAAACTGGTGGATGTCAAATGATATTGTCACTTTGGAAATTAGGTGTGCAGTTTTTCAAAGGGTTAAAAATAGAGTTACCATTTGACCCAACAATTCTGTTCTTAGGCGTATAACAAAGAAAAGAAAATGTATGTCCACACAACGTTTTGAAGAATATTGTCCATAGCAGGCTTATTCCTAATAACTAAAAGGTGAAAATAACCCAAAAGTCCATCAACTGATGATTAGATAAGTAAAATGTGGTATATCAACACAGTGCAATAAGCAATGAATGAAGTACTGATACATGCTACCACCTGGATAAACTTTGAAAAAATTATGCTGAATGAAAGAAGGTAGTCACAATAGACCATAAATTATCATGTATTCCATGACACAAGTTATATGAAATGTTCAGAATAGTCAAATCTATAAAGACAGAAAGTGTATCAGTGGTATGATAGGGCTGAGAAAGAAGGGGTTTGGGGTGATAACTAAAGGGTACAGGGTTTCTTTTGGGGGTGATGCAAATGCTCTTCAATTGATTGTGGTAATGGTTACACAAGTCTGTTAATATACTAAGAACCAATGAATTTTGCACTATAAATGATTTTTTTTTAAATCTTAAATATATCTCAATAAAGTTGTTACTACACTTATATAATAAAATTGTGAATGCCAAAGAATGAGACATGTTCTATAATGTAGGAAGTATGCAGCACCACACAGACAATTGGTAATCAGTAGGCTGGATAGAGGATGTGACAACTAAGTGAAAGCTAGATTGGAATGGGTAGGTGAGGGTGAGGCATGGTTGTTTTTGTAAGGCTGAGGCTGGCAGGGTAAGGTAGAAGAATATAGAGAACAGCTGGTGCTGACTCAGGGAAGATAAAAAGATTGACAAATAAAGAAATTAAAGCCCAGTGTGTAGACTCTTTGTTGGAGGCTAGTGGTAGAAGCAAGAGAAGTGAGTAATAAGATTGGGAAGACCATAGAGAGCCTTACAAGCCAGGTTAAGATACTTGGACATTTTATTAAAGTTACTGAAAAATTATTGAAGATGCTTCCTTGACAATAAAGTTTTCAACTATATTTGTTCATATGTCTGTTACCTTAAAAATAATATTTATATATACACTCTTAGTAAAAATACTTTATATAAGAAAACTTTACATTTCACTATCATAGTACCCCCCACTGAGTTCTGGTGATGCAGTGCCTAAGGAATTTGATTACTAACCAGAAGTCTGTTAGTTCAAACCCACCAGCTGTCCCTCGGAAGGAAGATTGGGAAATCTACTTCTGTAGAGATATTGCCTTGGAAACCCAAGGAGGGATTGCTATGAGTTGAATCAACTCGACAGCAGTGAGTATGATATATACCTCAAAATTTCCATGGTAGATGACTTCCTAATTAAAGGAAAAAGCCCAACCAGTTCAAAATCCAGTGGAGGTTTGTTAATTAGTTTGAGCATCTAAAACATAAGGGAAATGACAACATGGTAATTTGGAGATGGAATCTCTCTGATACTTTTTACCGGCAAAATTAAAAATAAAAATGTCTACATTTAATTTTGTGTGAATATATGAATACTACTTTATAAACTTCATTAACAAGTGAGTAATAACTAATAAGTAGTAGCTATCATTCAATATGTGAGCATGTTCTTCACTTTTGGTTCTCTTGTTCCATTTCCTTACATGTTCCATTGAAATATTTTGCGTTGTCTTGTAGAGCTGCCCTTTGAGAACTTCTGTTCAGCTCTTTTACTTCATAGTTTGTTCTGTTCAACTTAGTTACTCTCCACTCAACAGCAACTTTCAGAGTCTCTTCTGATATCTTTTTGGGTATTTTGCTTCATTCCTGTCTTTTTAATGATCCTTTGCTTTCTTCATGTATGATGTCTTTGATGCCATCTCACAAGATATCTGGTCTTCAGCCACTGGCTTTCAGAGTCAAATCTATTCTTGAGACGATTTCTAAATTCAGGTGGGATATATATATATATATATATATATATATACACACACATACATACTTTGGTTATCATGGACCTGTTTAATTTTCTTCAACTTCAGTTTGAACTGTCATAAAAGCAATTTATGGTCTGTTCCACAATCAGCCTATGGCCTTGTTTTTGACTGATGATATTGAGCAAATATTGGGCAAAATAATAAATGGGATAGGAAGCATCAGAAGAAATAGAAAGAACATATAAATGCACTGTACCAAAAAGAAATGATTGATGTTCAACCATTTCAGAAGGTAGCATTTAATCAAGATCTCATGCTAGTGAAGAAAGAAGTCTAAGATGCACTGAAGGCACTGGCAAAAACCAAGGCTCCAGGAATTGATTGAATATCAACTGAGATGTTTCAAAAATGGATGCATCATTGGAGGTGCTCATTCATCTATAGCATGAAATTGGAAGCTTTCTACATGGCCAATCAGTTGGAAAAGGCCCATATTCATGTCCATAACAATGAAAGGGGATCCAATAGAATGAAGAAGTTATCACACAATATCATTAATAAAACCTGTAAGTAAATTTTGCTGAAGATGACTAAAAAGGAGTTGCAGTAGTATGTTGATAGGGAATCGACAGAAGTTCAGACCAGATTGAGAAAAGAACGTGGAAGCTGGGATATCATTACTGATATTGATGGATTTTGGCCAAAAGCAGATCATACCAGTAAAAAATTTTACCTGTGTTTTATTGACTATGCAAAAGTACTTGGTTCTGTGGATTATAACAAAGTATGAACAACATTGTGAATGATTAAATTCTGGAACACTTCATTGTATTCATGAGGACCTGTACATGGACCAAGAGGCAATCTTTGGAACAGAAAAAAGGGGTACTGAATGCTTTGAAATCAGGAAGGTTGTGTGTTGGGGTTGTATCCTTTGACCACACTTATTAAATATGTACACTAAGTAAATAATTGAAGAAGTTGTATTATTGAGAAGGACATAGCATAGGATTGGAGGAAGACTCATTAATAACCTACAATAGCAAGATAATACAACCTTGCTTGCTGAAAGTAAAGAGGACTTAAAGGCTAACTGTTGAAGATCAAAGACTACTGCTCTCAGTATGGATTGCAACTCCGCATAAGGAAAACAAAAATCCTCCTAACTGGACCATTAAGCAACATTATAATAAATGGAGATTGAAGTTGTCAAGGGTTCCATTTTACTTAGATACACAATCAATGTCCATGGAAGCAGTGGTCAAGAAATCAAATGATATATTGCACTTAGCAAGTCTTCTGCAATAGATTTCTTTAAAATGTTAAAGAGTAAAGATATCACTTCAAGGACTATGGTTCACTGATCTAAGTCATTGTATTTTCAATCATCTCACATGCAAGCTAAGGCTGGACAATGAATAAGGAAGGTTGAAGAAGAATTTTGCCATTGAATTATGGTGATGACCAAGAATATTGGATAAACCATGTTGTTGTTGTTGTTAGGTGTCATCAAGTCATCTCCAACTCATAGTGACCCTACACATAGCAAACAGAAGGAAACACTGTCCAGTCCTGTGCCAGCCTCACAAATCCTTGCTATACCTGAGCCCATTGTTGCAGCCACTGTGTCAATCCATTTCATTGAGGGCCTTCCCATTCTTCACCAATGCTCCACTTTACCAAGCATGATATTCTTCTCCAGGGAAGGGTCCCTTCTGACAACATGACCAAAGTAGGTGAGTGGCCAGGCTCACTTCCAATGAGCATTCCAGCTGCATTTCTTCCAGGACAGATCTATTAGACCTTTTAGCAGTCCATGGTAATCTTAGCATTCTTCTCCAACACCACAGCTCAAAAGCATCAACTTATCTTCATTCTTCCTTATTAATTGTCCAGCTTTTGCACACAGAAGTGGTGATTGAAAATACCATTACCAGAAATACTGGTCAGATGGAAACTGGTGGCACCCCCAAGACTATGAACCTCGGATACACTTCAGGCCTGGGATAACACTCACTCCTGAGGTCTGGCTCTTAGCACAACAATAGTAAGACTTACATGCAGAACACCCAACCCAGGGTGATGCACCCACCTACTCTACAGAGGTACACCCCTTGGAGCAATTGGCCACGGGTAACCAGAGTGGCATCATTCACATGAAGGGAAAGCTGGACAGACAGGAGTGGATAACTAAGAATGCACAGAGATAGGGGGTCACAGGGAAGGGAGAGCAGGAGAGTGGGTTAGGGTTGGGGATGGTAATCAGGGGGTGAAACCAAATGTACACAAACTGTTGAATGTAAAACAAATTGTGCTCTGTATTTAAATTTGCACCCAGAGCACAATAGACAAAAGGAAATACCATGGCTTGGGTTAGGTGCACCTTATTCTTCAAGGAGACATCTTTGTTCTTCATCACTTGAAAGAGGTCTTTTGCAGCAGATTTTCCCAATGTAATATGTCATCTGAGATCTTTACTGCTGCTTCCATTGGTATTGATTGTAGAATCAAGTAATATGAAGTCTTTGACAACTTAAATGTTTTCTCCATCCATCACAAAGCTGTTTATTTGACAAGTTGTAAGGGTTTTTGTTTTCTTTATATTGAGGTGTAATCCATACTGCAGACTGTATCTTTAATCTTCATCAGTAAGTGTTTCAAGTCATCCTCAC
>NW_006922147.1:539789-544459 GCF_000298275.1 Orycteropus afer afer | reverse complement strand
ATGTACAGGTTCCTCATGAGTACAATCAAGTGTTCTGGAATTCCCATTCTTCTCAATGTTATCCATAATTTGTTATGATCTACACAATTGAATGCTATTGCATAGTCAATAAACATAAACATATTTCTGGTATTCTTTGCATTCAGCTAAGATCCACCTGAGTTCAGCAATGATATCCATCATTCCACATCATCTTCTGAATCCAGCTCACATTTCTGGACGCTCTCTGTCAGTGTACTGCTGCAGCTGTTCTTGATTATCTTCAGTAAGATTTTATTTGCATGTGATATTAATGATATTGTTCAATAGTTTCCACATTTTATAGGTTCACCTTTCTTTGGAATGGGTACAAATATGGATCCATGGATTGTCAGAAAACGGACAAATCTATATTGGAAGTAGTACAGTCAGAATGCTCCTTAGAAGTGAGGATGGGAGACTTCTTCTTACATATTTTCATCACATTATCAGGAGTCACCAATCCCTGTAAAAGGAGCTGGTCGCAGAAGGAGTGGAAGACGATCAACAAGATGGATTGACACTGGTTGCAACAATAGACTCAAACATAGCAACACTGAGTCTTTCATTCTGTTATACATAGGGTCACTATGAGTCAACTGACTTGATAGCACCTAACAATATCATTCAGTATAATATAAATTTTGCAGCATTATATTTTGAGATTTTGGTTTGGCTTTTACCATTTTCCCATTCACCTGAAGTTTTATTTATTTACTTTTTTATTTACCTACAGCAAAAGGGAAGACTTTCGATTTTTAAAATCCTAATGGTAAATAAGGAGTTCTGGTGGTGTAGTGGTTGAAGTATGCAACTACTAACCACAAAATCAGTGATGTGAACCCATCAGTTTGTCCTCAGTAGAAAGATGGGACAGTCTACTTTTGTAAAGATGTATAGTCTTGAAAACATTATGGAGCAGTTCCACTCTGTTGTATATGGTTGTTACAGTCAGAATCAACTCAGTGGCAATGGGCTTGAGTTTCTTTGTTTTGTTTTTGTTTTAACATTGAATAATTCATTAATTAACATTTATGTCACAGTAATTTGGAAAAACAAACAGAATTTTCTTTTTTTTTTTTTCCTACCTCCTACTACCCCATTTCCACCCCACCTCTGAGACTAGGTTATGTTGATTATGTTGACCAAGGAAAGTGAAAGAAAAAGAAATGAAATAAGAGTTTAGAGCCTAATGATTCTTGGAAAGTGTCCTTATTATCTTGGAAAAATCCTGAGGAGAGAACAGGAGTTACTGATAGATTTTAGTCTGGGGATTGCAAGAGAAAATTAAACAGGTCCTTTTTCAGATAGGGAACTCTGGTGGCATAGTGCCTAAGGCACTTGACTGCTAACCAGAAGGCTGGAGGTCCAAACCCACCAACCACTCCTTGGAAGGAAGGTTGGGCAATCTACTTTCATAGTGATATAGCCTCGGAAACCCAAAGATGGGTCGCTATGAGTCAGGTCCAACTCGACAGCAGTGCGTTTTTTTTTTTTTTTTTTTTTCAGGTAGGGCTCAGGAAGCATCAGGAACTGGAGTTTTCTTCTTCCCATTCTTATATGAGAGAATAAGAAATATCTACATAAGAAATATCTATAGCCAGCCAGTTCTGAGTCAACTTGATAAAATCTCTGTTAGCACCATCATGGTTCAGGCAGCCATGAAATGTTTCCCTCCACAGCCATAAATATGGTTCACCAATCTGGCAGACCTCAGACAGTCTTGTGGCAAGATGAAGCAATGTGTCAAAATGAATAATGGTCTTTGTGGTACCACAGTCAATGAGCAGAAGTGAACAAATAAACTATCATAAATATTGCACCATGATCTTTTTCAGATATATTTTGTGCCCTGTGTATTGGCTTCAGCTTTAAATAAGTCCCCAAGAGAAATAACATCATGAATTGAAGTAAAGACCATAAAAAAAAAAATCATTGTTGCGTCAATTTCAACTCCTAAAATTTAATTTTAGGCACCTTGTAGAATTAAGTCCCCAAATTAAAATTAAGCATATTCCTAGAAAAAAAAAATCATATCCCTTATATAAAAAACACATTTCATACACATTTCTGTAAATGTTGTGATCATTAAACTGGTAAATATAACTCCTATTTACTGAGTTCGTATCAGGTGGCAAGCATTGTATTAACACTTGATATAAGTTATTTCAATTATATTAACAGGCAAATTCTAAAAATACTACACCTTGAGGAAGTTTTTTAATGATGAGCACAGTTTACTATAATTGTAAAAGTTGTTATACCCACACATATTAGATAAACATTTTATTATTTGTTCTTATATTTAGACATTTTAAATCTAGCAATATAAGGTACTTGTACAGACCATGATTAACTTAATATGCATTTCCCCTCTCTTTTAAAGCATTTCCCATTAGCAAGACCTTTATGATTTCCCAGCACAGTTGGCAAAAATTTTATTTTTATCACAGAAAATTCAATAATATCTTTGAAGTAGTCATTGTAAAATAAATAATTATGTTAAAGGTTTTATCTTGTCTTGGGGATATCCTGAGCCTTCACAAAAAAATTAATTGGCCCCACAGGCTTAGATGGATTTTAGATTTTTGAATAGGGCATCGGACAGAGAGAAGTGATGTTAAAATCACTTCTTTCCCTAAGGTACCAGCTAAACGGTGGCTCAGAAGAGGAATTGTGTGCTTGAGGCCCTGCCCAAGAAGAACTAACAGGAACCACATCACATTCAGCTGTGACCTTTTCCAGCATATTTTTTAAAAAGTGAATTCAGCCTCTGGTTTTGCCAAAAGGTATAAATAAGCTTTACAATTTTGACCTTAGCTAACTGGGGAGCAATCATATAATCTGACATCAAAGAAAATTCACTTTTAGTTTTAAAACATTTCCTTCAGCTTACAAAATCTAAAGATAGGCTAAGTGGGGTGGGGATGGGGCAATGGAAAGGTAGAAAAGGTGGAGAAGAGTTTCTTTACTCTCAGTAAGCTGATAAAACTGCTCAGGAAAAGGAAAGCAAATGTTTTTATCGATCTTACCATTTGTATATAGTTTTCTTTCTCCAATGTACATATGTGAGTGTTTAAATCACTGCATTTAAGCTAAGATTACAAAGAAATGTTAAACTCTTCAGAAGGACGAAAACTATCCCTAGGTATTTTTCTTGACCCTGCAAAAGCAAAAAAAGCATGAAATAATTTTGCCAAGAGGAACAGATGTTTCTGTTGTATATTTCTTAATCCCTGAGCATGTTTGAGAATTCTAAATATAAATGCTCAAGCAGACAGGGTGCAAACATACAGGAAGTTTGGGGGAGTGTGAGGATTCATTTAGGCAATTCAATCTGATTCACAACTTTGTACATGAATCAACAATCAGACATGTTGGAAAAGGGGCCATTTAGCCATATTAATGTGTGAAGTAGTCCTGTTGCCATGGTGGTTAAGTGCTTGGCTGCTAACTGAAAGATCAGTGGTTTGACCCCACCAGCTGCACTTTTGGAGAACGATGTGGCAGTGGGCTTCCATAAAGAATTATGGCCTTGAGAACCTTACAGGATAATTCTACTCTGTCCTACAGGGTCACTATGAGGCAGAACCAACTCAAAAGCAATGGGGATTTTTTTGGAATATGTGTATAGCACTCATCTTAAAATGAAATCAAATTCAAAGCTAGTCAATTTCATGACTAAGTTAAACTACATACAGAATAAACAAGCACAAGTTTTGAAGCCTTACACATACTATCTTAATTTAACTTATCATCTCAGTTCATATATAGATGAGATTTAATGGGGTCATATACATAAGTTCCTAAATTTTCGTCATATGTTGAAGAGTTTTTATATTAAATAAATAGTAAAAATCAATCTCTCTTCACAAATGGAGTAGAAGGATCAGAATGAATATTACTAAAACCTTACTTACTCACTCTGATCATTCTACCTTACTTAGCACATAGTCATCTAATATTCATTATAGTCTAATAGTCTAAACTTGCTGATCCTATATGAGTCCTATATGAATCAAATTAAGCTCTGAACCTCCTATGGAAAATAACTACTGTAAAACTTTCATCTCCATATTTAGATGATTTACCTGATACAGAGAATAAATAGTAGTCTCCTGCAAAATGATAATATAGTTTATCATGAAAAAGGTGTATCTTTTAAAGTTTCAAATAAGAAACAAATACATTGATATCAACTCCTTCAAAAAAGTCATGTTTGTGACAAAACATGCAAAATTTGATTATTTTATATTCAATAAAATTCTGCAAAAAAAAAAAACCTATTCCTCACAGAGTATGAAGCTATATGTCATGCTATGTAGACTTTTAAGTTTTGAAAACTAAATTATCAACTATGCAAAGATTTCAACTGTGTGGATCATAACAAATTACAGAAGATATTGCAAGAATGGAAATTCCAGAACACTTGATTGTGTTCATGTAGAAGTTGTACATAGACCAAGAGGCAGGTATTTGAACAGAACAAGGAGATACAGCCTGGTTTAAAACCAGAAAATGTGTTTTCAAGTTATATTCTTTCATCATGCTCACTCAGTCTGTATGCTGAGCATAAAAAATAAATAAACAAAAGTAAAAATAAACAAACTCACTGCCATCGAGTTGGATCCAACTCATAGCGACCAATCCTT
>NW_006922147.1:528492-537964 GCF_000298275.1 Orycteropus afer afer | reverse complement strand
ATCACCTTTCTTTGGAATGGGTACAAATATGGATCTCTTCCAGTCAGTTGGCCAGGTAGCTGTCTTCCAATCTCTTGGCATAACCGAGTACCTCCGTTTGTTGCAATGTCTCAATGGGTATTCTGTCAATTCCTGGAGCCTTGTTCTTTGCAAATTCCTTCATTTCAGCTTCAATTTCCTCCTTCAGTAGCATTGGTGCTAGATCATATGCCACCTCCTGTAATGGATGAAGATCGACCAGTTCTTTTTGGTACAGTGACTCTGTTTATTCGTTCCATCTTCCTTTGATGTTTCCTGCATCATTTAATATTTTGCCCATGTTGTTGTTGGTATGTGCTGTCGAGTCGGACCCAACTCACAGTGACTCCTCTTTGGGTTTCTGAGGCAGTATCACTATGGAAGTAGATTGCCCCATCTTCCTTCTAGGGAGTGCCTGGTGGGTTAGAACCACCAGCCTTCTGGTTAGCAGTAAAAGTGCCTTAGGCACTAAGCTACCAGAGCTTTGCCCATAGAATCTTTCAATATTGCAACTTGAGGCTTAAATTGTTTCCTCAATTCTTTCAGCTTGAGAAATCCCGAGCCCTTTGGCCCTTTTGGTTTTCTAACTCCAGGTCTTTGCACATTTTATTAAAGTAAATGGTTTTGTCTGCTTGAGCTGCTCTTTGAAATCTTCTGTTTAGCTCTTTGATTTGCCATTTCTTCCATTTGCTTTAGCTACTTCCACTCAAGGGCAAGTTTCAGAGTTTCTTCTGTCATCCATTTTGGTCTTCTCTTCTTTTCTCATCTTTTTAGTGACCTCTAGCTTTCTTCATGGATGATGTTCTTGATGTCTTCACACAGTTCTTCTGGTTTTCGGTCTTTGGTGTTCAATGCATCAAACCTATTCTTTAGATGGTCTCTAAATTCAGAAGTGATGTATTCAAGATCATATTTTGGCTCTCATGGATTTGTTTTAATTGTCTTCAACTTCAAGTTGAAGTTACATATGAGCAGTTGATGGTCTGTTTCACAATCAGCTCCTGGTCTGGTTTTGGCTGAAGATATTGAGCTTTTCCTCAATATCTCTTGCCACAGATGTAATCAGTCTGATTCCTGGTTGTTCCATCTGGTGAAGTCCACATGTAGAGCCATCTTTTGTGTTGTTGAAAAAAGATATTTGTAATGAATAAGTCGTTGGTTTTGCAAAATTCTTCCACACATGTTCCAGCATTATTTCTGTCACCAAGGCCAAATTTTCCAACTACCTATGATTCTCCTTTGTTTCCAACTTTTGCATTCCAGTCACCAGTGATTATTAATACATCCTGATTGCATGTTTGGTCAATTTCAAACTGTAGAAGTTGGTAAAAATCTTCAATTTCCTCATCTTTGGCTTTGCTGGTTGGTGCACAAATTTAAATAATAGCCATATTAATGCACCTTCTTGTAGGCATATGGATATTATCCTATCACTGACAGCATTGTACTTCAGGACAGATCTTGAAACACCATTTGTGATAATGAATGCCACACCATTCCTATTCAAACTGTCATTCCTGGCATAGTAGACCATATAATTGTCTGATTCAGAATGGCCAAAACCAGTCCATTTCAGATCACTAATGCCTAAGATATCAATCTTTATGCATTCCATTTCATTTTTGACAACTTCCAGTTTTCCTACATTCATACGTTGTACATTCCATATTCTGATTATTAATGGATGTTTGCAGCTGTTTCTCCTCAATTTGAGTGGTGTCACATCAGCAAATGGAGATCTTGAAAGCTTCACCTTATCCATATCAGTAAGGCTGGTTTTGCTCTGATGATGCAGCTCTTTCTCAGTCCTATTTGGAGAGCCTTCTAACCTAAGTGATTCATCCTCCTCCTCTGTATTAGATAATGTTTCCGGACTATTCATAAAGTTGTGCAGTAATGTATTAGTCAGTGTTTCCCTGCTATTCATAAGGTTTTCCCTGGCCAATGTTTTGAGAAGTGCATGGCCTCCTCCTTCTTCCTAGTCTGTCTCAGTTGGCAAGCCAGGCTGATACCTGTGCACCATGTGCAACCCTCTGGGTTTTAAACACCAGTGGCACAGCTTCAAGACTCACAGCAACATGTCACCACAGTAGGACAAACTGACAGACAAGTTTGTCTCCCTTAGTTGTTGGAAACCTCTCCAACCTTTCCTCTTCTGGATCCCTGCAGCTGACTCCTCACTCTGTCCCAGTCCCTAGTCTTTATACTCCTGCTTTCCCACCTTGCCAATTGTGAGGCGTGGCCTGTGTTCCTTCTCCTCACCTGGATCCCTGCAGCTGACTCCTCCTCTGTTCCGGTCCCCCTAGCCTTTATACTCTCCTTTCTTCTGCTTTCCCACCTTGCCGCTTGTGGGGCATGGCCTGGGTTCCCTCCCTTCACCTGGATCCCTGTGGCTGACTCCTCCCTAATACTCACAGGCATATTAAATCTGGATAATGAGTAAGGAAGACCAAAGAAGAATTCATAGCTTTGCATTATGTTGTTGGTGTAGAATGTTGACTATTTCATGGTTTGCTAGAACAACAAAAATTTGTCTTTGAAGTAGTATAGCCATAATGCCCCTTAGAGACAAGGATGGTGAGATTTCATGTCACATACTATGGACACGTTTAAGGAGAGACAAGCTCCTGAAGAAGAATATCATCCTTGGTAAAGAGGAGAGGGTCAGCGAAAAAGAAGAAAACCTTCAATGAGAGGGATTGACACCGTGGCTGCAACAATTGTCTCCAACAGTGAAACAATATGAGGATGGCATAAGGCCAAGCAGTATTTCATTGTGCTGTACATAGGGTCTCTATGACTCAGAACTGAGGCACCTAACATAACAACAACAACAACAACCTAAACAAGAATAAATCCATTTCCTACTATAGATATAGTGTTTTTTTAATCCTTTATTTAAAAAAATGTAAAATCTCAATATATAACATATATGAAAGTAGACTTGGTAGCTATGATGAAACCAGGATTGAAGAACATGCACCAATACCTGCTTGATATTTTTTTCCTCACTGGGCCCTAGGGTTTCAATAAAATCCCAGTATGTAAAGGACTATTTTATGCTATAACTGGTTTGACTGCCTCTGCCCATTGTTTTCTCTTACCCCCCTTTTTTTTAACCAGTAACAGAATTAAGTTCTGAGAAATGAATCTTCATTTGTTTAATTTTGATATGTAATCTCATTCCCACTGACCAAACACTTTTCAAAGCTGTGCTTGTAAACAAATTTTATTAATAATATATATGATGAACTTTTCTAGAGATAGCTGTGCTTGCCAAATGAAAACATGTATCTTTAAAAGAAAAGTGCTTTTGTCCCCTTCTTCCAATGTTACTTCCCGAAATACGGACATATGGCTGAAAGTTCAGCAGACATGCTATAACTGAGGCAACGAAAGTCAAAATGCTAAATTAGATGGAGTACAAATCTACGGGGGGAAACACTAAGGTCTTGATAACACATTTGAGTAGGCTCACAAGCACTGTTCTAATTACCTCTTAATGTCTGCTATTTGAAAAAGATAAGGAATTTTTTTTACCTATTATTGTGAGTTTGGTGTGCTATCATACAGCTTTATGCATTCCTACTTGATAAAGTTTATATTTTCAAGCTCACAAATTTAGGTTACCAGACACAACACAGCTTTTTTTGTTACTTTTGTTCTATTTTGTTACATGTAAAAACTGCAAGCCTTACCTGCTCAAAATATGAAAAATCCAATCTCCCAACTTTGTTATCTCCTTCTTGTTTTCCAAAGAATCTTCAGCATCCCTAAATCTATCTCTCTAAACCTCTCTTTCTCATTCCTCAACTGCTGTGGAATGCCAAATGCTTTTAAAAATGTACCAATTAACAAGCAAAGAGCAGACAACTTGATAGAAAGAATTGTCAAAACACTTGAGAAGGAATTAGACACAAAAATAATCCAAACTGCCAAAATCACAAATGGTACTCTGTATCTACTTCCTTCCAAATTTGGCAACTTTGTTTCTCTACATCGTTATCAGCCTCCCAATGTATTTATCAATTTTCTTAATCAATATAAAGATCAACTTTTGCTTTTGTTAATTTTCTTTATTTTTGGTTTTCTATTTTATTAATGTCTTACATTATTCTTATTAGCGACATCTGGTGGTGCACTGGTTAAGAGCACTGACTGTGGTAGAACCTACCAGCCACTCAAAGAAAGATGTGGCAGCCTGATTCAGTATAGATTTATGGCCTTGGAACCTGATAGGGTTGCTATGAGTCAGACTTGACTTAACAGGAAAGGGATGAGTGTTTGTGGTTTCATTATAGTTATTACATCTTAATTCTATTTATTTTGGGTTTAATTTGTTCTTTTTTTTTAATAACTTCTAAAGATAGAAATTTAGATCTTTCTATCTAAACTTTTTTTGTTTTATAATATAAACATTTGCATCTATAAATACCCCTTGAAGAATTGCTTTAGATGCATCCACAATTTTTTATATGCTGTGTTTTTATTATCATTAAGCTATAATTTCTATATTGATTTCTTTTTAATTGCATGTGGCATTTGGAAATGTGCTGTGTGATTAACAAATATTTCAGTCATTTTTATCTAATTAATATGTAATTAATTAATAATATAATTTTTCATCTAATTAATATATAGATTAAATTTATAATTTAATCTATCATGATCATAGCCTTTTCTCTGTATTATTTCAATATCTTGAATTTTTAAAATGTCTTTGTAGTTTTATTATCAGCACAAGATCTATCTTCAAAAATGTTCCTTGCACACTTGGAAAGAATATAGTGCTCTATATATCAGTTAGATCAATATCATTGATAGTATTACTCAAATATATAAAATCTTTACTGAACTTTTTTGTATCTAATCTATCAGTTATTGAGGAAGAGTGTTAAAATCTCCAGTAACATGATGTTTGTCTATTTCTTCCCCTTCTGTCAGCTATGGCTTTGTGTATTTTGCAAACTTGCCATCAGGTGCACACATTTATAATTATTTAGTGTTCCTTATGAATTGACCCTTTATCTTCCTGAAATCTTCCTCCTTATTTTTAATAATATATTTCTTCTCTTCAAGCATATTCTGTTCATTTCTCTATCACCTGTACAACTTTCTGTGGTTAAATTTACCTAACAACTGGTTTACCTAAGACAGGAAAGGAAGAAAAGACCAAAATGGATGTCAGAAGAGACTCTGAAACTTTTCCTCGAGTAGAGAGTACCTACAGCAAATGGAAGACATGACAAGGTAAAAGAGCCGAACAGAAGATTTCAAAGAGCAGTTTGAGAAGACAAAGTCAATTATTATAATGAAATGTGCAAAGACCTGGAGTTAGAAAATGATTTCAGCATTTATCAAGCTGAAAGAACTGAAGAAAAAATTCAAGCCTCGAGTTGTATTATTAAAAGATTCTTTGGGCAAAATATTGAATGATGCAGGAAACATCAAAAGAAAAAGGAAGGAATACACGGAGTCACTATACCAAAGAGAATTGGTAGATGTTCATCCATTTCAGGAGGTGGCATGTGATCAAGAACCAATGGTATTTAAGGAAGAAGTCAAAGCTGCACTGAAGGAATTGGCAAAAGACAAGGCTCCAGGAACTGACAGAATACCCACTGAGATGTTTCAGCAAATGGATGCTGGAGGTGCTCACTTGCCTATGTCAAGAAATTTGGAATACAGAGTTACCGGGCCAACTGATTAGAAGAGATCCATATTTGTACCCATTCTAAAGAAAGGTGATCCCACAGACTGTGGACATTGTCGAAAATATCATTAATATCACATGGAAGTAAAATCTTGGGGAAGGTAATTCAAAAACAATGACAGCAGTATATTGACAGTGAACTTCCAGAAATGCAAGCTGGATTAAGAAGAGCAGGTGGAACAAGGTTTATCATTGCTGATGTTAGAGGGATCTTGGCTGAAAGCAAAGAATATCAGAAAGATGTTTACTTGTTATCTATTGACTATGCAAAAGCATTTGATTGTATGGATCCTAATAATTTGTGATTAACATTGAGAAGAATAGGAATTCCAGAACACTTAATTGTACTTATCAGGACCTGCACATAAACCAGGAGACTGTCATTCAAACAGAACCAAGAGGATACTATATGGTCTAAATCAGGAAAGGAGTGCATGAAGGATGTATCCTTTCACCCTACTTATTCAATCTGTATGCTGAGAAAACAATCTGAGAAGTTGTACTATAGGAAGAAAAGAATGGCATCAGGACTGGAGGGAGACTCATAAACACCCTGTGGTATGCAGACAACACAACTTTGCTTGCTGAAAGTGAAGATGATTTGAAGTACTTATTGATTAAAACTGAAGACACAAGTCTGCAGTGTGGATTACATCTCAACATAAAGAATATGAAAATCCTGACAACTGAATAAATAAGCAGCATCACTATAAATAGAGAAAAGATTGAAGTTCTCAAAGATTTCATATTATTTGGTCCCACATTCAACACCAATAGAAGCAGCAGTCAAGAAATTAGACAACGTATTGCACTTGGCAAATCTGCTGCAAAAGACCTCTGTAAAGTGCTGAAGAGCTAAGATGTCTTTTTGAAGACTAAGGTGTGCAACCACACCATGGTATTTTTAATCACATCATATGCCTGGGAAAGCTGGACAATGAATAAGGAAGACCAAACAAGAGTTGATGCTTTTGAGTTTTGGTGCTGGTGAAGTAACATGGGCTGCCAAAAGAACAAATAAATCTGTCCTGGAAGGAGTACAGCCGGAATGCCCTTGGAAGTAAGCATGGCCAGACTTTGTCTCATCTACTTTGGTCACATAGCCAGAAGGGACCATTCCCTGGAGAAGAATATCATGCTTGGTAAAGTGGAGGGTCAACGAAGAAGTGGAAGGCCCTCAACCAGGTAGATTTACAAAGTGCCTTCAACGATGGGCTCAGGTACAGCAAGGATTGTGAGGCTGGCCCTGGACCAGGCAGTGTTTTGTTCTGTTGTACATAGGGTCACTATATCACACCCAACAACAACAAATAATAATTTCTATTCCTTTATTTTAAACATTTGTATATATATTTATGAAAAGTGTGTCTTATGGACAGAATATGGTTTAGTCATGTATTTTTATCCAATCTGATAATGTATGCATTTAATTGGAGTACTTGTTCCTTTATTTTCAATATAATGCATTACATGATTACATTTACATCCATTATTTTGCTATTTTTTCTATATACTTCATTTATTTTATTCTTTTATTACTTATTTCCTACATTCTTTCATGTTAATAAAATTATTTTAGTACTACATTTTATTTCCTATACTATCTTTTCAGTTATAACTCTTTTTTATTATTTCTACTGTTTTGTGGTTATAATTTATACTTTTTAAAGATATTACAGTTTATTTAATGTTAGCATCAATTGCATTACATAAAATGTAAGAAGTATGCACAAGTATAATTTTATTTACCAACTCCTACTATGTTGTTTTTGTCAATATATAATGCTGTCTTATAAGCTTATGCACTTTAAAATGCAGAGTTAAAATTACCTTTAAAATCTCATATTTTAAAAGCAATAAGTAAAATAAATATATACATTTTTAATATACACCAACTATTTCTCATATTTTCCTGTACATCTGAGATTCTATGTGGAGACATTTCCTTTCGGTCCTCTATTTCTTTAGCATCTTTTGGAGTCTACTAACAATTTTTTTTTTTTTTTTTTTTAGGCTTTAGTTCACTAAGGATATTTTCATTTCACATTAATTTTTGAAGGAGATTTTTACTGAATATTTATTTTTTGCTTATTTCCTTTCAATTCTAACAATGCCATAACAATGTCATCTGGACTTCTTTTGTCTCTGCCAGAAACTAATGAGCTATACTCATCATAAGGAGCTCTGGTGATGCAGTGGTTAAAGCATTTATCTGCTAACCAAGAGGTCAGAGGTTCAAACCCACCAGCCACTCTGCAGGGGAAAGATGAAGCTGTCTGCAACTGAAAAGATTTAGAGATTTACAGTCTTGGAAACTCTATGAGGCAGTTCTACTACATGCTATAGAGTCACTATGAGTCCATTCAGAATCGACTTGATGGCAATAGGTTCATTATTTTTTTGTTTTATTTTGGTTAATTTCATCATTATCACTTTGTATATAATGAGTCAGTGTTGTCATTGGTTTCAAACCTGGATTTCTGGCCTAGTCTTCCCCTAGTGTCAGAACTGTGAATTTGGACTTCTAGCCTCCTAAACTGTAAGAGAATAAATTTATGCTTGTTAATGCCATCCACTCGTGTTTTTTTCCTACAGCAGCACTAGAGAATTAAGATAGTTTCTTTGATTATTTTTCCTCTAAACTATGGCTCATATGTTCCTCCTTGTTCTCAAGTGTAGTATTTTATCCTTTCTATCATAATGGCTACGAAATTGACACATTTTAAGAATTGTGGTCCATCGATCTTTATTTTAAGAACAAAAATTTTGTTGTAGCAAGAAGTTAATGTGACTAGAATCAATCTCTAAATTCTGTCTCCCTTGTGTGTGCAGCAGTTGAAATGTCTGCTTTCATCCCTCCATCTGGCCCTTTCTAAGGACTTGATAGCACTTCCCTTACCCATGTGAAATTCTATGGTCATACAAGAACTTGCCAGTAGTTTACAAATATATTTTGGTAATCCCCCTGTGCATTATTCCTTAAGGGATCAGACCCCTCACTTTGCCTTTATTTGGTTTGACCAAAACTCTGTCTTCTAACTTCTCAAACCAGAGAGACTGACACTTTCTAAGTGAACTTCATTTTTTCCTAATTAATGAGAAGTTGCGTATTTCCAAGATAAAATGCTATACAGTTGAAAATATCATCCAGTTTCCTTATTTTAGTGACTGACTTTCTAATTTTTCCCCAATTTCAGTAACCTTCCTGTACTTTTAAATGTTTTTTGTTTTGTTCTTGGTTTGGCTTTGTTTTCTGTCTTTAATTTAGAATTAACCGTTCTGGAGAAGGAGGGGTTAGTCTAATACAATCTACAAATATATATTGTTGTTGTTATGTGCTGTCAAGTTGCAACCGACTCACAGCGACCCCTCCTTGGGTTTCCGAGGCAGTATCACTATGGAAGTAGATTGCCTCATCTTCCTTCCAAGGAGTGCCTGGTGGGTTTGAACTGTCAGCCTTCTGGTTAGCAGTCAAGTGCCTTAGGCACTACGCTACCAGATCTCCTATACAAATATATATAAGCTAACTTAAAACTTAAAGTGAAATAAAGATGTTACTAGACAAAAGGTAATAGTACAAATATACCAGTAGTATTATACTAAAGCTTAGTCTTCAGATAGAAGGAAAATGACTAAAGACAGAAACACAAAAATGTAGAAAAGAATAAATACTAATGCAAAGGGAAAATAGAAACATATCAAACTGAAACATTATGTAGAACAATCATATCAATGTTCTGG
>NW_006922147.1:527907-528392 GCF_000298275.1 Orycteropus afer afer | reverse complement strand
AATAAACAGAAAAGATTGAAGTTGTCAAGGATTTAATTTTACATGGATCTATAATCAACACTCAGGGCAGTCATGATCTCAAACAACATATTGCATTAGACAAATCAGCTGAAAAAGACCTGTTTGAAGTGTTAAAAAACAAAAGTATAAATTTGAGGACTAAGGAGAGCTTATCCCAAACAATAGTATTTTCCAATACTCAGGTTGTTGTTGTTGTTAGGTGCTGTCATTTCTTACTCATATTGACCCCATGCACAGTGGATTGAAATACTGCCCGATTGCGCTCCAGCTCCATGATCTTTGCTATACTTGAGCCCATTGTCACAGCCATCATGTCAATCCATCTCATTGAAGGCTTCCCCTCTTTTGTCAACCCTCCAGCTTACCAAGCATGACATCCTTCTCCAGGGAATGGTCCTTTCTGACAACATGACCAAAGTAGGTGAGACAAAGTCTGGCCATTCTCACTTCCAAGGAGCATTTTG
>NW_006922147.1:519499-524592 GCF_000298275.1 Orycteropus afer afer | reverse complement strand
GGAAGGTTGGGCAATCCTACTTCCGTAGTGATACTGCCTCGGAAACCCAAGGAGGGGTCGCTATGAGTTGGGGCCGACTCGACGGCACATAATAACAACAACAACAAGTAGACATAGAATGTTAAAAAATAGAACTGCTAGTCATAGTTGGAGGCACTAGTAAATATATAGAATACGCAAAAATATTTAACACACCTAATGAAATAACATTAAAAGACTACCAGTGAAATGTGTGAGAGTCAGAACTCAGTAGGACCATCTTGTTTTTATAAGTTGTTTAAATATTCCACCTTTGACAGTGTGCAATCTTACCACTTTTATATTACTATTTATTATTGGAAAATATTTGAGTTTTCTTTCTTTGACAGATTTCTGCCTTACATAATTTCCATCTTTCACAGATACTACTGTCTATCTAAAAATTTAATGTAAAGATGAAAGAAAACAATTAGATATCATTACATTTATCCAAAAGAAAGCCAAAGAATAGTAAAATGAACATTTGCTCAGTGAGACAATAGAAAACATGTAGTATGATGACAAATGAAATCCAACTCCTAATGTCATTATTTTCAGTGTCCATAAATTACGTACTAAGAACTGTCAACTTATATCTAAAAAAAAAAAAAGAAAAACAGGAGAAAAAAAAAAAAAAAAACAATATGCTGCTTATAAAAAACAGTGTATTATTTAAAGACACCAAACCCAAACCAAACTCGCTGACATGGAGTTGGATCTGACTCATAGCTACCCCTCCTTGGATTTCTGAGGCAGTATCACAACGGAAGTAGATTGCCCAACCTTGGGCAATCTGGTTGATTGCTGGGTTTGAACCACCAGCCTTCTAGTTAGCAATCAAATGCCTTAGGCACCACGCCACTAGAGTTCCCAATTTAAAGACACAGAAGCCTTAAATTTAGAAATACCAAACCAAAAGGTAAACAATGCAAACATCTTTAAAAAAAATAAAAATAAAAATAAAAATAACCTTATCCAAAGTAAAAACACTAACCTAGAAGCAATACTAAAAAAGAAGAGGAAACCTTCAAAATTATACAAGGGTAAAATCCACCAGAAAACTATAATAATCTAAAATATATATACTCTCAAATAAAATTGATTCGAGCCATATAAGTAAAAAGGTGACAGAATTTAAAAAATTAATAAATCTAATATCAA
The DNA here is from genome assembly GCF_000298275.1 of Orycteropus afer afer. NCBI lineage: Eukaryota > Metazoa > Chordata > Mammalia > Tubulidentata > Orycteropodidae > Orycteropus > Orycteropus afer. Next base: position 523,413 of record NW_006922147.1, on the reverse strand, counting down.
AATGGGAGATAAATTTCTTTCAGTGACTGACAGAATAAGTATATCGAAAAAAGTGTAGTATAGGTATTTTGACCAAGATGAATAAATTTGATACTGATTGAATAAACATTATTTTCTAGTACATATCGAGGATTTATTCAAATGTTCCATATGCTTAGCTAAAAATTATGTCTTAATTAATTCCAAAGGAATGAAATAACACAAACTATTTAATATGACATTTATAGAATTAAGTTTGGAATCAAAAACAACAACTAAATAAGTTAACTATAAAATTCCTTAGTGTTTGGAAAGTAATCTTTATATTTCTAAATAATAATGAAATTTAGAAAACATTTAATGACATAATAAAAATTCAGCATATCAAATGTTATACAGTTGTGAATCAAAGGAAATCCAAAACTTTAATACATTAGGAAGAAAGCTAAAAATCAATGATCTCACTAACCATTGTATAAGTTAGCAAACTAAAAATAATTAAACCAAGAGAAAGTAGAATGAAAATAGAAATTAACAAAATAGAAAATAAAATATCAACAAATCCATGTTGGGAGATAATTCGGCATGAATGTTGCATGTTTCTCACACCTTGTGAATGACACACTCTTTGCACTTTGTTTCAGACTATCTTTTCAAGGATAACTGAACAGCAATAGTACTGCAAAGATACCTATAGTTTTCTTTCTGGAGCAAAGGTTAAGCATGCTTATCACTATCTATTACAAAAGTTTGAGATCCCTAAACTGAGATATTCTGTCCTGTCCCTTTGTCTTACTGTGGTGACAAGCATGTAGCCGTGATGGTGGCAGCTACACCATTGGAATTCCAAATGCCAGCCTGATCCATCACAGTGGACAGGTTTACATCCTCAAAGTGGAGTAACCTTAGTGATGTGGATGGACTAAAGCTTATGAGACCTTCATCTGTTGATGTGGCACAACTCATAATGAGAAGAAACAGCTTCAAACATACATTAATAATCCAAAGGTGAAATGTCCAAAGTATGAATCTAGGAATATTGGAAGTTGTGAAAAATGAAATGGAACACATAAAGATCAATATGCTAGGTATTAGTGGGCTAAAATGCATGGATATTGGCCATGTTGAATTGGACAATCATATGGCCTACTATACTGGGAATGACAAATCAAAGAAGAATAGCAAAAAGAACATTTCAACATCTATCATGAATACAGTGGTGGCAGTGATGGGATGATATCCTCATGCATACAAAAAAGACCAGTTAATACTACTACTATGCAAATTTATGCACCAAACTAAAGCCAGAGATGAAGAAAATGAAGAATTTTACCAAATTCTACATTCTGAAATTGATCAAACAAGTAATCAAGATGCATTGGTAATTACTGGTGATTGGAATGTGAAATTTGGAAATAAATAAACAACAAAAAAGAATCAGTAGCTGGAAAATAGGGTCTTGGTGATAGAAATGATGTGGGACATTATGATAGAATTTTGCATGACAATGACTTATTTATCACGAATACCATTTATCAACAACATAAAAGCTGACTATACATGTGGACCTCAGCATATGGAATACCATACATCAAATACTCTACATCTGTGGAAAAAGGGAATGGATAAGCTCAATATCATCATTCAGAAAAAAGGCAGGGACGGACTGTAGGACAGACCATCTGGGGTTGATATGCAAGTTCAAGTTGAATCTGAAGAAAATTAAAACAAGTCCATGAGAAAAAATATATAACCTTGAATATATTCCACATGAATTTAGGGACCATCTGAAGAATAGATTTTACTGTATCAAACACAAATGACCAAGACCAGACAAGTTGTGGCATGACACTAAGGATAACATACATGACAAAATGTCATTAAAAAGCAGTGTAGAAAAAAAAGACCAAAATGGATGTCAGAAGAGACGGAAACTTCCTCTTCAATTACCTAAAGCAAGTGGAGAAAAATGATGGAGCAAAAGAGATGAACAGATTTCAAGAAGTGATTTGAGAAGACAAAGTGCTATATTGAATTGTGGAAAGACCTGGAGTTAGAAAACCAAAAGGGGAGAACTTTCAGTATTTCTCCCTCAGTATTTCAAGCTGAAAGATCTGAAGAAAAAATTTAAGTCTCCATTTGCAACATTGAGAGACACTACAGGCAAAATACTGAACAGCACAGGAAAAAGAAAATGAGAGGAATACACACCATCATTGTACCACAAATAAACGGTTGACATTCAATCATTTCAGGAGTTAATGTATGATCAAAAGCCAGTAGTATTGAAAAAAGAAGTTCTATGTGCACTGAAGGAATTAGTGAAATACAAGGCTCCAGGAATTAATGGAGTACCAGTTGAGATGTTTCAACAAATGGATGTAGTGCTAGAATTGCTCAATTGCCTATGTCAAGAAATTAGAAAGAGGGTAGGGAAGATGGTATCCTACTAACAGACCCTGCCAAATAAACACCCTTCAACAGAGATTCAAAGAAACTCAGTAACATAGATACAAATAATTATCTTGAAATTATGAGCATCACATGAGAAGATAAAAGTATTAGATTGAATGAAGACAGGAAAGGGTTAGTGACTGGGGGTGGGGAGAGTCAGACCAACCAGAAGAGCCACTGCAACAAAAGAGGACTAGGAGGAAAAAAAATAAATAAATACAAGGAATCCACAGGAGTTAAAGACACAGGGTAGACAGATCAGGAGGATTTCAAGGTGAACTAAAGCCGCACAAGAGAAGAATTTACAGGGAAACAGGTCAGAACTCCCATACCTTAAGCTGTGGAGGAAGAGAAAGGGAAAATTGACTCCTCCAACCAACCACATCGCAAACCAGTCCCACTGCAATGTGGTTGATTCCACCTCTTAGCAACCTGTTTTGCCACAAAGTGGAACTGCCTCCTGGGGTTTAGGGGCTGGTGGATCTTTGCAGAGGAGGGCTACATCTTCTCCTGCTGGGCGGCTAGTGGGTTTGAACCACAAAACTTTTATTGATGGCCAAATGTCACTCTCAGCAAGCCACTCAAAACAGATCCAAGGCCTGAAGCTGTCTCTTTCTCATGCCTGCATCACTGGCTGATCTATCTCACACTAAGCACAAAAGACAAGCACTGAAAGCCTTCTCTCCTGGAGGTGACTTCTTACACCAATCTCCTTTCACCTACATGGTGTGCACACCAGTGGATGAGCAGATTTTGCCACAACTGCCTTCTCGCAAGGCCACTGGCTAAACATACTAGAAATGTTCCTCCACAATTTCCTTATCCTCCCTTTATTTTTCTGCCTTCTTTTTTTTCCCAATTTTTCTTCCTTTCTATCTGTTCATTTCTCCTTCTGCCTTTTCTTCTTGCATTTTGCCAAACTTTTATCCCATTCATGCTCCCCACTTTGCTGTATTTTCTCTTTTTCTTATATTCTCTTTCCTTTTTTCCTATATTCTATCTCCTATTTTGATTTGATCTTTTCATCTTTTCTGTCTCTTCCTTTTTGCCTTGGTTTTCTTTTTTTTCTCCTTTTTTTTTCTGCCTCATCCAATGGGAAGAACACATTAACTCTCTACTAGTCAGCCATATCTACTAAACCTACCACCTCACCTAACAGATAAGTAACATCGACAGCTCCTGTTCCACATGATCAATGACAGATGGTGGACAGCAGCCCCTCATGCAAACTGCAACTCCTTCTCACCACAAAGACCCGCACCTAAATTCCCACTAGTTACTTAACCAACAGAAAGAAAGCTAGAGAGTGACACATTACAGCTAAGCCAACAACCAAAGAAGTACACCTACTGCACATTTCTTCATAAATTAAAACAAAGGAAAACTAAGGTGAAACAAATCAGCACATAACCAACAAATAAAGATAGCAGAAACAAGTGTCCACAGAAAAAAAAATAATAATAATATGACAGCAACCAATT
>NW_006922147.1:510085-518563 GCF_000298275.1 Orycteropus afer afer | reverse complement strand
AGGCAAGAAGCAGTGGGACAGCATAAACAAAATCTTGAAGGAAAATAATTGCCAACCAAGAATTATATATCCAGCCAAACTGTCCCATACATACAGAAATTAAGGGCATTTGTGAATAACAGACCGGCTGTACAAGAAATGCTAAAGATAATCCTTCCAACAGAAACAAACAATGAAAAACAACAAGTGGAAATCAAGACACTTGACATCACCACCTAGAAACCAAGACAGGAGGGGAAAAAATGTCAAAACTTAAATAAGCTTACAAAAATGTAAACAGAGAAATAGGAAAGTCAATCTGTAAATATCACCAACAACAAATCAAATAGAGGGAATAAATGTTATAATTACAAATTTTCCAAATGGAGAGGAAATCAGGATTATGTCTATAGAGAACAGACTGTTTCCATCTTTGTTGTTGTTGTTGTTATGTGCCGTCGAGTCGGCCCCGACTCATAGCGACCCCTCCTTGGGTTTCCGAGGCAGTATCACTACGGAAGTAGGATTGCCCAACCTTCCTTCCGAGGAGTGGCTGGTGGGTTTGAACTGCCAGCCATCTGATTAGCAGGCAAGTGTCTTAGCCACTATGCTACCAGAGCTCCATCTTAGGGAAATAAAAATTTACTACAGGGTAATCACACAGAAAATTAACAAATCTTCTAACCAAAAGAAGAAACAAAAAATTCACAAGGACTTAGTCAACACAAAACCAATAATAGTGAATAAAAGGGGAAAAAATACTCAATAACAAAATGAACACAGACAAAAGAAAAGAAAATTAATAAAATTGAAAGGAAAATAATAACAAAATTAATAAAAAATAAGAAATTAATAAATCCATTCCTGTCATGAATTACACTGAATGTAAATACACTAAATGCAGCAGTCAAGAGAAAGAGAATGGCAGATTGAATTAAGAAAAGAAGACCCATCAATATGCTGCCTACATGAGATCCACCTTAAACACAAAGATAAAAATTTACTAATTTCTGACAAAATAGACTTGCAGATGAAAACCAGCATAAGGGACAAAGAAGGGCTTTATATGATGTTAAAAATATCAATTGACCAAGAGGAAATTACTGTAATCAATATGTATGCACACAATGAAAGAGCTCAAAAATACATAAAGTAAACATAAATTGACTTGAAAGAAGAAACAGACAATTCTACAGTAGTAGTAGAAGACTTTAACGTGCCAATTTTGATGATGGACAGAACTGGAGAAAACCTCAACAAAGATATAGAAGACCTCAATAATACAGTCAACCAGTGTGACCTCATGGACAAATAGCACTCCACCTAATAAAAACACAATGCACAATTCTCCAGTGCACATGGATCATTTTCCAGAAATATGTCATATATCAGGACACAAAACAAGCCTCACTAAATTTAAAATCACTGAAATACTACAAAGCATCTTCTCAGATCACAATGTTGTAAAATTACAAATCATCAATAGGGAAAACCAAGGAAAAATTTCAAATACATGGAAACTGAATAAACCACTGCTCAAAAACTACTGGGTAAAAAAAAAACAAAGTGTGAAATTAACAAAATTCCTAGAAACAAATGAGAATGAAAACACAACTTACCAAAACGTTTGGGACACAGTGAAAGCAGTACTCAGAGGTCAATTTATAGCAATTAATGCACACATCAAAAAAGAAGACTCAAAATCAACATCTTAACCCAACAACTACAATAATTAGAGAAAGAGCAACAAAAGAAACCTAAATTCTCCAGAAGAAAGGAAATAATAAAGATCAGAGCAAAAATAAATGAGGCAGAAGACCAAAAAAAAAAAAAAAGAAATCAACAAGGTTAGAAACTTGTTCTCTGAAATGATTAACAAAATTGACAAATTACTGGCAAATTTAACAAAGGAAAAGAAAACAAAGATGGAAAAAACATAAGTAATGAGTGAAATGGGCAACATTACTATAGAGCCAACTGAAATAAAAAAGATGCTGTTATTGTTAGATGCCATCATGTCACCTTTAACTCATAATAACCCTTTGTACAACAGAACGAAGCACTGCCAGGTCCTACACCAGCCTCACAATACTTACTATGCCTGAGGCCATTGTTGCAGCCACTGTATCAATACATATGGTTGAAGGTCTTCCCCTTTCTCTGACACTCCACTTTACCAAGCATGATATTCTTCTTCAGAGAATGGTCCCTTCTGACAACATGACCAAAGTAGATGAGACCAAGCAAGTCTGGCCACTCTCACTTCCAAGGAGGATTCTGGCTATACTTATTCCACAACAGATTTGTTCATTCTTCTGGGAGTCCATCATACTTTCAGTATTCTTTTCCAACACCACAGCATCAATCTTTTCTCTATTTATCATCATGCTGCTTATTATTTCATTTGAGAGGATTGTTGATTTCTTTATGTTGAGGTCTACTCTATACTTCAGACTGTATAGTCTTTAATCTTCATCAGTAAGTGCATCAAGTCATCTTCACATTCAGCTAGCAAAATTGTGTTGTCTGCATATCACAGGTTGTTAATGATATCCCTCTCCAGGAAAAAATTTCCTTCTGACAAAATGAACAAAGGAGGTGATAAGTCTGGCAATTCTCACTTTCATGGAACATTCCAGCTCATTTCTTCCAGGACAGATTTGTTAGTTCTTCTAGCAGTCAATAGTACTTTCAGTATTCTTGACCAACACCACAAATCAGAAGCATGAACTTTTCTTCAGTCTTCCTTTTTCATTGTCCAGCTTTTACATGCATATGAGATGATTGAAAACACCATAGCTTGAGGAAAGCACACTTTAGTCTTCAAAGAGACATATTTGTTCTTCAGCACTTTAAAGAGGTTTTTTGCAGTAGATTGCCCAGTGAAATATGTCATCTGATGTCTTGACTGCTGCTTTCATTGTTGTTGATTATGGAACCAAGTAATATGAAATTTTTGACAACTTCAATCTTTTCTCCATTTATCATGATATTGCTTATTGGTCCAGTTGTCAGGATTTTCATTTTTTTATGGTGAGTTGTAATCCATACTACAGACAGTAGTCTTTAATGTTCATTGGTAAGTGCTTCAAGTCATCCTCACATTCAGCAAGCCGAGTTGTGCTACCTGCATATCTCAGGTTAATGAGTCTTCCTCCCATCCTGGTACCACACTTTTCTTCATATAGTGCAGCTTGTTGGATTATTTGCTCAGCATACAGACTGAATAAATATGGCAAAAGGATACAAACCTGATGCACTCCCTTCCTTATTTTAAACTATGCAGTATTCCCTTGTCATGTTTGAACAACAACCTCCTGGCCTATGTATTGCTTCCTCATGAGCAAAAGTAAGGTTTCTGGAATTTCCATTCTTCTCAATGTTATCCATAATATCTTATGATCCACACAATCAAATGCTTTTGCATGGTCAATAAAACACAAGTAAACATCTTTCTGGTATTCTTTGCTTTCAGCCAAGGTCCATCTGACACCAACAATGATATCCCTTTTACCAAGTCCTCTTCTGAGTCCAGCTTGCATTCCTGGAAGTTCTCTGTCAATATACTGCTCAACCATTTTTCAATTATCTTCAGCAAGATTTTTCTTACGTGTGATATTAATGAAATTATTCCATAATTTCCACATTCTGTGGGATCACCTTTCTTTGGAATAGGTACAAACATGGATCTCTTCCAGTCAGTGGGCCAGATAGCTGTCTTCCAAATCTCTTGGAATAACCAAGTGCATGCCTCCAGTGGAACATCCGTTTGTTGAAATGTCTCAGTGGGTATTCCATCATTTCCTACAGGCTTGATTTTCAACAGTTCCTTCAGTGCAGCTTTGACTTCTTCCTTCAATACCATGGATTCTTGATCATAGGCCACCTCCTGAAATGGGTGAACATCAACAAATTCTTTTGGTACAGTGACTCTGTGCATACCTTCATCTTCTTTTGATGTTTCCTACATCATTCAGTATTATGCCCATAGAAACTTTCAATATTGCAACTCGAGGCTTAAATTTTAACCTCGGTTCTTTCAGCTTCAGAGATGTCAAGTGTGTTCTTCCCTTTTGGTTTTCTAACTCCAGGTCTTTGCACATTTGATTATAGTAATTGCCTTTGTCTTCTTGAGCTGCTCTTTGAAATCTTTTCAGTTCTTTCATCTAGTCATTTCTTCCATTTGCTTTAGCTACTCTCTATTCAAGAGTAAGTTTCAGAGTCTCTTTTGACATCCATTTTGGTCTTTTCTGCCTTTCCTGTCTTTTTAATGACCTTTTACCTTCTTCATGGATGGTGTTCTTCATGTCATCCCACAATTTCTCTGGTTTTCGGTCATTGGTATTCAATTAATCAAGTCTATTCTTTGTTAGTCTCTAAACTCAGGTGGAATATAATCAAAGTCATATTTTGGCTCTTGTGAACTTGTTTTAATTTTCTCCACCTTCAGCTTGAACTTGCATATAACAATTGATATGTTCTGCAATCAATTCCTCACCTTGTTTTGGGTGAAGATATTGAGTTTCTCCATTGCTTCTTTCCACAGATATAGTTGATTTAATTCCTGTGTATTCCATCTGGCAGAGTCCATGTATATAGCTTTTATGTTGTTGAAAAAAGGTATTGCAATGAATACACCATTGGTCCTGCAAAATTCTATCATGTGATCTCCAGTGTCATTTCTATCATCAAGGCTGTATTTTCCAATTTCTAATGAATTTTCTTTGTGTTCCAACTTTTGCATTCCAATCACTAGTAAATCAACACATCTTGATTGCATGTTTGGTCAATTTCAGACTGCAGGAGTTGGTAATAATCTTCAATTCCCTTGTCTTTGGCTTTGGTGGTTGGTGCATACATTTGAATAATAGTAGTAGTAACTGGTTCTCCTTTTAGACTTATGGATATTATTCTATCACTGACTGCATTGTACTTGAGGATAGATCTTGAAGCAGTCTTTGTGGTAATGAATCCAAAGCCATTCCTCTTCAATTTGTCATTCTCAGCATAGTAGATCATAGGGCTGTCTGATTCAAAATGGCCATAACAGTCCATTTCAGCTCATTAATGCCTAGAATATTGATCTTCATGCATTGTGTTTTGTTTTTGACAACTTCTAATTTTCCTACATTCATACTTTGTACATTCCATGTTCCGATTATTAATAATTGTTTGCAGCTGTTTCTTCCCATTTTGAGTCATGCCACATTAGCAAATAGAGTTCCTGAAAGCTTTACTTGGTCCATGTTATTAAAGTTGACTCTACTTTTGGAAGACAACACTTCCCTTGACTTATTTGGAGTGCCTTCTGACCTGAGAGGCTCATCTTCTGGCACTGTATTATACAGTGTTTCAGGTCTATTCATATAGTTTTCCAGTGATATATCAGATAGTGTTTCACTGCTTTTCATAAGATTTTCATTGGTCTATTCTTTGAGATTTAGATGACCTCTTCCTTCATCCAAGTCTGTCTTAGTCTGGAAGCTCTGCTGAAACGTGTCCATGGGTGATCGATCTTGCAAGTATTTGAAATACCAGTGACATAGCCTCCAGCTTCAGAGAAATATGAAAGCCACCACAGTATGACAAACTGACAGACAAGTAGTGTATGAAAAGATAGTAACAGATTATGAAGAATTGTGCTCCAATAAATTCAAAAACCTAGAAGAGATGGAAAAAATTTCCAGAAAAACAAGACTTACATAAACTAACATGTCTGAGAAAGAATACATGGACAGACCCAAAACATAAAAAGAAATTGAGCAAGTTAATTAAAAGAAAAATAAAACAACTCTACACACACACACAGGCACACACACAGTCCTGACATGGATTGCTTGCCTGGAGAATTCTATCATACATCCATGGAAAAACTGGCACCAGAACATACAAAAGAATGAATACTCCTACATTCATTTTATGAAACTAGCATAACCCTGATACAAAAAATGAGGTAAAGACACCACTAAAAAAGAAAACTATAGACCAATATCCCTCATGAATATATACACAAAAATATTCAACAAAATACTAGCCAACAGAATTCAACACCATATAAAAAAAATAATACACCATGAACAAGTGTGATTTATACCAGGTATGCAAGGATGGTTCAATGTTTGAAAATCAATGTAATCAAACATATAAATAAAACAAATGAAAGAAAACACATGATCATATTTATTTATGCAGAAAATGCATTTTATAAAATATACCACCAATTTCTGATAAAAACTCTCAGTAAAACATGAATAAAAACAAGATTCCTCAACATAATAAAGTGCGTGAGTGTAAAACCAACAACCAACATGATTCTCAATGGAGAAATATTCAAAGCATTCACCTTGTGAATGGGAACCAGACAAGGGTGCCCTCCATCACCACTTCTATTTAACATTGTATTGAAAGTCCTCACCAGGTCAATAAGACCAGAAAGAAAAATAAAATTTATCCAAATTGGCCAAGAAGAAGTAAAACTATCTCTATTTGTAGATGACACGATCCTATAGAAAACCCAGGAGAATCAACAAGACAATTACAAGAGCTAATAGAAAGATTGACAGAGCAAGGCAGCAGTGGCAGGGATCCAGGTAAGGAGAGGGATCCAGGCCCCAACCCCCAGGTGGTGAGAAATTGGGGGGAAGGAGAGAAAAGCCAGAGGGACCAAGACAGAGTGAGGTAGCAGTGTCAGGGACCCAGGCCCCACCCCCAAGTGGCAGAAAAGTGACAGGGATCCAGGTAAGGAGAGGGTGGGGAGATTTCAAACAGTTAAGGGGGACACGACAAAATTGTCTGTCAATTTGAAGAGGAATGGCATGGGATTCATCATCACAAATGATGTTTCAAGATCTCTCTTGAAGTACAATGCTGTCAGTGATAAGATAATATCCATAAGCCTACAAGGAAGACCAGTTAATACAATTATTATTCAAATTTATGCACCAACCACGAAGGCAAAAGATGAGGAAATTGAATATTTTTATCAGCTTCTGCAGTCTGAAATTGACCACACATGCAATCAAGATTTGTTAATTATCACCTGTGACTGAAATGCAAAAGTGGGAAACCAGAGGAATCACCAGTAGTTGGAAAATTTGTCCTTGGTGACGGAAGTGATGCTGGAGATCCCATGATAGAATTTTGCAAGATCAATGACTTATTCATTGCAAAAACCTTTTTTCAACAACACAAATGGCAGCTATACACATGGATACACATGGATATGTTCTTCTTGTCAATCAGTTTGTATTAGGATGACATTGTGAAAATTGTGGACCAACATTACAAAAAAAAAAAAAAAAAAAGCTCATTGCCATCAAGTCAATTCTGACTCATAGCAAACCCATTGGGTTTCCTAGGTGGTAAATCTTTACAGAAGTAGATTGCCCATCTTTCTTCCAGCGACCAGCTGATGGGTTTAAATCACCAATCTTCTGGTTAGTAGTCAAATACCTTAGGCACTATGCCACCAGAGCTCCTTCATGGGCCAGTATGAAGCAAGAAAATCAAGATTCTTATGTGTGATAATGACACTGAGAAAGAAAATTATTATCTTCCTTGAGTAAAAAATTAATGAGTCATGATACCCTTACCAGAGAAATGTAAACACATTTATCATCTCTCCTAAGGGAGTTTAACACAAATTATTTACCAGATCTTTATATACAATTATCATTCCAAATAATAGAGGTTGTGTGATAATTAAAGTTATGTGTCACTTCAAGTGGCTGGGAAGCTAGCTGCACATGATGATACTGGTAATCAACTCCATGGAGGAATCTGCCTTAAGGATGTTGTCTTCTTCCAGTATATAAGGAGATACTTTGAGAAAGGTCTTGAGCTTTATAGCATGATTGGATCCTACATTTAGCTGAATCTTCATTCAGTATCCTGCCATGTTGCCAATCTTGGGACTGTTTCTGGAGTTGAACAAGTAGCCTTCTGTGTTGCTTGATAATCGTGGGACAGTGCCATTTTACTTCTCAATCTTGCATGTGTCAGCTTCAGCAGCCAGTAGCTGCCTGAGTTGCCAGACACCTCTACCTCCAGTGAGTCTAGAGCAAGAGGCAGAGTTGAAGCTCCACATCCAGGGGCCTTCACCAGCCCCTAGAGCTGGTACTTTGAACTGGGACTTCTAGCTTCCTGAACTCTAAGAGAATAAATCTCTGTTAAAGCCATATATTTGTGGTATGTCTATTATAGCAGCATTAGAGAACCAAAGCACATAGTTTCATCAGTTTCAACAGATACTATATTTAGCATTTGTTTTCTTCTAAGAGTTTTATGATTTGAGTTCTGATATTTAGATCTTTGTTCCATTTTTAGTTAGTTTTCATATATGATGTGAGGTATGGATCCAGGTTCATTCTTTCACTTGTGGAAATCCAGTTGCCCCAGCAATAATTATTAACAAGATTATTATTTTCTCATTGAAGGTACTTAGCAAGTGGAAAAAGGACAAGGAGGCCACATATTATGACCTCCTAGAACCCCACAAGA
>NW_006922147.1:507982-509612 GCF_000298275.1 Orycteropus afer afer | reverse complement strand
TTAAGAGGTAACACCAAACCAAGTAACCATCTGAGAATCCAAAGTTTCACTTCCCAGGCCCCTTCCTTCTTTCTTTTACAAAGTCTGGTGCTTCTATGAGTTTGGAGCCACTGCAACGAATCCCAAACATGATTCTTTGTCTAGCAATTGGTCTGCCCTGATGACATGTCCCAAGTAAAAGGACAAGCCTTGCAATCGGTACATCTAAGGAACATTCTGGCTATATTTCTTACAAAACTGATCTATTAATTTTTCTGGTATCCATGATATATTCAATATTCTTTGCCAACACCACAACTTAAATACATCAATTTTTCTTCCGTCTTCTTTTATCCATTTTCCAACTTTGAGTGCAGGTGAGGACATTGAAAATACCATTGCTTGGGTCAATCATACCTTAGATATCAAAGTGACATCTTTGTTTTTTAGAACTTTACACAGGTCTTTTGCAGATGATTAGCCCAATGTAATACATCATTTGTTGTTTCTATTGGTATTGGTTGTTAATCCAAGTAGAATAACATCATTAATATCTTTAAATTTTCTCTTTTTATCAGGATGTCTCTTGGTCTGTTGTGTTTTTATTTTCTTTACGTTCAACTGTACTTCATTCTTAAGGCTATGGTCTTTAAATTCTGTCATTAAGTGCTTCAAGTCATTTCATTTTCATCAAGTAAGATTGTGTCACCTGCATTATCACAGGTTGTTAATAAATCTTTGCTCAATTCTGATGCCATATTATTCTTCATATAGTCCAGCTTCTTCAATTATATCTTCAACATACAGCTTGAGTACATAAAGTAAAAGGATATAATGCTGTCATGAACATTTTACAAATTTGAAATATGTAGCATCACGTTATGAAAGCAAAGAATATCAGAAAGATGTTTACTTCTGTTTTGAATGTACAAAGGCATTCACTTGTGTGGATCATAACAAATTAGGCACATAACATTGCAAAAGAATGAGAATTCCAGAGCATTTAATTTTGCCATGAGGAATCTATACATAGACCAAGAGACAGTCATTTGAACAGAACAAGGACATATTGTATGGTTTAAAATCAGGAAATGTGTGCATCAGTGTTGTATCATTTCACCATACTTGTTTGATCTGTATGTTGAGCAAATAATCCAACAATCTGGACTATCCAAAGAACAATGCAGCACTAAGATTGGAAGAAGGATCAAGAACAATCTGCTATAGGCAGGTGACACAACCTTGCTGGCTGAAAGCAAAGAGAACTTGAAACATTGATGAAAATTAATAGGAGCTCTGCTAGCAGAGTGCCTAAGGCAAGCGACTGCTAACCAGAAGTCTGGCAGTTCAAACCCACCAGCCATCTTCACAAAGAAGGTTGGGCAATCTACTTCTGTAGTGATACTGCCTCAGAAGCCCAAGGAAGGATCACTGAGTTGGGTCCGACTTGATGGCACATAACAACAACAACATAGCCTTCAATATGGATTACATTTCAACATAAAGGAAACAAAAATCCTCACAAGTGGACCAATAAGGTACATGATGATGAGTGACGAAAAGATTGAAGTGGTCAAGGATTTCATTTTACTTGAATTCACAATCAATACCCAAGGAGACAGCAGGCAAGAAATCAAATGACATATTGCAT
>NW_006922147.1:500297-507802 GCF_000298275.1 Orycteropus afer afer | reverse complement strand
TGGTGTGGTGAAGAATAATCAATATACCATGTACTGCCAGAAGATTGGAAAACCTGTCTTGGAAGATATACGACCAGGATGCTCCTAAAAAGTAAGGATGGTGAGACTTTTTCTCACATTCTTTGAATGTGTTAAAAGAAGAGACCAGACCCAGGAGAAGGATATTATTATTGGTAAAGTAGAGTGTCAGTGAAAAAGGAAGATATTCAACAAGTTGGATTGAAACAGTGGCTGCCACAATGGACTCAAACATAGTAATGTCTATAGCCATGGCAGAAGACCAGGCAGTGTTTCATTCTATTGTACATAGTGTCTCTGTGAGTTATAACCAGCTAGAGGACACCTAACAACAGCATCCTCTCATATTGGAGTCCCTGGATGCCGTAAACGTTAAGTTCTCAATTGGTAGATGAAAAGTTGATGGTTCAAACACATTCAGAGGTGCCTAACAAGAAAGCCATGGTGATATCCATGCAAAGGTCACAGCTTGAAAATCAATACCCAAGGAGACAGCAGGCAAGAAATCAAATGACATTTGATGCTACAGAGCAGGTCAACTCTACACACATGGGTTTGCTATGAATGAGAATGAACTTGAAAGCAATTGTCAACAATAGTTGCTTCTTTTGAACAACTGACTTTTGATCCATTTACATGGTCACAATTAAGTGTTCTTAACATAGATAAATAATCATTTCCAGCATTGCATCTATTCAGTGAACCATCTCAATTAGCATTCCATCAGTTGCTGGACTCTCATTTTTCACCAATGCCTTCAGGTCAATTTGAACTTCTTTCTTCAATTTTATGAAGTCAGGTTTATTACAGTTTTCTATTTCTTCCAGAGGTCATTTTAACTGATATATGTGGTATAACTGAATGCTACATGTCTAGAGATGAAGAAGGATTACCTACTGTAAATGAAGTCAAGGAAATAAAAAGAGAATGGGATTTACTTTTGCTTAACATGGTAAGATTTTTTATACAGTATTTGAAGGTGGTGAATATAAAATTCAATCTTCCTAAAGAAAATCCTGAAAAGGGGTTAAAATCCATCTGTTCTATTAATTGGAGCCTAAAATTTTACCTACACAGACATAATTACATTAAGTTGAACCACATGAAATTTCATTTTGAAGGACAAAACTTATCATGATAATTTCATGTGTAAAATTCCCAATTAGAATTTCAAATATTTATAATTTTGCATAGTGCCTAAGGCATTTGACTGCTAACCAGCAGGCTGGAGGCTCAAACCCACCAGCCACTCCTCAGAAGGAAGATTGTGCAATCTGCTTCCATAGTGATACCACCTGGGAAGCCCAAGGACGGGTTGCTATGAGTCCAGTCGGACTCAACAGCAGTGAGTTTGGTTTTTGGTTTGTTTTTTTCTATTATGGTCATTTAGTTTCATATTTTCCCAGATAAATAATGGAAGAGAAATTTGACACACAAAAAAATAAATAAGACCTTATCCCTTCACTTAAATAGTTTACAGCTGCTACCTTGTAGCTCTGGTAGCATAGTGCCTAAGGCACTTGACTGCTAACCAGAAGGCTGGTGCTTCAAACCCACCAGCCACTCCTTGGAAGGAAGGTTGGGCAATCCTACTTCCCTAGTGATACTGCCTTGGAAACCCAAGGAGGGGTCGCTGTGAGTCGGGGGCAACTCGACGGCAAACAACAACAACAACAACAACCTTGTAGATATGAAATAAATAAATGGAGGAATGGATCAATAAATATGTACAGATTGCAAATGAATTTCACTGGAAGGAGGAGGAGTAAATGAGAAGGAGGAGCATGAGAAATGTGTAAAGTTATCATTCATGATCTAAGACTACTAAGTAGATACTTTACAAATAACAATAGTAGTGATCATACATTCAATATATAATTTCCCACCTTATAATTAGGAGGAACTCTGGTGGCATAGTGCTAAGGCATTTGACTGCTAAATAGAAGGCTGGCAGTTCAAACCCACCAGGCACTCTCTGGAAGGAAGGTTGGACAATCTACTTCTGTAGTGATACTGCCTCAGAAACTTAAGGAGGGGTCTCTATGAGTTGAATGGACTTGACAGCAGTGAGTTTCATTTTGGTTTTGATAATTAGGATCACACCATTTCAGAACAGTAAAAGTGTTTACCTGGCAGACAAATCATACAGGATTTTTGTCTCCTAACCACACACAAGAAAAGATGAATTATGTTGGCAATGAGATACATAACAGTAGAGTTTTGGTGAACTTTATGATGTGTGAATTATATTTTAATTCTCTCTTGATTTTTTTTTAAGAAAATATATTTGGCATCAATAAATGTATAAAATAATGTTTATGTTTTAAAAGACTTGAATTTTATATAAAGGATAGAGTTATCTCTTTGTGTCCTCGGCAATGTAAAAGACTGAGAGAAGGGCTGAGGTGTAGGTATTTATTTTGAAGCTGATCCTAACAAGCAGAAATGAGAAGTGAGATTAAGACAGAGAAAAAGAGAGAAAAAAATGTGTGTGTGTGTGTGTGTTATAGAGAATATGAGGGTTCAATAGATGAACAACAGGCATTTTATTCTCCAATGAAAATCCCGAAAAAAGATTCTCCCCAAGTTTTCCATCTGGCTACTAATCTTACTTTGGTTAAGTGTTGCCCCCATGAAAGTTATTATCCTCTACTTCCTGGTTACATATCTGTATAGCCAAGGAGCCAACCATAGAGAAAGTGGAAAGACATACAGAGTCATATTATGACATATAGGGGCCTATTTCACCATAAAAGTGTTGTTGTGTTGTTGTTGTTGTTATGTGCCGTCGAGTAGGCCCCGACTCATAGCGACCCCTCCTTGGGTTTCCGAGGCAGTATCACTACGGAAGTAGGATTGCCCAACCTACCTTCTGAGGAGTGGCCGGTGGGTTTGAACCGCCAGCCTTCTTGTTAGCAGTCAAGTGCTTTAGCCACTATGCTACCAGAGCTCCTTATAAAAGTATTAAGATTTAAATTTTATGATTACAATGTGTATGTTGTTGTTATGTGCCATCGAGTTGGGCCCTACTCATAGCGACTCCTCCTTGGGTTTCCAAGACAGTATCACTACGGAAGTAGATTGCCCCATCTTCCTTCCGAGGAGTGGCTGGTAGGTGTGAACCACCAGCCTTCCGGTTAGCAGTCAAGTTCCTTAGGTACTATACTACCATAGCTCCTACATGCCAATATATCACTATTACAAATCAAACATTTTCATAGACTTGGAACTTCATTTCTTCCTTTCATTTTAAAGGAAATCCAAACATGTTTGTGGGTCCTTAAATGTAGTATTGGGGGTAGACACTAACGGACAAGTCAGTTCTGAAGACATCACAAAGGGAGGGAGTCTGTCAGCACAAGGTATGTCTAAGATCATACAGCATTATGGTGTAAAGAGATGTGACACAGGACATCAGAAATGTCTGCAGTAGTTATTCATATAAATTAATATTTTTAGTTGACTCAAATATTCTGTCTTCTTAATACAACTTTCATAGAGCATTATCTATAAAATATTTGGCCTACTACTCTAATTCAACTACTATGTTTTAGAATTGGGACAATATTTAATCATTTAAGGTTGTATCGTAAGACAAAGTGAGATTTGATTTTAATTTTTGACAATATTGTTCATCTACTTGTTGTTATTGCTAGGTGGCATCAAGTACATTCTGACTCATAGTGACCCTTCATTAAAGAACAAACCCCTGTTCTGTCCTGCACTGTCCTAACAGTCGTTGCTGTATTTGAGCCCATTGTTGCACCACTGTGCCATCCACCTTGCTGAGCATCTTCCTGTTTTTGTGCTGACCCTCTGCTTTGCCACACACGAAATTCTTCTCCATGAACTGGTTTCTCCTAATACATCCAAAGTATATGAGAATAGGACTTGTCATCTTCAACTCTAAGGAACATTCTGGCTGTTCCTTTTTCTGACACTGCAAGGTATATTTAATTTACTTCACCAACACTATAATTCAAAGGCTTCAATTCTACTTCAACTTTCCTCATTCATTGTCCAGTTTTTGCATGCATGAGAAAATTGAAAATATCATGGCTGGGTAAGGTACACCTTAGTCCTCAAAGTGAAATCTTTGTTTTTTAACAATTTTAAAAGTTTTTTTTTTTTTTTTTTTTTTTTTTTTTAACCAGCAGATTTACCCAGTGCAATAAGTCACTTGCTTTTTAGACTGCTGCCTCCATGGGCATTGATTATGGATCCAAGTAAAATGAAATCCTTGACAATTTCAATATTTTCTCCATTTATCATGATGTTGCTTATTGTTCCAGTTGTGAGGACTTTTCTCTTCTTTATGTTGAAGTGTAATACATCCCAAATGCTATAAAATTGCATCTTCATTACTAAGTGCTTCAAGTCTTCTTCAGTTTAATCAAATCCTTAAAAATTGCATAAAAAATTTTTTTTTCTATCTAGAAACATGAGTCAACACAATAAAATAAATCACTCTAATAATGCTGATATCAGAGTATAAGATATCATCTACATTGTAGGCTCTTTTGGGTTATATTAAGAGAGATGTACTATATACAGTGGTCATGGGTTGATCCAAGATATAATCCATTGTTTCATAATAGAGTTTCACTGTAATTTTTTTGTCAGGTTATCAGTCTTGTAGCTCTGCCCTAAATAGAAAATAGTTTGTCCTGCTGCTTTCAGGTATAGTGAATTTTAGGTAACTGAAAATATGTCAGCTAATGTGGCATTGATCCAAAGAGGCTGGAACACTGAACAGAAAAAAGAACACTTGTGATTACAGGGTAGAACAGATGCAATAAGAAATAATTACATGGGTGAAGTTGCTGTGGTGGGGTTGGGGTTTAGGATACAAGTAACACTCAATAAAGATCACCCTTTCCTGGATATTTGGGACTAAAGAGAAATGAACTTAAAATGCTTTTGTTCAATTTTCGCCGAGTTACTATAAAGTCATAAGAAGACTCTGAGAGTAAGGGAGACAACCCACAGAATGTATTTATAGATTCTAAAGAGAATAAGGTTCAGTTTCCTTGGAGACATAATTCTTTCAGTCAAGAGTTAACTTGCTCTAAAATTATTTGAATATTAGGAGAATTTAACTGAATGTTTTCTCTATTTCTTTGTCCTAAATCAACTGAAAATATAGAGATATACAAATTTTAGATGAGAAAGGCACTTTTGAGAATAATCAGCTTTGCCTCCACATTTTAAACATTATGTCCAATGAAATATGTATTTTATGAAGGTAACGATAGGATGAATAAAACTTAAAAATAGCTAGATAAGTTGCTTAAAATGTAATGTAACCTTTCTTAGAAATAAGAGTTGTTCATGTTTTTTTTTCAGTCTTTCATATTTAGAGAAAGTAAAATAGCTGTAGAAAAAAACCTCAATTGCTCCTTTGCCATAAAAACATGATATGAATCATAACTTCTTAAGAATGAACTAGAAAGTGTACTATTATTATACAATTATCATTTTCTACTTTATGCTAAAACCTTTATATAGGTATCTGTCACATTTTTTGAATATATTTTTTAAATTTTCTTTTATATAGCAGATGTAGTAATTTTGTTATATTTGCTGAATGATATTAAAATTTTAAGTATATGTGTATGCATATGTGTACATATATAGTATATATGTACTATATATAGAATGCGATAGAATGAGTATATCCTTGATCTTGTGCTTCCCCCTGAAATAGATGAATATCAATTTTTTGCATAGTCAATAAAACTATATATATATCATTGTTGTTGTTAGGTGTCATTGAGTCTTTTCCAACACTTAATGACCCTACCAGCAACAGAATGAAACACTGCCAGGTCCTTAGCCATCCTCAAAATCATTACTGTGTTTAAGCCCATTGTTGTTGCCACTCTGTCAATCTACCTAGTTGAGGGTCTTCTTCTTTTTCAGTGATCGTCTATCAAACATGATGTCTTTTTCAGAGCCTAGACCCTCCTGAAAACATGTCCAAAGTATGTGAGACAAAGTCTCAGCATCCTTGCTTCTAAGAATTCTGGCTGTACAGCTTCCAAGACAGCTTTGCTGTTCTTTTAGGAATCTATAGTACATTTCATATTTTTCCACCACCATAATTTAAAGACATTAATTCTTCTTCAGTCTTCCTTATTCATTTTCCATTCTTTGCATGCACATGAGGTGATTAAAAAATACCATGGCATGGGAAAGGTTTACAATAGTTCTCAAAGTGGCATGCTTGCTTTTAATACTGTAAAGAAGTCTTTTGCAGCAGATTTGCCCAATGTAATAGGTTGTTTGATTTCTTGACTGCAACTTCCATGGGTGTTGAGTGTGGATCTCAGTAGCATGAAATCCTTGATAGCTTCAGTATTTTCTCCATTATTGTGATGTTTCTTATTGTTCCAGTGGTGAAGATTTTTGTTTTCTTTATGTCAAATTATAATCCAAACTGAAGATTGTTGTCTTTGGTCTTCATCAGTAAGTGCTTTAGGTCTTCTTTGATTTAAGCAAGGACAGTAGTGTCATCTTCATGTGAGTTAATGAGTTTTCCTCCAAATCTGATGCCACCTTCTTCTTAATTTAGTCCAGTTTCTCAGATTATTTGCTCAACATACAGATTTATAAAGTAAGGGAAAGAATACAACCTTGACACACTTCTTTCCTGTATTTCAACTGTCCATTATCCCTTATTCTGTTTGACTGAATGCCTCTCAGTCTGTGTCCAAGTTCTTCTACATGAGCTCAATTAAGTGTTCAGGAATTCCTATTCTTCACAACGTTATCCCTCATTTTTTATGATCTACACAGTTTAATTCCTTTGCATAGCCGATAAAACATAGGCAACAATCTTCCTGGTAACCTCTGTTTTCAGCCAAGATACATCTGACATTAGCAGTGACATTCCTCATTGTATATCTTCTTCTGAATCTGTCTTAAATTTCAGGCAGTTCCCTGATGATGTACAGTTGCAAGAATTTTTAAATTATCTTCAGCAAAATTTTACTTGTGTGTGATATTGATTTTCAATAGATATCCTTTCTTTGGAATGGGCACAAATATAGATCTCTTCCAGGTTATTGACCAGGTAGTTGTCTTCCAAAGTTCTTGGAAAAGGCAAGTGAACACTTCCCGTGTTGCATCCATTTATTGGAACATCTCAGGTGGCAGCCCATGAATTCCTGGAGTTTTGTTTTTCACCAATGCAGCTTGGACTTCTTCCTTTATTACTATAGTTTCTTAATCCTGTGCTACCTTATGAAATGGTTGAATATCATTTTTTTTATACATGACTGTGTTTTCCCTCCATTTTCTTTTGATGCTACCTGCATCATTCAATACTTTGCCCAAAGAATCCTTTGATACTGCAAGTTGAGTCTTGAATTTTTTCTTCAGTTCTTTCAGCTTGAGAAATTCTGAGGATATTCTTCATTTTTGGTTTTCTAACTCCAGGCTTCTCTCTCTCTCTCTCTCTCTCTCTCTCTCTCTCTCTCTCTCTC
>NW_006922147.1:474083-500197 GCF_000298275.1 Orycteropus afer afer | reverse complement strand
ACTCCATTATACATTTATTTAGTTTTCCATTAAGAATCTATAAGAAGCTAATTGTCCCAGGATAATGGTTCAAAGAATTTAATGTGAATAAGGATGATGTAAAGAGCCTTGGAGCCTGGTGGTGCAGCAATTAAGCATTCAGCTACTAACACAAAGTTTGGTGGTTCTAACCATAGTTTGCTATCTAGCATCTCCAAAGGAGAAAGACCTGGTGATCTGGCCATATAATGATTACAGCCTAGAAAACTCTAAGTGATAATTCTACTCTACTACATGGTGTGAGTTGAAATCAATTGTACAGCTCCTAACAACAAAAATAGGTGACTTTGATTGCTTCTTAATAATATGGATATGATTGCTTCTACTGGAGAGTTTTAGTTCTAGTGGGTATATACTAAGAATCTGCATTATAATAATAAGTATCATGGTGTCTTTTAATCAAGAAGAAGGGAGAAGAATGTCATATATTATTATGCTTAGGCATTATTGATATTGTATACTTATGTTCACCAATATACCCAACTATTGAAGTTGTCTCCTATATCTCTGAGGTGAGAAGACTACATACTGCATTTCTCAGACTTACTTGCTAGCTGAATTCTAGATTACATTCTGTGAAAGAGAAATGGTGCCCAAGAATTTGGTGATGGAAGAGAACTAAAATCAATTTTTGTTCCTCTAACAGTAGTAGACAGCAAAATTGACTTAAACTGAAAGCCAGGTTATGATATAGCTTTCAGCAATACGAATTTCTTAATTGGTTGCTACAGGTATCCAAAATTAGCACTGCTCATTTTCTGTTATTCTTGCAACTTAGAAATTTCCCAAGATCATCATGAGAGATTTCTGATACTTGTTCCCTCACTCTTCCAAGGGAATTGAAATCACTTAAATTCCTTTCTGTCTTTAAAAAAAAAAAAGCAAAACTTTGATACATATAACTTATGAATTAAATGAAATAGTGCCTAAGTATTGATGAATCTTAACCTACATTTCATCCTTTTTTGAAGTTCCCTGCCTTTATTTATGGGCATTCATAAGAAAGTGAAAATATTGCATTTCAGTGGTATCCACCCAACCCTTGCTACTTAGGTCTTTATTCTCAGGCATCTATCCTATTTTTTCACTATGAATATCAGACAATTCTCTCTGATATATTCTCTAAGTGATAATATTATAAATGAAGGTGAAATAAAGTTTAACCACGGCTAATTACTATTATGTTATACTATAAATGAGTGGCTAAATGGAGAGAAGATTCAAGTTGTTAAGGATTTCATTTTACTTAAATCCACATTCAATGTTCGTGGAAGCAGCAGTCAAGAAATCAAAGGAAGTATTGCATTGGGTAACTCTGCTGCAAAATACTTCTTTAAATTGTCAAAGTGCAAAGATGCTAATTTGTGACATCTTTAAAAAGAGTTAAACTTTAAACTTTGAGGTGATAAACCTCAATGCTATCACTAAGGTGTGCCTGACCCAACAAGTGGTATTTTCATTCATCTAATATGCATGAGAAATCTGGACAATTGTGGTACAGTAAATTACTTAGTGTGGCTTTTCTACCCATAAGTCTTTGTAAACTCTGAGGTGGAATTTACCATGAGCAACTGAGGAGCTCCTGATTGCTAAAGTTATCCACCTGGGGTATTTCTGTTGGGAGTGGCACTAAACAATGTTCTGGGAGGTTCCCACTCTGTCTCAGGTGTTTAGAATTCTGATGTTATGATTGATTGGTTTGGCCACTCTGCTGGGCTCAAAAGGAGGTGTCCTGGAGGCAGAACTCTCTCTGACTGCTGGTTGAGGAAGGACGCGCCCCTGAGAGACATGTGCTGCTGGGAAAGAGGAACAAGAGACACACACTGCTGAGAGAGACACCGAGGGACACACACAGCTGGGAGAGAGACTGTTGGCTGAGAGACTGTGGGCTGGGAGAGAGACTAAGTTTTTTTCCTGAACTTGAATTGTAGCCTGGTGCTTCCCTAATAAACCTCATAATCTGTGAGTTCTGTGCGGCCACTGCAGTGAATTATCGAACTCAGGAGAGAGGTGGTGGGTGCTTTGGGAGGAACGGTTGGTGAAAGGGCTGGAGAGAGGCAGTATGTCTGGCCTTGCAGGAATAGGCCTTGGATTACTGATGGTGCTTCTGTCTTCCTCTTCTGTGGTTAGAGGAGGTCAGGAGATGTGGCCTCTCTGTCCTTCTAGTAACAATGAATAAGGAAAAACAAAGAATTGATGTATTTGGGTTATGATGTTAGTGAAGAATATTGAATATAGTGTAGACTGCCAAAAGAGCTAACAGATGTCTTTGATGAAGCACAGAATACTCCTTAGAAATGAGAATGGCAAGATTTCACCTCTCATATTGGCCATGTTTTCAGGAGGGATCAGTCCCTAGAGAACATCATGCTTGGTAAAACAGTGGGCCAGTGAAAAAAAAAGGAAGACCCTCAACAAGATGGATTGAGTGGCTGCAAAAATGAACTCAAACATAGCAGTGATTGTGAGGATGGCACAGTATTGGTCAATGTTTCCTTCTGTTGTATGTAGGATCACTATGAATCTGAATCATTTTGATGGCACCTCACATAAGAATCTGCATCACAACAATAACAACATAGGTAAAACAGAAGTCTTTGCATATTATAGAACAGATGCATCATTTTCACGCAGTCAACATGGGAATCCAACAGTTCATAAGCCAATGGTCCTCTACTGTTTTGACCAGGCAGAAGAACTAACCAAGATCATATTTGGAATAAAGATTCATTGTTTACATCTGCCTAGAACTGTTAAACATTTGGCAATATACTTTTTTTTTTTTTAAATAAATATCTTAGTTAATTTTGATGAATATCTTTCAGAAAACACATTGTCAGAAAAAAGGAAACAAATTCTTAATCTTTAATGGAAGAACAGAACTTTCCTTCAAAAAATATATTTTTCATCTTCAACTAAATAAGCAACTTTGGGAAGAACATATTGAAAGGTAACACCTTGCCCTTCTAATAATCCTAATTTAATCTGGTGAACAAAATATCAGAATATGGTATACCAAGAATATCCCTTTTCCATCCTTAGCTCGAAGGACCTCTAGTGGTGCAGTGCATAAGGCATTTGACTGCTAACCAGAAGGTCAGAGGTTCAAACCCACCAGCTGCTCCACAGGAGGAAGATGAGGCAATCTACTTGCATAAATATTTATAACCTTGGAAACCCGAAGGGGTTTGTTATGAGTCAGAATCAACTAGATGGTAGTGAGATTTTGTTTTGTTTTGTTTTTGTTTCTCTAGCTCAGTTATCTTATAAAAAGTTAAATGGTACTTTTTGTTAGTATATAGGTGGAAGATCATGATCATAATTGCCTCCAATGAATTATGTATAGTTCTCAATATCCAACTCCCTTTGCAGTATGATGTTACTACACTTCACATCAAGAAGTGAAGTCTATTTCTCCATCCTCTTCAATCAGTGCTGCCCTTTTGACTTGCTTTTACCAATAGAATGGATGATGTAAAAGTTTCAGAGTGCAGGATTTAAGAGATTTTACAGTGTCCACTCTCTGCAACTTTGAAAGCCCCTTCAAAGATGAAGCCATGAAACTGCCATACATGCAAACTATTGGAGGGTGAGAGATCCTGTGAAAGAGAATCAAGGTCTTTCTGACAACTGCTAGCTTAAAAGCCCAAATATGGGAACCTGCTCATTTTATATCTCAGCCCAGCTTCCTGCTAAATGCAACCAGGTGTGAGCCCAGGCAAGTTCAGCAGAAGAATCACATAGTTAGTTCTATAATAATGGAAATAATTCATTGTTTGTTTGTTTTTACATATACCATTACATTTCAGGTGATTTCCTACACAGTAATTGATAACTGATATGAACTCAAAAACCAAACCCATTGCCATTGAGTTGGTTCTGACTCGTAGGGATCCTATAGAGCAGAGTAGCACTGCCTCACAAGATTTCCAAGGATGTAAACTTTATGTGAGCTGACTGCCATATCTTTCACATGTGAAGCACTGGTGGGTTGAAACCACCGACCTTTCACTCAACAGCTGAGCACTTTAACCACCATGCTATCAGGGCTTCTTGATAACTGATGTATCAACTTAAAATTCAATGTCTAAAACAAAGTCTCTCAAGAAGTCATGAACCATCTGTGTTCTTGGATCACTTACTTCCTTCAGTTGTCTCTTTGCCTAATATACATATGCTCAAACTAAATTACAAAGGCAAACATCTGGATGATTTGATAGTTTTCGATGGTCATTATACATACATAACTTTTTTTTTTGCTTTAATTTTTTGTTTCTTCACAGAGTGTTATTAGCTATCTGAATTTACTAACATTCATATGTAAGTCAAGTCTCAATAATTTAAATATCTGTGATTTGTGAGTCAGGACAATTTTCAATAACAAGTTTGAATCATAATTATTTATAACTTTAATAGGTATGGTAACTCAAAGAAGTTATGTTCTATTGATTATTTGCCTATTTAACTTTTTCAAAATGTTGCCTTTTGAAAAAAAGAATGAAATACTGTTTAGCTAGTTGAATAATACTGAGCTTCTAATTTCATAAAAATGAATATGCATTTGTAACTAGTAAAAACATGCATTTCACCTTTATCTTATTTATTTATAAATTAGTTGAATTCAAATTACCAAGGTCTTTCACAATTTTACACTAAAATTCTCAGAGGTTCCCAAGGCTTCTGTGAGTTTAGTGCAGGACCTGTCTGTGTTTAATTCTATATCCTGCTTTCTAAACTTCTCTTTTAGTACTCAACACTTCTGGAAATACCTTCAGTTGTGAGAATGACTTCCTCAGCCTCTTTGCTGAATTCAACACAGTACGCTCTCCCTTCCTTGAAACTTTTCCTCTCTGGACTTCTCTGACAACTCATCCCTAAGTCACTTCTAAGTACTTGGTTGGCTTTTGCTTCTTTCTCCATGCTTTATTGTTGGAGTGCTCCATGGCTGAGTGCTGGGGACTCCTTCCCTTCTCTATCACATCCTCTCACCAAATCTGATCTGTCCTAATTCCTTAGCTTTTAATAGTAACTACATGCTGTTGATCTTTATTTATCTACCCCTCCTGTGGAGTTACTGTGAGTTGAAATTGACTGATGGCAACTGGTTTGGTACAACTTTGGGGCAATGTCTTCACTGAACACCAGAATCAATTATTAACTTCATTAATTACTCTTTTACTTAAATATCTAATAAATAATATGTTTTTCAAATTTGGTACTTTTATCCCACCTCAAAATATCTTTATCTTATTCAGCTTCCTTATATCAATATCACTATTTCATCAGTTATTAAAAACAAAAGCAAAATAAAAGGCCTGGAATCATTCTCATATCCTCCTTTTTTTTTTTTTTTTTTTATCTCTACCAGCTCCTTTTTTTTTTTTTTTTTTTATCTCTCTACCAACAAATTATTAGAAATTCCTGCTACATTTACCACTTAACTACACTGTGATAGGCAAGACACAGATGCAGTGTTCAAGTGCCCCTTTAAGGAGATATTTCCTGTTAAGCTATGGTGTACTGTCCACATACAGACTCCAGCTGACCATTTCTTCAGGGCCTATCTCAGCTGCACAGTTACCTTCTTTGAAGTTATGCCCATCCTGTCAATGCCCATATCTGGTGAATGAAGAGGGCAAGAGTATAAAGGCCTGGCAATTACAGTACAATAAGGGGCATTCCCTGCCAGCTTGGCTGAGACTTTGTCAGCCCTGTGGCAGAATTCAACATATGTCTTAACTATTCCAGCTTCCTCCTCCTTTCTTTCCATGTATTGATCCCTAATATATATACTACCCAAATTTTTCTCTGCATTTGCTGCCAGAAAACATAAAATCTACTGACTTCTCTTCATCTCCACTGTCTCAACAGTAATCCAAACCAGTACAATTTCTCACCTATGCTATTGCTGTATCTACCTGTTCTTATTATTTCAATTCTTGCCCCCTCAACAATCCATTTCTTCAACACAAGAGATAGTGAAAACTCTTTAATATACAAATTAGCCTACTCTTCACCCTAACTAGGGAGCTTTGGTGGTGTAGTGTCTAAGGCATTTGACTGCTAACCAGAAGGCTGGCAGTTCAAACCAATCAGCCACTTCTCGGCCTGAAAGTTGAGCAATCTACTTCCTTAGAGATACTGCCTCAGAAACCCAAGGAGCGGTCACTGAGTAGCATCCAACTAGCAGTGAGTTTGGTTTCTCAACCACCTCCCTCAATTTATATTACTTCAAGCCTTCCCAATAAACATAGTTAAATCTAAACTGTTTACCATGGTCTAAAAACCTCTTTGATTTCTGCCTAATTCTCTAATTTCCTTTTACATTATATGCTCCTCTCTCACTAAGCTCTATGCTGATTTTTTTTTGAGGGGGGGTTTCCTCAATTTTCAGCTGATCACATGCCTTTGTAGTATAAAGACTGTTTCTCACAACCTATCTTGCAACTAGTTGCAGCCATATGACTGACTTCTATCAATAGAATATGAGCATAGGGTATTAGCCGTTTCCCAGAAGTATCTTAAAGAACAGAGATATAACCTTTTCTCTTCCCCAATTCCTCGAGTACAGATTTGATACCTGTACCTGCAGCTGTCATTTTGAATTAAGAGATGATCTTGGGAATTGAGAACATGCACTAAAGACATGCTCAAATGCAAGTATATTTTGATGAAAAATATATACTTGTAATGAATTACATTGTATCCTCCGAAAATATGTGTTAGGATCCTAACTCCTCTACCTGTGGAAAGGAGGTCCGGTGGTTTAGTGAGTAAGGCATTTGGAGGGTTCAAACCCACCATCTGCTCCTGCCTGGAGGGGAAGATGAGGCTACCTACTTCTATAAAAATGTACAACCCTGGAAGTCCAATGGGGATCATTATGAGTCAGAATGGACTCCATGGCAGTGGGAATTCCTGTGAAAGGAAGCCCTTTGAGGAATAGGGTTTTCTTTGTTATGTGAATGAGGTCACATCAGTGTAGGATGGGTCCTAAAGCTAACTATTTCTGAGTGATAAAAAGAGAACATTAGACACAGAACTAGCACATACAGGGGAAAGACAGACACTATATGATGACAACAAATGCAAATGAATCTATAAGCTCAGGAAAATGAAGGACCTCTCCCTAAAGCTACACTCTGAGTTCATACTTCCAGCTTCTGAATTAGGAGAAAATACATTTCTGTTTGTTAAAGCCACTCACTTGTATTTCTGTTACAGCAGCACTGGGAAACTAAGGCATCACCCTTTTATGCTCAGCAAGTTCAGTTTTTGAAACTAATGGAATAAGCAATGTAAGTGAAAGAAACATTTCCATCAGAATAATAAAATAAAGTTCTCCTAAGGCATTGATTGGGAGCTCTGGTAGCATAGTGGCTAAGACACTTGCCTGCTAACCAGACGGCTGGCAGTTCAAACCCACCAGCCACTCCTCGGAAGGAAGGTTGGGCAATCCCACTTCCGTAGTGATACTGCCTCGGAAACCCAAGGAGGGGTCGCTATGAGTCGGGTTTGACTCCACAGCCCATAACAACAACAACAAAAAGGCATTGATCCAGGTTTTGTTAGATAGATTATTATCAAAACTAGTACTTCCTATTTCTTAGAAAAAGAAGAACATGCCTAAGCAAGAAAACAGAAACAAATTGTTACAAATATTTTGAGAAAGTTCATATTTTAAAAATAAAATTACTTTCTCTAAATTTTTTCCCTTTGAACATTGATTAAAATTTTCCAGTGTTAAAATTTTATGTCAATTTACCAAAAGTATATCATTTTGTAGCTGTTGTTGTTAGGAGCCATTGAGTGGGCTCCAACTCACAGAGACCCTATATACAACAGAATGAAACACTCCCTGGTCATGTGCCAACCTCACAATCCTTGCTATACCCTAGCCTGTTGTTGCAGCCACTGTGTCAATCCATCTTGCTCAGGGCCTTCCCCTTTTTCATTGACCCTCCACTTTACCAAGGATGGTATCCTTCTCCAGGGAATGGTCCCTTCTGAAAACAAAGTAGATGAGATGAAATCTGGCCATTCTTGTTTCAAAGGAACATTCTGGCTGCACTTCTTCCAGGACAGATTTGTTCGTTTTATTGGCAGTCCATGGTACTTTCATTACTCTCCAACAACACCACAATTCAAAAACATCAACTCTTTGTCAATCTTCCTTGTTTATTCTCCAACTCTCACATGCATATGAGGCAATTAAAAAATACCATGGCTTAGGTTAGGAGCACCATAGTTTTCAAGGAAACATCTTTGCTCTTCAGCACCTTAAGGAGGTCTTTTGCAGCAGATTTGGTCAGTGCAATTCACTGTCTGATGACAACTGCTGCTTCCATTGGTGTTGATTGTGGAAGCAAATAACACAAAATCTTTAATAACTTTAATCTTTTCTCCATTTATTGTGATGCTGTCCATTGGACCAGTTGTAAGGGCTTTCATTTTATGTTCAGTTGTAAGGGCTTTCATTTTATGTTTAGATGTAATCCGTACTGTAGACTGAAGTCTTTAATCTTCATCAGTAAGTGCGTCAAGTCATCTCACTTTCAGCAAGCAAAGGGTGTGTCATCTGTGTATTACACGTTGTTAAGAAGCCTTCCTCCAATCCTGATGCCATGCTCTTCTTCATATAGTCCAGCTTCTCGGATCATTTGTTCAGCATACAGATTGAATAAGTATGATGAAAGGATACAACTCTGACACACTCGCTTTCTGGTTTTAAACCATGCAATATCCCCTTCTTATGTCCTAAGGACAGCCTCCTGTAGTTCCTCATGAGCACAATAATTGTTCTGGAATTCCATTCTTCTCATTGTTATCCATAATTTGTCATTATCCACACAATCAAATGCCTTTGCATAGTCTATAAAACACAGTAAACATCTTTCTGATATTCTTTGCTTTGAGCCAAGATCCATCTGACATCAGCAATGATATCCCTCATTCCACATCCTGTTCTGAATCCAACTTCCGTTTTTGGAAGTTTTCTGTCAAAATACTTCTGCAACCATATTTGAATTATCTTCAGCAAGACTTTAGTTGCATGTGGTCTTAATGGTACTGTTCAATAATTTCCACATTCTGTGGGATCACCTTTCTTTGGAATAGGTACTCAAAAGAAGCAAAGAGGCTGCATCTTCTGACCTCCTCTAAATCCACAAGAAGAAGACAGAATCACCATCAGCAGCCCAAGGTCTGTTATGAGGCAAGACATGCTGCCACCATCCAGCCCTCTTAATAACTTTGTCACCAACCATTCCTCCCACGGCACCCACAACCTCTTTGCTGAGTTCAATAATTCACTGCAGTGACTGCACAGTACTCACTGATTGTGGGGTTAATAGGAGAAGCAACAGGCTTCAGGGATACACTCAGGATCTCTTAGCAGCCAGTCATCTCTTTTAGTCTCTCAGTAGCATGTCTCTCAGCAGCATGTTTCTCTCGTGTCTCTCTCTCAGCAGCACATCTTTTCAGCAGTGTGTCTCAGCTGGAAATCAGACAGACTCTTTCTCTGCCTGTAGGAGGGCTCCTTTTAAGCTTGCCAGAGTTGCCAAAACCAAGCAAACCCAACAGCAGAAGGGAGAGCAAACTTCTCAGAAGATTGCTTCATGCCTGTTCCAACAGAAATACACCAGGTGGATAACATTAACAATCAGCTAATCACGGCAAAGGGAGAATTACATAGACTATGGCTAGAAAAGCCACACTATGTACTTTAATACACTGCAGGGTACAAATAGGGATCTTTTCCAGTCAGGTGGACAGGTAGCTGTTTTCCAAATCTCTTGGTATAGACAAGTGAGTGCCTCCAGTGCAGCATCCATTCATTGAAACATCTCAAAGGGTATTCCATCAATTTCTGGAGCCTTATACTTTGCCAATTCCTTCAGTGCAACTTTGACTTATTCCTTCAATACCATTCATTCTTGATCATATGCCACTTCCTGAAATGGATGAACATTGACCAACTCTTTTTGGTACAGTCACTCTGTGTATTCCTTCCATCTTCTTTTGATGTTTCCTGCATCATTCAGTATTTTTCCCATAGGATCTTTCAATAATGTAACTAGAGGCTTGATTTTTTTCTTCAGTTCTTTCAGCTTGAGAAATGCTGAGCTCTTCCTTTTTGGTTTTCTAACTCCAGGCCTTTGCACATTTCATTATAATAATGGAGTTTGTCTTCTCAAGCTGCTCTTTGAAATCTTCTGTTCAGCCCTTTTATCTTGTCATTTCTTCCATTTGCTTTATCTATTCTCCATTCAAGGACAAGTTTCAGAGTCTCTTCTGACATAAATTTTGGCCTTTTTTTCCTTTCCTGTCTTTTTAATGACCTTATGCTTTCTTCATGGATGACGTTCTTGATGTCATCCCACAATTCTTCTGGTTTTCTGTCATTGATGTTCAATGCATCAAATCTATTCTTTAGATCATCTCTAAATTCAAAAGAGATATATTCGAGGTCATATTTCAGTTCTGCTGGACTGTTTTAATCGTTTTCAGTTTCAACTTGAACTTGCACATGAGCAGTTGATGGTCTATTCCACAATCAGCCCCTGTCCTTGTTTTGGATAAAGACAAGGAGCTTCTCCATTGCCTGTTGCCACAGATGTAACCTATCTGATTCCTGTGTGCTCTGTCTGTCAAAGCCCACTTGTATAGCCACCATTTGTGCTGTTGAAAAAAGGTATTTGCAATGAATAAGTCATTGGTCTTGCAAAATTCTGTCATGTGATCTCCAATGGTATTTCTATCATTAAGGACATATTTTTCAACTACCAGTGAGTCTTCTTCATTTCCAACTTTTGTATTCTAATCATCAGTGATTTTCAACACATCTTGATTGCATGGTTAGTCAACTTCAGACTGCAGAAGTTGGTAAAAATCTTCAATTTCCTTGTCTTTGGTTTTGGGGATTGGTGTGTAAATTTGAATAATAGTAGCATTAACTGGTCTTCCTTGTAGGCATATAGATATTATCCTATCACTGACAGCTTTGTGCTTCAGGATAGATTTTGAAACATTCTTCGTGACATTGAATGCCACATCATTCCTCTTCAATTTGTCATTTCTGTCATATTAGATCATATGGTTGTCTGATTCAAAATGGCCAAAACCAGTCCATTTCAGCTCACTAATGCCTAAGATATCAATCTTTATGCATTCCATTTCATTTTTTACAACTTTCAATTTTCCTAGATTCATACTTTGTACATTTCATGTTCCAATTATTAATGGATGTTTGCAGCTGTGTCTTCCCAATTTGAGCCATGCCATATCATCAACTGGAGGTCCTGGAAGCTTTACTCCATCCACATTATTAAGGTCAGCTCTACTCTGAGGAGCCAGCTCTTCCCCAGTCATATGTTGGGTGTCTTCTGACCTGAGGATCTTATTTTCCATATATCGGACAATGGTTCCATGCTATTCATAAAGTTTTCCAGTAATATATCAGACAATGCTTCATTGCTATTCATAAGGTGCAGTGTAGTAAATTACTTAGTGTGGCTTTTCTACCTATAAGTCTTTGTAAACTCCAAGGTGGGATTTGCTGTGAGCAACTGAGGAGCTCCTGATTGCTAAAGTTGTCCACCTGGAGTATTTCTGTTGGGAAAGATACAAAATAATGTTCTGGGAGGTTCCCACTCTCTCTTAGGTGGTTAGAGTTCTGATGCTATGATTGGCGAGTTTGGCCACTCTGCCAGGCTCAAAAGGAGGCCTCCTGGAGGCAGAACACTCTCTGATTGCTGGTTGAGGAAGATGTGCTGCTGAAAGAGATACATGCTCTTGAAAGAGACACGTGCTGGTGGGAAAGAGATGCAAGAGACATGCATTGCTGGGTAAGACACCGAGGGACATGCACTGCTGGGGGAGAGACTGTGAGAGACTTGGCTGAGAGATGGTGGGCTGGGAGGGAGACCGAGCATTTTTCCTGAACTTGAATTGTAGCCTGGTGCTTCCCTAATAAACCTCATAATCTGTGAGTTCTGTGTGGCCACTGCAGTGAATTATCGAACCCAGGAAAGAGGTGGTGGTGCTTTGGGAGGAGCAGTAGGTGAAAGGGCTGGAGGGAGGCAGCATGTCTGGCCTTGTGATAATAGGCCTTGGGCTATTGATAGTGATTCTGCCTTCCTCTTGTGGGTTCTAGGAGGTCAGAAAATGTGGCCTCCTTGCCCATTTTGCATAAGGTTTTTTCTGGCCTTTGTTTGAGAAGTAGATGGCCCCTTCATTCTCCCAAGTCTATCTTAGTCTGGAAGCTCCACTGAAACCTGTTCACCATAAAGCAGGTGACCCTGCTTTTATTTGAAATACTGGTAGCACAGCCTCCAGCCTTATAGCAACACACAAGCCACACAGTATGACAAACTGAAAGATGAATGATGTTATTTTAGTAACATAAAAATGCACTTAATAATAGAAATCTATTTATCTTTGTTTTAATATAAAAAACACATACATATTGTAACAGCTTACAATTCTTACCTTACATTATTTTTAGTTTTCAAAAATAGGAGCAAGCACACAGCATGTAATTGTGACCATCACTATAAATATCTTATCTCATTTATCTTCACAACTCTGTTTTGAGTTAGGTATTATTATTATCCCTGTTTTAGAGATGAAGAAACAAACGAAGTTATATAACTGACCCAAGATTTCACAACAAGCAAGTGACAGAGCCAACATTGAATCCCAGCAATCCAATTTCAGGTTCATGTTCTTAACCATTATACTGGTGATATTAATAATTGAATAAATGTAGAAAACACTTAAAACTATGTAAAAAAAAAGAAATGCTTCTAACAACAAATCATCACCTAAGGAAAAACAAAAGAACTCTGGTTGCATAGTGGTTAAAGTATTCAGCTGCTAACCAAAAGATCAGTCATTAGAGCTACCAGCCACTCCATGGCAGAAAGATTAGGCAGTCCGCTTCCATAAAGATTTCTAGCTTTGGAAACCCTTTGGGGCAGTTCTATTCTGTTATATAGGGTCACTATGAGTTTGAATTGACTCAGTGGCAATGGGTTTGATTTGGTTCAGAAGGAAAAACAATATGACAGTTTTCAGGTCTAATTCAAAGTTTTTAAAATATGATCACCACTATCAGGTAAGGATGAGATTTTCAAAGTTTTTTTTTTTGATTGGTTTGCAATAATTCTCTATGGTAAGAAATTGTGGGTACCATACATGGGATCCAGTATGGGTAATCAAATAAAGAAAATGGAGAGTAAGAAGACAACTAAGTGGCTTGAGCTAGATTAGAAATCATCTCAATATCACTGAGAAACAGGTAGGGGAATGTCAGTATGTGAAACTTGGTAAAGGATAACAAAGGAAACATAATATACTGACAAATATTTTAGAATCAATGAATACAAAGAAGCAGAATTATGTTTTAGGAAGTATATGCTCAGTAGAAAGAGTAAGAATAAATACAAAAGATATTCATTCAAAAAATCATTACTAATGAGAGAATTTTTTAAGAATTATTATATCATTTCTAATAATAAGCAAATACTGTATTGTGTATCTCCAAGAATATTATATGAATAGTCAAATTTATAGTAACAGTATAAAATAGAACTAAACGGCATGAGGGTCAAGAGATTAGGAACGACTGAAATGTGAAACTTAAAGTGAATTTTTTTTAAAAACGAACATTACTATGAAATCATTGTTTACCATCCCTTTCAAATGCAGTATTTTGCATAATAATCTTAGACAGGATGCAAAAATAAGTTTTTTTGTGTTCCAGATACTTGTGATAAATACTATAAATACTGAGAAAAGACACATCTCTGTAGCATACCATCATTTCTTTATTTATTGAAAGGATTTCCACAGTATTATTTAAGAGAAAATTATTAATCAATGATGGTGTGCTTGATTGTATATAGTTTATGCAAGGGTTACCCAAAATGAATGATATATGGTGCCTGTTTACAAGTTACAGTGGGATGAAAGATCAAACTTACAAATATTATCACAAACATTTCAAGTAATTCAGAGCATCAGTGAGATATGCTTATAAAGGAATCCTGAGAGTTGTTACAATTAATATGACTGGAAATCATTTTCTAGACTTTTATCCAGTAATGGTATTTGATTTCTGGACTCAGCAAGAATCTTTGGCTTTTGACTAGGAACCAAATTCAGGGTAAAAATAGAGAATATCTTCCATTATCTCTGGCATTGTTCATCTTTCAACTCTTTGATTGTTAAAAATAAAATGTGTAATAAAAAGGAAATAACTAAAAGCAAAAATAGGAAGTGCTGATTTCTTGACTGTCATAGTCTGAATAGCTAGGACTAAAGAAGACCTTGACTCCTCAGTTCTTTTTCTCCCTCAGGAGTGTCATATTATGTTGCTAGATGGCAATGATGATTTAATATGATATGATTTAGATGAAAAGAGAAGAATCAAGAGAAAATAGAGCAAAAATCAAGTTTGAGAGGAAATTTCTGATGAACAATCAAGCTCCCTACAATCACCAGTGAATAAAGCAATGAAGTGAAACGGAACTGTTAAATTACACTCAGCCATTTCAGCATGGGCCCAAAGAATACCCTGCACAATGCCTTTATCCTTCCAGAGAATCTATCTCTTCCTTTCTACCAACTTGGTTCTACAATGCATTATTTTAAGCCACCTAAAGATCTACAAAGTTTATGGTTTATGTTCCTTCATTAGACCTATAATACTTAGACTTTTATGCTCTAGAACACCTCTAGAAGGTTTTTCATTTAAAAAAAAAAAAAAAAACACTGCCATCAAGTTGATTCAGGCCCAAAGTGACCTCCATTAGGTTTCCAAGGCAGCACATATTTGCTGAAGTAGATTGCCTCATCTGCCCCCTGCGGAGCGGCTGATGGGTTTGAATTGCTGACCTTGTGGTTGGTAGACAAATGCCTTGGGCACTAGGCTACCAAAGCCCCTTCTAGAATGTTTTGTTGTTCTTGTTGTTGTTATGTGCCCTGGAGTCATACTGACTCATAGAAACCCCTCCTTGGGTTTCAGAGGCAGTATCACTACGGAAGTAGATTGCCCCATCTTCCTTCGGAAGAGTGGCTGGTGGGTTTGAACCGCCAGCCATGTTTTAGCACTCCTTAATTCTATATAAAAATAAAATAATAAAACTCTCAATGACATCTCCAAATAATGTCTGAATTCCTGGCATTCACCTGAATACTAAGTCTTGAAACATCTTCAAAATCACAAGCAGAAATGTTTGCGCTAATTCTCAGCAGAATTTCTTTTTGTGCCATGGATCACTTTGGTAGTCTTGTGAAGCTGATAGACTCCTTTCAGAATAATATTTTTCAATTAAAAAAAATGCATAGAATTAAATAAAATCAATTATATATACTTTCAAATATAATTCTTGTTACACTTTTTAAACTTGTAAAAAGTTAAAAGTATTGTAAATACACTTTTTAAACTTATAAAATTTTGGTATTATAACTGTTTTTGGGAGTTCTGGTGGCATAGTGTCTAAGACATTTGATAACCAGAA
Source organism: Orycteropus afer afer (assembly GCF_000298275.1). Taxonomy (NCBI): domain Eukaryota; kingdom Metazoa; phylum Chordata; class Mammalia; order Tubulidentata; family Orycteropodidae; genus Orycteropus; species Orycteropus afer. The sequence continues at coordinate 484,634 of NW_006922147.1, read as the reverse complement.
AGTTGGTGGTTCAAACCCACCAGCTACTCCTCGGAAGGAAGATTGGGCAATCTACTTCCATAGTGATACTGCCTTGAAAACCCAAGGAGGGGGTCACTATGAGTCGGATGATTCAACAGCAGTGAGTTTATTTTGGTTTGGTATAACTGTTTCTGTATTAATAAATAAAGTAAGTTCTAATAGGTGCCATTGTTTTGAGATGTTAATGAGCATGAACTATATTTCAAAATATGTGGAATAAATGTTTTGTGGTATTTAAGGTCTGTAATTTCAATTAGTGACATAGTCACATGTATTGCTGATACCACTATAGTTTATTACTTATATTCATCATTGAAGGGAATGTTAAGTTTACTTTGAGGTTTGTAGGAAAAAATGTGTGTGTGTATGTGTATAAATAAATAAAGTCCCTGGGTGGCACAAATGGTTTTTGCTTGACTACACTCCTAATTCTTGGCAATTAGGACCTACATCACACAGTATCACCAAGATGCCAAGAAATCCCTGACAATCTGATTAAATAAAGACAGGATCATTATAGAACTACTATGAGTTGGAATCCTCAGAAGGAAGGTTGGGCAATCCTACTTCCGTAGTGATACTGCCTCGGAAACCCAAGGAGGGGTCGCTATGAGTCGGGTTTGACTCGATGGCACATAACAACAACAACAACAACAATGAGTTGGAATCAGTTTATGGCAGTGGGACTGGTTTTTGGCTTACAGTAAAGAAAGCTCAATGGAGCAGTTCAGCTCTTTAACAGCATGAGCTGATGGCAACAAGTTTGGTGATTTGTTTGAGATATATATACAGTGTAACCTGGGAGAGCTTGAACTCTATGGAACTGCCTTGTTATTCCAGGTCTCACAGTTTTCCACCTTTGACAGTCCTACTACATTCTTATCTCTCATTTTCAGTGAAAATATTTGAATTTTACTTATTTGCCAATACAAGGTTTCCACATGCACTGTTTCTGGCTTTCACAGCTGTGTGTATGTCTGTGTGTGTATGCATTAATTCTTTACTATTATTTAATCAACTATTTATAATATGTTCAAAGACCTAAGTGAAAGAAAACATGAGAACATATTCCCCCAATTAGAATATGTCAATAAAAAGAGAGAAATTATAAAGCAGAATCAAATAGGTATTATAGAGTTGAAGAGTATAATAGAGGCAGAAAAAAATACTTGACTAAATACAACAGTCAAGCATGAGAGAAACACTCAGTTAATTAGAAATAAAGGGAAACCTCACCAATCTCCTAATCTGCACCTGCTAAAACCACAAAGGTAGTATTGCACTTACAGTGAACTACTGAATGCTTTTCCTCTAAGTTCAGGACCCAAGAAGTACCCTCTCACTGTTTCTATTCAACATTGTACTGGAGATTCTAGACAGAAAAATTCCAAACTCACTGCCATTGAGTCGGATCTGACTCATAGTGACCACTCCTTGGGTTTTCAAGGCAGTATCACTAAGGAAGTAGATTGCCCAATCTTACTTCCGAGGAGTTGCTGGTGGGTTTAAATCACCAGCCTTCCAGTTAGCAGCCAGATCCCTCAGGCACTATGCCAATTAGGCAAGAGAAATACATAAAAAGTATCTACATTAAAAAAGGAAAATAAAACAACTATATTCATAGCAGTAGGCATTATTTTGTATATACTAAACAATATAATTAGGAGCTCTGGTAGCATAGTGCCTAAGGCACTAGACTGCTCACCAGAAGGCTGGCCGTTCAAACCCACCAGCCACTCCTCAGAAGGAAGGTTGGGCAATCTACTTCCATAGTAATATTGCCTCGGAAATCCAAGGAGGGGTTGCTATGAGTCAGTCTGACTCAACAGCACATAACAACAAACAACATAATTACAAAATTCTAAGGAACTTATCCCCAAAATTTTGTAACTAATAAATAAGTTCCACAAATAATATTGATGTAAGTTCAATACACAAATTCCAACTGTATTTCTGCAGATTCACATAAAATATTCTGAAAATATTAAGAATACTCTTACATTTAACAATAACATTTAAAAAAAAACTTAAAACATTTAATAAAAGAAGTGAATAGAGTGCAATGCTGCTGAATTGATGTACAAATTCAGCAAAATCCCTATCAAAATTCCAGTTGCTTTTTTTACAAAAGTTGGCAAAATAATCCTAAAATTCATATGGAAAAACAAGGAATGCAGAACATCCAAAACAATCTTGAGAAAAGTAAATAAATATAGAAGGCTCATGTTTCTTAATTCAAAAACCTACTACATAGTTATAGTAATAAAGACAGTGTCATACTGGTATGGGTATAAAATATAAAATGAAATACAGTTCAGGGTACAGAAATAAACTCATACGTTCAAGGTCAATTGTCTTTTCAATGAAAATACTGAAATAATTCAGTGGGTAAAAATAGTCTTTCAACAAATGGCATTGAGGCAACTTGATCTCTACATGAAAATAATGTTTGAACCCTACTTCACATATGCCCAAATATCAACTCAAAATAGTTAATAGGCTTAAATGAAGCTATTTTTATAATGTATATATATATATATATTTATATTATAGCCAATATATAAAATGTATATTATAAAATTATAAACTTCTTAAGAGAAGGCATTTGAGTAAATCCTTGTGACCTTGGAGAGGGCAATGATTTCTTTCATATGACATGGAAAGCACCACAAACAAAAACATAGATAAGCTGACTTCAACAAAACTATTATTATTACTTTTTTTTTTTTTTTTTTTGCCCCAAAGGACACTATAATGAAAGTAAAAAGATGACTCATAGAATTGAAGAAAATATTTACAAATCATATTTTGGAGAAGGGACTTAAATCTAAAGCATATAGGAAATATGCCCACCATAATAACCCAACTTTAAAAAAAAGAAAAAAATGGACAAGGATCTAAATAGACATCTCTACAAAGATATACAAATGGCCATAAGAAAATCAAAAGATGCTTAACATCATTAGTCATGAGGGAAGTAGAAATCAAAACCACAATGTGATAGTATTTCAAACCAACAAGGATGGAAAAAAAAATAACAAATAATAAATGTTAACAAGCATATGAATAAATTGGAGCCTTTATGCATTGTTGGTGGGAATTTACCTGCTTTGGACAGAATGAAAGTTTATTAAAAAAAATAAACATAGAGTTGCTATGTTGTAGTTGTTAGGGGTCAACGAGTCAGTTCCAACTCACAGACACCCTATATACAACAGACTGAAGCACTGCCTGGTCATGTACCATCCTCACAATGCTTGATATACTTGAACCCATCATTGCAGCCACTGTGTCAGTCCATCTTGTTTAGGGTCACTTTTTTCTCCCTGACTCTCCACTTTGCCAAGCATGATATCCTTCTCCAGGGAATGGTCCCTCTGACAACATAATCTAAGTAGGTGAGATGAAGTCTGGAAATTCTCACTTTCAAGGAGCATTCTGGGTGTATTTCTTACAAGACAGATTTGTTCATTCTTCTGGCAGTCCATGATGCTTTTGGAATTCTTTGCCAACAAAAACTCAAAAGAATCAACTCTTTTTTGATCTTTGTTTTGGTTCTTTACTGCCGCTCTAACAGAAAATGCCACAAGTGAGTGGCTTTAACAAACAAGGACTTATTATCTTACAGTTGAGGAGGCTAGAAGTTATAGTTCAAACTGCCAAGCTCTAGGAACCAAGTGAAGGCCCCTCAATCTTGGGCTTCCACTCTGCCTCTTGCTCCTGGCCCACTGGAGCTGGAGGCATCTCTTAACTTAGGCAGCTGCTGGCTGCTGAGGCTGAAAAATCCAAGGTTGAGAAAATGGGACAGTCCTAAGATTATCAAACAACATGACAAGTCACTATACTGCCTAGAGACAATCCCAAGATCAATAGGAAACATATCAGGCTGCTGAATGAAGACTTGGCTACAAGCAAGGTCCAAGCATGCCAAAAAAACAGCAGAGACCTTTCTCAAAGCTTTCTTCTTAAATTACCAGTCTCATAATGGGAAATAACTCCAAACAACTGCCCAGCCACTCAAAACCAGGCCCAGCCAAGTTGACACACAACCTTAACTACCACAGTCTACCTTATTCACTGTTCAGCTTTCACTTGCATATGAGGTGATTGAAAATATCATGGCTTGGGTAAGTTGCACTTTAGTCTTCAAAGTGACATCTTTGTTCTTCAAGACTTTAAAGAGGTCTTTTGCAGCAGATATGCCCAGTGCATACAACATCTGGTGTCTTGACTGTTGCTTCCATGGGTGTTGACTGTGGATCCAAGTAATAGGAAATCACTGACAACTTTGATCTTTGTTCCATTTATCACGATGCTGTTGTGAGGATTTTTGTTTTCTTTATGTTGTGGTATAATCCATACTGCAGACTGTAGTCTTTAATCTTCATCAGTAAGTGCTTTGAGTCATCTTCATTTTCAGCAAACAAGGTTGTGTCATCTGCATATTGCAGGTTGATAATGAGTCTTCTTAAAATCCTGATGCCACATTCTTCTTCATATAGTCCAGCTTCTTGGATTATTTGCTCAGTTTACAGATTGGGTAAGTATGGTGAAAGGATACAACTCTGACACACAACTTTCCTGATTTTAAACAATGCAGTATCCCCTTGTTCTGTTTGAATATCAGCCTCCTGGTCTACGTACAGGTTCCTCATGAGCACAATTAAGTGTTCTGGAGTTCCTATTCTTCTCAATGTTATTCATAATTTGTTATGATCCACATAGTTGAATACGTTTTGCATCACCAATAAAACACAAGTAAACGTCTTTGTAGTGTTCTTTGCTTTCAGCCAAGGTGAATCTGGCATCAGCAATGATATCCTTCATCCCACGTCCTCTTCTGAATCCAGTTTGCATTTCAGTTCCCTGACAATACAATGCTGCAATCGTTTTTGAATTATGTTCAGAAAAAATTTATGTGCATGTGATATTGCACTGTTTGATAATTTGCACATTCTGTTGGATCACCTTTCTTTGGAATGGGTGCAAATAGGTATCCCTTCCAGCCAGTCGAGCAGGTAGCTGTCTTCCAAATTACTTGTCATACACTAGTAAGTGCTTCCATCTTAGCATCACTTGTCGAAACTTCTGAACAGGTATTCCATCAGTTCTTGGAGCCTTGTTTTTCTTCAATTCCTTCATATGGATATGGATCTTGTTCTATCACTGAAAGCATTATAGTTCAGGCTAGATCTTGAAACATCTTTGTGACTGAAGAACGAGATGCCATTCTTCTTATTTTGTCATTCTGGGTATAGTAGATCACATGACTGTCTGATTCAAAATGGCCAAAAATAAATGATGTAATTTTCACTTAAGATTGAGATTTCTTTGTGGGCCCCTGGAAAATCACAATGGATTTTTTTTCCTTGTAAAAAAAGAGATGTCAGAATTATTTAAATTATTCAGTATGTTATTGATGATAATTGTATTCAAAAGATGTCAAATCAGAAGAGAGTCTTAGCTTTCTCTAGATCAAATTTTCATTAATAAAATCATATTAATACAATTATTTAAGAAATTGTATAGTGTATAGGAAGTTCATACTTGTCATTGTCTTTGCTGTTCATGATGTTTCTATATATTAAAGTTCTATTGCTAATTTGCCTAATACTAGACAACAATAATATAGCGTAATCAGTCATGATTTCATTTCTTTCAAAAAGTTAAATTGGTTGTAATTTTACTTCATTAATTTGTATATTACATGTCTTAAGCTTTCTTTCTTTCTTTTTTTTTTTTTAATCTTTTCTTTTTCAATTTGGAATTCACATCTCTTTATTATGGAATTTTATTTATACACAGATATTTAGGATCTATTCATGACAAAAAATCTCTTTGCTTGGTATCACTTGTATATTCTTAGCATATTTTAATTATATTCTTTGTATATTCCTGGTATTTCATGTTAAAATTTTTTATATATTTCATCTGAAGACTTTTATTTTTAAAGATTTTTGTTATTTATGTATGTAGATCACTCCCTTCAGTGAGTAGTGACTGAGGTCTTAAAGGTATGAGAGCAGCCATCTGTGTGGCAACTATGGTCTCTCCTCATGTGGAGTAAAAGAGGCAAGTATTGGTCTCTCCTCGTGTGGAGTAAAAGAGGCAACTATTGGTCTCTCCTAGTGTGGAGTAAAAGAAGAGTGAAGAAAATCAAAGACACATGGAAACAGTTAGCTCAAAGGACAAATGGACCATAAAAACCTCAACCCATATGACCCTGCGACCAGAAGAACAAGATGGTGCCCAGCTACCAATTCCAACCACTGGAAAATGTACAAAATTAGAGATCCTGTAAAAAGTGAGAGGAAAATGTGGAACAAAACTCAAAATCATTTAAAAAAAAAAAAAGACCAGCTTTCTGGTTTGATAGAGACTGGTGAAACTCCTGAGACTATAGGCCTGAGTTATCCAACAGGTCTGGAATTGAACTCACTTCTATGGCTTAACTCTCAGCCAAATAATAGACATGCCTATGAGCTGAACACTTACACCAGGGAGATACACTCCTTAGAATAATCAATCATGGAAGATCAGAAGGGCAGCATTTGCTCTGGAAGAAATGTAGGGAGGCATGAATGAATAGGAAAGAAGAATACAGGAAAAGAGTAACCACAAGGAGGAATCGGAAGGTGAGGTATTACATTGCAGGGAATGTAACCAGTGTCAGAAAACAAAATGTGTATGACCTGTTGGATGTAAGATGAGTCTCCTTCGTAAAATTTCACCCAAATCACAATAAAACGTTAAAAAAAATTATTAATTTAAGTCTATGTTTGCAGAGTAAAGAAAATGCCACTACTTATGAAAATAGAGTTAACTTTTATGTTTATGCATATATTTTTTGAATTTTTTTATTAACTTGTATCTTGTTTTACATGTCAGAGAAACAATAAAATTTCTTTTCATTTGCATTATCCTATAATGAACTCTCATCAGATCTTTTCCTTTTGAAAATTATTAGTAATAAGTTAATCTTCTCCTTTTAAAGTCTTTTGCCATCTATAGATAGTTTTCTATTCTTTAATTCTGGTACATTTGCAATCTCCTATAAGTCAGAGTATTTTATCTTCAACAAAGAAGGGTAGCCTTGGAGCACCATACAGAAGAACTACATAGCATATTTTTGGATTTAAATATCTGGTAATATTGTGGAGATTACATTGGACTGAGTCAGAATTTCTAGAATCCTAAGAGAAAAGCAGATGAAATGCTAACTGATATTAAGAATTAATTACATAGAACTGAATGAACTGATGAGAGATGATTGTGACTTTTTTTTTTAATGTTTTTGATTTTCCAGTGTTCTATTTTTCAGGATATATAAGGATCTACTTTATGTTTTAAGTCATCTACAACTCATAATAATTTAGCAAATTGAGTTTTTGTAAATTGTAATAAAACATTTATATGTGATATTTTTGTGCCTATCTGAAATCTTCAGAATTTAAAAAATTCTTACTATTTCTTTAATTAAGTAATTCCTTGAATAAATACAATAAGATACATAATTGGAAACATGTGCAGACAAGGTCTTGCTTAGAATATCATATTAAAGAACGATGCTTATTTAATCTTATATGATCAGAAAATTTTAAGGAACTAAGGTTAACTTCAAGGAGCTCTGTTGGCACAGTGCCTAAGTCATTTGACTATTAACCAAAAAGCAGGTGTTTCAAACCCACCAGCAACTTCTCAGAAGGAAGATTGGGCAATCTACTTCCATAGTGATACTACCTCAAAAACCCACAGAAGGATTGCAATGAGTCTGAAATGACTCAGTGGCAGTGAGTTTTTTGTTTTTTGTTTTTTGTTATTTTTGGTGGGATAGTACCTAACATATTTGACTGCTAACCAGTAGGTTGGCAGTTCAAACCTACCAGCCAATCCACAGAAGAAAGACTGAATAAGCTACTTTTGTAGAGATTTACTGCCTCAGAAACTCAATGAGGGTCACTATGAGTTGGAATTGATTCAGTGGCAATGAGTTTGGGTTTATTTTTGGTTTTTGAAAGTTAACTTTATAAAGTTAATGACCACTAAGCCCTCCTGTGAAATATGGCCTGGTACCTGGTTTATAGGGATCCTGGCCTTATATGTAAGTAAGGAAAGTCACTTTCTGGTAAGCTTAAGAAATTTAGAAAATTTGGGGGACTGAGAAGAATTTATGCAGATTTATAATGACTGCAAATGGTGACTAGTTTGTGTAATTTCCTTATGCTCCATAACAATTTCTCACAAACTTCATAGCTTAAAAGAAGACAAATTTGTTACTTTACAGTTCTATAACTGAGAACTTTGAAATGAATCTCCCTAGGTCAAAATCAAGGTGTCACCAGGGCTCCCTTCCTTTCAGAAGGCTCTAGGGGAGAATCTGTTTTCTTACTCTTTTGAGTTTCTAGAAGCTTCTATGTTAAAATAACATAATTAGTAAAAATAACAAAAAACAAAAAACAAAAAACTCACTGCCACATTGCTTGACTCCTGACCACTTTCCTCATTCTTCAAAACCATCAACAGTGAGTTCAATTCTTAACATATCTCATCATTCTGACCCCTTTTTCTGCCTTCTTGTTTCATGTTTGGTAAATCTTAAGGATCTTATAAGGAGATCTGGTGGTGTAATAGGTAAGTCATTTGACTGCTAACTGGAAGGTCAGTGGTTCAAACCCAGCAGCTGCTCCATGGGCAGAAGGTGAGGTAATCTACTTCTGTAATGATTTAGAGTCTTGGAAACTCAACAGTGTTGCTATGAGTAGGAGTTCAGGTGATGTAATGGTAAAGCATGGGGATACTACAAGATGCTGGTTGTTTGAATTCACCTAGCAGCTTTGCTGGAGACAGACGTGGCAATCTGCTTCTATCAAGATTATAGCCATGAAAACCTTGTAGGGAAGTCTACTGTCTCACGTGGAGTTACTATGTGTCAAGTCAATTCATCAGCACCCACAACACAACAAAACAACTTGCTTACTTTTGACACATCATCAAGAAAGAAACATTACAAGAAAAAAAAAAAAAAGCACATTCATCTTTGGTAAAGTCAGTGAAACCAAAGGAAATATTCAGTGAGATGGTGAGATGGATTGACACAATACCCACAACAATGAGCTCAAAGATATTAATGATCACGAAGATTAGACAGGATTGGGCAGAATTTCATTTAGTTATGCATGATGTTGCTGTGAATAGTAGCTGGCTTGACAACAAATAAAAACAATAACTACACTGGTTACATCTGGATAATTCAAGATAATCCCATTATTTTATGATTAGCTACCTTAATTTCATCCACAACCTTAATTCATTTTTGTCATTTAAGATGACAGGTTCCAGGGATTCAAATATGAACATCTTCAGGAAGGGGTGCTTTATTTTGTCTACCACACCAGTTCTTGGCTTGACTTCTACCCTCAGGAGGCTTTTGAAAGTCCAATTAGAGATTTCTTATACAAACTACCAGCAAAGCAAATTTAAGCTCTGGTAGCATAGTGCCTAAGGCATTTGACTGCTAATCAGAAGGCTGGAGGTTCAAACCCACCAGCCATTCCTCAGAAGGAAGGTTGGGCAATCTACTTCCATAGTGATACCAACTCAGAACCTAAGGAGGGGTCGCTATGAGTCAGGTTCATCTCGATGGCAGTGAGTTTGGTTTGGTTTGTTTATAAAGTAAATAACCACACTCGGTCAACCAATATTCATAATCAAGCCTAATGTACTGATACCAGCCTTATTTTGTGATCAGACGTTATCTTACTTTGAGATTACTTTTGATCAACAGAACGGTTACTTTAGAGCAAAACTATATATTTCAATGGAATATTATGCATCCTCTATGGCACACCTTTTTGAGTTATTAGATTCTCCTCCTGTTCATTGTCTCTTGAGCTATTTTGCACATCATTGATAATTTAGGATAACTGATATATATGCAAACTCTGCCTTCTCTGGTGGAGATTCAATTAACTTCCATGTTTTCTGCAGAAAACCAGTTTTGGTAACTATTTATAAATTAGAATGGGTCCTAATACCTTACCAAAATTGTAAATCCTTAAAAATTTTACTTGACTGCTAACCAGAATACTGATGGTTCAAACCCACCAGCCACTCCTCAGAAGGAAGATTAGGCAATCTACTTCCATAGTGATACTACCTCGGAAACCCAAGGAGGGGTTGCTATGAGTCAGAGACGTCTCGATGGTACATAACAACAACAACAACCAGTTATTTTAATATATGTCTCATAAAACCAAACTCACTGCCATTGAGCCGGATCTTACTTATAGTGGCCCATCCTTGGAAGTAGATTGCCCAGTCTTTCTTCCGAGGAGTAGCTGGTGGGTTTGAACTGCCACCCTTCTGGTTAGCAGTCAAATGCCTTAGGCACTTGACTGCTAACCAGAAGGCTGGCACTACTAGACATAGCTCTGGTAGCATAGTGCCTAAGGCACTTGACTGCTAACCAGAAGGCTGGCGTTTCAAACCCACCAGTCACTCCTTGGAAGGAAGATAGGGTAATCTACTTCC
>NW_006922147.1:460292-473983 GCF_000298275.1 Orycteropus afer afer | reverse complement strand
ATATATATATATATATATTTTTTTTTTTTTTCTCTTTTCTGCTTGCCTGTATATTGAAAACTAAAAGCTGACTTGACTACCAGATCCCTATCTTGACTCTAGAATGCCATGGAGCTGGCGCTTTCTCCCAGGACCTGAAGAAGAACTGTGTGCTGAATCCTGACCATCTGATATTAGTCTTACAAAAAGTTATCACTGCAACAGACCATGCATGGAGTATAATTTTCCAGAGTGTAGCTGCTATCTGTATCACTAAAGATGTCTGGTAAAGGAAGTCAAGAGGTAATCAAGACTGTGGTCAACATCACCAATAAGGTCACATTCCTAGTCTAAGAGTTTCAAGAACTCAAGTAGTATTTCTACATATCCAATTCCTCTCACAACTTCTTAGAATTTCCTGGACTGACTACTTTCAAGATTCAACCCTGAATATACTATTTTATACAAATATATGCTATTTGTTTTTGCCTTTTGGCATCCTTCTTTTAAGCCTCCTGATCTGCAGGAAAGGAGCATGGTGGTGCCGTGGTGAGTGTTCTGCTGCTAACCAAAAGATTGGCAGCTCAAACCCACCAACCACTTCGTAAGACAAAGATGTGGCAACCTGCCTCAGTAAAGATTTCCCTACCTTGGAAACACTAAAGGGCAGTTCCACTCTCAACTACAGGGTCACTATGACTTAGAATTGACTCAACAGGAATGAGTTTGCTCCACAGGGCAATTAGCCTTTTCCACGGCTTCCCAAAAGATGTTTCAATTAGTTTTACAGTGAAAACACCAATAAGAATCCTTAAAGTATTATTTTTTTCTTGATACTAGGAAGGTTGGGCTATCTACTTCCATAGTGATATCGCCTCGGAAACTCAAGGAGGGATCGCTATGAGTCAGACTGACTCCATGGCAGTGAGTGTGGAAGTTTATGACAAATTTTGACTTGTTCAGTGAATACCATTAGTCTCAAACAAAAGTAGAATTGACAGTACTGAATTTATACTGAGACTTGTGCTCCTGGGAAGCAGTGACAGTTAAATCCCAACTCTTTTGTTTTCCTGGAAAGGGCTAACCTCAAGGGATCACTATAGCCTCGCATGTTCTGAGATTAGACCATTATTCATTTTCCTTATGATTGCCATAAGCCTATAGATGATTCATCTGTTTATTTGTCTTTATAAAATCCAATCTTCATTTTTTTTATATGTTCCCCATTAATGAATATTCTCCCTATTTCAGTGTTGTTTTTGTTGTATGTGCCATTGAGTTGGACCCGACTCATAACTACCTCTCCTTGGGTTTCCGAGACAGTATTATACGAAAGTAAATTGCCCAACCATCCCTGAGTAAAATCATCTCAATTGCCTGTTGTACTTTGTCTTTCACAATCAAACATTTCAAAGTACATTTTTTCACCAATAGATAAATTACTGTATACTGCTAATAATAATACAAACCCAAATGACAAGGAAGATAATGATAAATGTATCTAACACTTTTAATTGTCCTTATTTTGTTCTAGGCACTATTCTAAACTGGTTACATATAAGAAACATGTGATCTTGATTACAAGTCCATAAAGTGGATACTGGTAGTAAGTCCCTTTAGCTAGTGAGAAAAATCCCAGGACAGAGATGTTAATTAACATCCCAAAAGTCACAGAGCTAATAAACTGTGAAGTCACACTTCAAATGCAGGCTTTTTGTTCCAAGGTCTGTGCTCTTAAACCTTATGCTAACTACATTACTGTTAAAGATAAATTTTCTTCAACTCTGACTAATGGCACATTTTTGTGTATCAAAATAGAATTGTGTTTCATAGGGTTTTTAATGGTTTATTTTTAGGCAGTAGAGCACCAACATTTTCTTCCAAAGACCCTCTAGGTGGACCCCAAACTTCCAAATTTTTGATTACCAGACAATAGCTGTAACTGAGAAGGCCCTTCAAATTTGGCTCTTTGAATCTGAAACTTTCTTAAGATGGAGTAATACAAATGCACTGACTATTCTGCTCATCATCATCACTTATAGGAAAACAGATAATTTTTACTTTTTCATTGAGAAATAATCTTTCACTATGGTATTCATTTATTTCTTCATTTTTACTTTAATGATATAATTTTATTTCCATTCCATTTATATTTGGAAAAAAGGAAAAAACAATATGAACATTATTTTTGCTTGAATACCTGATGCAATACTTACCAACTTCTGACACCTTCCTATCTTACTTAATCACTCTAAACCCAGGGTCCGTACTCTATACTGAGGTTAATACTGGGAACCAAACCTGGGGAACTTGTGAGATTGAGTGACCCAGTGCATGTAAAGAACTTAGCAAAGAGCTTGGAATATAAAAAGCATTCAATAAACATATTTATTATCCATTTCACTGTAAATTCTTTGAGGTTAGAGATAGGTTATTCTTTTTTTTTTTTTTTTAAGTACAGAATTGTTTTAAATTTGGTTCATATTATTTTTCTATTCCATATTTAAGGCCTACATTTTTATTTATTATATGTTCGATTTCATTTTCATAAACATCAAAAAATGTAGAGTAGTTGGCTTTACCTTTATGATTCTTGTTTGAACATTGTACTGTTTTTACCAAGTTATACATATTCACACAACCTTGTGAAATATCCTGCTATTTATTACTAATTTTCACCATTCCTCTGTTAGTTTGTTGCACTGTGGTGGCTTGCATGTTTCTGTGAGGCAGAAGGGTATGCCACCAGTATTTCAAATCCCAGCATGGTCACCCATGGTGGAGAGGTTTCAGGGTATCTTTCCAGACTAAGACAGATAGGGAAGAAGGAAGGGGCCATCACTTCTGAAAAAATTGTTCAGTGAAAACCTTATGAATAGCAGTGAAATACTGTTATATTACAGGAAAAATTTATAAATATCCCCGAAACATTGTCCGATATAGTGCTGGAAGATGAGCCCATCAGCTTGGAAAGCACTCAGAACAGAACTGGGGAAAAGCTGTCTCCTCAAAGTAGAGTCAACCTTTATGGGTGGAGTACAGCTTTCAGGACCTTCAATGGCTGATGGGACATGACTCAAAATGGGAAGACAGCTGCAATCATTCATTAATCAGAACAAGGAATGTAGGAAGTATGAATCTAGGAAAATTGAAATTTGTCAAAAATGAGATAGAATGAATGAAGATGGATATCCCAGGCATTGGTGAGCTGAAATGGGCTTGTATGCCATTTTGAATCAGAAAATCATATGGTCTACTATGCTAGGCATGACAAATTGAAGGGGAGTGGTATGACATTCGTCATCAAAAAGAATGCTTCAAGATCTATCCTGAAGTACAATGATGTCAGTGACAGAACAATGTCTATATGCCTACAAAGAAGACCAGTTAATACTACTATTTTTCAAATTTGCACACCAACCACTAAAGCCAAATATGAAGAAACTGAAGATTTTTACCAACTTTTGCAGTCTGAAACTGGACACACACACAATCAAAACTTATGGATTCTCACTGGTGATTGGAATGCAAAAGATGGAAACAAAGAAGAATCTCCAGTAGCTGGAAAATATGCTTTGGTGGTAGAAATAATGCTGGAAATTGCATGATAGAATTTTGTAAAACCAACAACATAAACATCAGCTATACATCTGGATCTCACCAGATGGAATACACAGGCATCAGATCCACTACATCTGTGGATAAATGTGATGGAGAAATTCAGTATCATCAGTTAATACAAGGCCAGGAGCTGGCTGTGGGACAAACCACCAATTGCTCCAATGCAAGTTCACACTGAAGCTGAAGAAAATTAAAACAAGTTCACAAGAGCCAAAATATGACCTAGATTACACCTCACCTGAATCTAGAGACCAAGAACAGATTTGATGCACTGAACACCAATGACTGAAGCAGATGAGGTGTGGGATGACATCAAGGACATCACACATGAAGAAAGCCAAATGTCATTAAAAAGACAGAGAAGGAAGAAATGACAAAAATGGATCTCAGCAGAGACTCTGAAAAGTTCTCTTTAATGGAGAGTAGCTAAACCAAATGGAAGAAATGATAAAACAAAAGAGCTAGACAGAGGTTTCAAAGGGCAGTTCAAAAAAACTAAATTAAGTATTATAATGAAATGTGCAAAGACTTGTATTTAGAAAGCTAAAAGAGAAAAATACACTTGACATTTTTCATGCTGAAAGAGCTGAAGAAAAATTCAAATCTTGAGTTGTAGTACTGAAGGATACTATGGGCAAAATATTGAATAATACAGGAAGCATCAAAAGAAGATGGAAAGAATATACAGAGTTACTAGACAAAAAAAGAAATGGTTGATGTTCAACTATTTCAGACAATAGCCTATGATCAAGAACCTATGGTATTGAGGAAAGAAATCCAACTTGCGCTGAAGTATGGTAAAAAAAAAATAGGCTCCAGGAATTGATGGAATGGCTATTGAGACATTTCAACAAATAGATATAGCAATGGAGGCACTTAGTTGTTTATGCTGAGAAATTTGGAAGACCGCTACCTGGCCACCTGATTGGAAGAGATTGATATTTGTGCCCATTCCAAAGAAAGGTGATCCAACAGAACGTGGAAATTATTGAACAGGTTTGGAGGGAGACTCATTAACCACCTGTGATATGCAAATGACACAATCTTGCCTGTTGAAAGTGAAGATAATTTGAAGCACTTACTGATGAAGATCTAAGACTGCAGTCTTCATTATGGATTACATCTCCACATAAAGAAAACAAAAATCCTCACAACTGGATCAGTAAGCATCATCATGATAAATGGATAAAAGATTGCAGTATTGGGGGTTTCATTTTATTTGGATCCACAGTCCATACCCATGAAAGCAGCAGTCAAGATATCAGACCATGCATTGCACTTCATTAAAATGTTGAAGAGCAAATGTCACTTTGAAGACTAAAGTGTGCCTAATGCTAGCCATATTATTTTCAACCACCCCATACACATGTGAAAACTGGACAATGAATGACAGAGACTGAAGAAAAGTTGATGCCTTTGAATTGTGGTGCTGGGAAAGAACAGTGAAATTACCGTGGATTGCCAGAAGAATGAACAAATCTGAACTGGAAGAAGTGTAGCCCAAATGTTCTTTGGAAGCAATGGCCAGAATTGATCTCACCTATTTGGTCATGCTGTGAGAAGGGACCAGTCCCCAGAGAAGGGCATCATGCTTGGTAAAGTAGAGGATCAGCACAAAAGGGGAAGACACTCAACCTGATGGATTAACAGGGTGGCTGCAATGATGGGCAGAATTGTGAAGATGGAGTAAGCCGGGCAGCATTCCATTGTGCTGTGGTTGTTATGAGTGGGAGCCAATTCAAAGGTACCAAACAACGACTTTACTCATTTAATTGTTTAAATAATCTCAAATTTTCCTGAAAATTTTGAAAATTTCAATGCCCCTGTCATTTTCTAGAAGATAGATAGATAGATAGATAGATAGATAAATTTGTGTATATACATATACATAGTTATTTGTTGTTAGTTGCAGTCAAATCAATTCTGACTCATAGCAACCCCATATGTGCAGAGTGAAAGTGCTCCATGGTTTTCAAGGCTGTAACTTTTCAGAAAAAATCAACATGCATATCTTCTGAGGTTTCTCTGCTTGGTTTTGAATCACCAGTCTTTCAGCTGGTAGTTTAGTGCTTAACCAGTTCGTACCACCCAGTGTCTCTCTTTTTATCTACATGTATGTATGTATGTATACACACATTCACACACACACACACACACACATATATATGCAATTCAACAAATAAATCATCAATCACTCTTACTCTTTCCACTTCATAATTTTATTTTCAGAATGAAATTAGATGAAGAATATGAAAATACCTTTCATCTCTGATCTATTCACATTTTCCCACATCCCAGTGTGTCTGTATGATTTCATATTAAATCACTATTTGGTATTTTTATTATTAATAGCACATGCACATTGTTCATAACTCTGTCACAGAACATGTTTTCATCGTATTTGTTTACTTTTACTTTTAACTGACATTAATAATTACTTCCTCCACCCTTAATGTTTGACATGCCTATTATTAATTCTTGCCTCAGTCATAAGGCTGAACTCTAACATCGATTTTCAATATTGTTAAACAAAAATGGCAAAATAATAACTATTGTTATTGCTATAATTTAAAATATTCCTCCTTAAACCATTTGTCCTGTTGTTATTGTTAGCTACTGTAAAGTCAGTTCCAACGCATAGAAATCCTAAGTACAACAGGATGAAACATTACTCAGTACTCCACCATTCACACAATCATTGCCATGTTTGAACCTATTGTGGTAGCCACTCTATCGATCCATTTTATTGATGGTCTTCCTCTTTTTTGCTAACCTGCTACTTTATAAACCATAATGCTCTTCTCCAGGGACTGGGCCTTCCTGATAACATGTCCAAAGAACATGAGAGAAAATCTTGCCACCCTCACTTCTGAGGTGCTTTCTGGCTATACTTCTCCCAAGAAAAACTTGTTTGTTTTTCTGTCAGTCCACAATATATTCTTCACCAATACCGTAATTCAAATACATCATTTCTTCTTCAGTCTTCCTTACTAATTTTCAATTACATGCAAATTGTATGCATATGGAATTAAATGCACATAAGATGAATGAAAATGTCATGGCTGGGGTCAGGTACACAGAGTCCTCAAAGTGACATCTTTGCTTTTTAACACTTTAGAGAAGTTTTTTGTCCTATTACTATAATGTAACTGTTTTGTTTTGTTTTCCCTAGAGCTGCTCTAATAGGTGTGTTTTGAGGCTCTCCTTCTGGAGCTCTGGTGACATAGTACCTAAGGCACTTGACTGTTAACCAGAAGGCTGGCGGTTCAAACCTACCAGCCACTCCTCGGAAGGAAGGTTGGGCAATCTACTTCCATAGGGATATCACCTCAGAAACACAAGGAGTGGTCGCTATGAGTCAGATCTGACTCGAGGGCAATGGGTTTGGGTTTAGGGCTCTCCTTCGGCTTCATTGTGAATGTTTCTTTCATTTTGCCTGTGTTAAATCTATTATTTTTGGAATTCAGTTTTCTTTTCCCCTCATCTAGTTCCTCATATATTTATAATCTTGTAGCTTCCAGAATAAAGTTCTCCACTGGAAAGATTTTAGAGATGTTGATAGCTCACCATTCCTTTATTTATTCTCACACTTGATTACTAGTTTAAGCTCATTTAGCATTCTAGGTTCAGTCAGGAGATGGGAACTATATATAGTTCAAACAGAAGTTAGATATATAAAATGCTTAACAATGATAAGCTAAAATGACAAGATAAAAGAGCTGAACAGAAGATTTAAAAGAGCAGCTCAAGAAGACAAAGTCAATTATTATAATGAAATGCACAGAGACCTGGAGTTAGAAAATCTAAAGGAAAGAACACATTCAGCATTTTTCAAGCTGAAAGAGCTGAAGAGAAAATTCAAGCCTTGAGTTGCAATATTGAAAGATTCTATGGGCAATATATTGAATGGTACAGGAAACATCAAAACAAGATGGAAGGAATACACAGAGTAACTGTACTAAAAATAATTCACCACTTCAGGAGGTGGCATACGATCAAGAGCCAATGGTATTGAAGGAAGAAGTTAAAGCTGCACTGAAGAAAATTGACAAAGAACAAGGCTCCAGGAATTCACGGAATACCCTTGAGATGTTTCAACAAATGGATGCTGCTCTGGAGGCACTTGCTTGTCTATGCCAAGAAATTGGGAGGCTACCTGGCCAACTAACTGGAAGACATCCATATTTGTACCCATTCTAAAGAAAGGTAATCCCATAGAATGTAGAAATTATCAAACAATATCATTACTATCACACCCAAGTAAAATCTTGCTGAAGGTAATTTAAAAAAAAAAAAAAATTGCAGTAGTATATTGACAGAGAACTTCCAGAAATGCAAGCTGGATTCAGAAGAGGACGTGGAATGAGGTTTATCATTGCTGATGTCAGATGGATCTTGGCTGAAAGCAAAGAATACCAGAAAGATGTTTACTTGTGTTTTATTGACTATGCAAAGGCATTTGATAGTGTGGATCATAACAAATTATGGATAACATTGAAAAGAACGGGAATTCCAGAACACTTAATAGTACTTCTCAGGAACCTGTGCATAGACCAGGAGGCTGTTGTCCCAACAGAGCAAGGGGAAACTGCATGGTTTAAAATCAGGAAGGGAGTGTATCAGAGTTGTATCTTTTCACCATACTTATTCAATCTGTATACTGAAAAAATAATCCAAGAAGCTGGACTACATGAAGACCTGGCATCAGAATTGGAGGAAGACTCATTAAGAACCTGCAATATGCAAATGACACAACTTTGCTTGCTGAAAGTGAAGATGACTTGAAGCACTTACTGATGAAGATTAAAGACTAAAGTCTGCAGTATGCATTACATCTCAACATAAATAAAACAAAAATCCTCACAACTGGACCAATAAGGAGTATCAAAATAAACAGAGAAAAAATTGAAGTAAAGGATTTCATATTACTTGATTCCACCATCAATACCAATGGAAGCAGCAGTCAAGACATCAGACAACATATAGCACCAGGCAAATCTGCTGCAAAAGACCTCTTTCAAATGCTGAAGAACAAAAATATCTCCTTGAAGACTAAAATGTTCCTAATCCAAGTCTGGTATTTTCAATCACCTCACATGTATGTGAGAGCTGGACAATGAATAAGGATGACCAAAGAACAGCTGACACTTTTGAGTGGTGGTGTTGGGGAAGAATACTGAAATTGCCATGGACTTCCAAAAGAACTAACAAATCTGTCCTGGACAAAGTGCAGCCTGAATTCTCCTTAGAAGTGAGAATGGCCAGACTTCATCTCACCTACTTTGGTCATGTTCTCAGAAGGAACCATTCCTTGGAGAAAGATATCTTATTTGGTAAAGTGGAGGGTCAACAAAGAAGGGGAAGGCCCTCAATGAGATGGATTGACACAGTGGCTACAATTACGGGCTCAGGTGTGACAAAGATTATGAGGCTGGCACAGGACCAGGCATTATTTTCTTGTGTTGTACATAGGATCGCTATGAGTTGGAGCCAACTTGATGGAATCTAACAACAACAACATGATAAGCTAGTACTGTAATATATACAGAAACCCTATATGGTACCATAGGAATGGGAAGATTTGTAAGGAACAAGAAAATTGGGAAGAATTCAGATCTTCCTGGAGAAGGTATAGTTCTGCCAACTGAATAGTCAAGAATTTTGTGGGTTTGTCAAAACTAGACCTGGTCTGTAAGCACTGGGCAAGCAATATGCAACCCTCCAGAATGTAGGCAGGAAGAGACAACCAATGGCATGGGAGTATAGTGGGGCAAAGAGAAGGTGAGAACCCTGCAGAATGAAGGTGAGCTGCACAAAGAACATGTTGGGCCTTGCAGAGAACATCTAAATAAGAAGTAGAGACACCCAGTTGAGATTCATTCACATTGAGCCAGAGACTTCACCTCTTTCAGAAAATCATTTTAGACCTTATTATGGATAACTGTGGCCCTCAAAAACTAATGTTTCACTCTAAACCTTGGCATGTGTGAATTTAACCTGATTTATAAATAGAGTCTTTGAAAATGTTATCAGTTAAATTAACATGCGGTCATGTAGGGGTAGGGTGGATCCTAACTCATTATGAGTAGTCCTATAAAAGAAGAGACACAAAAGACTTAGAGTTAAGATGACCACGAGATGATACAGTTATGCTACAATTACAAGCCAAGAACCAACTGGGATCACCAGAAGCTGAGAAAGACAAGAAGAGATCTTTTGCTAGAGCCTGCCAACACCCTAAAGACATGTTTCTAGCATCCAGAACTGTGAGACACAATATGTTTCTGTTCTTAAAAGCCACTCAATCATGGTATTTTACTAAAGCAATCCTAGGAAACGTACAGAACTCCTTTAGTGTATTTAAAATTTTATCATCTCCGACACATGTAGAAGTGTCAGTGAAGATGTAATATGACATAATTATATACATACCATTAAATTTAGAATTTTCATGAGAATAAAATTCTTTCTGCACTTATTTCTGTCATTTGTGATTGAGCTTCTGAGAAATATTTGTCTGAGTTGTCTCATATAATAATGAATTGAAGGAAAAACTTAAAATAAAACAATGTATTTTTTTCATAGATTGGTTAATAAGTAATTTATTTGAACAGAATAAGAAACATTTCCTTGCGAAATTTCTAGGGTCATTTCTTATTTCTCTGATTCAAAATTGTAATTAAGCATAATTTTACCTTAAAGACTGAAATTACTTATTTTAGTTGTTGTTGTCTTCTTATTTTAGTTGTTGTTGTTAGGTGCCATCAAGTCATCTCTGACTCATAGTGACCTTATGCACAACAGAAAAAAACACTGCCCAGTCCTGTGCCATCCCCATAATAGCCACTATACCTGAGCCTATAGTTGCAGCCATTGTATCAATACATCTTGTTGAGGGACTTCCTCTCTTTCCTTGACTCTCCACATTACCAAGCATGATATCCTTCTCCAGAGAATGGTCCCATCTGACAATATGACCAAAGTAGGTGACAAAGAGTTTGGTCATTTTCACTCACAAGGAGCATTCTGGCTACACTTCTTCCAGAACAGATTTGTTAGCTCTTTTAGCAGTCCACGGTACTTACAGCATTCTTTTCCAACACCGAAATTCAAAACCATCAACTCTTCTTCGGTCTTCCTTATTCATTGTCCAGCTCTCACATGCATCTGAGGCAACTGAGGATACCATGGCCTGGATTAGGTGCATCTTAGTCTTTAAGGAGACATCTTTGCTCTTCAACACTTGAAAGAGGTCTTTTGTAGCAGATTTGCCTACTGCAATACATTGTCTGATGTCTTGACTGTTGCTTCCATTGATGTTGATTATAGAACCAAGTAATATGAAATCTTTGACAACTTCAATCTTTTCTCCATTTATCATGATGATGCTCATTAGTCCGTTTGTGAGGATTTTCATTTTATTTATATTGCGTTCTAACCCATATTGCAGAATGCAGTCTTCAATCTTGATCAGCAAGTGTTTCAATTTGTCCTCATTTTCAGCAAGTAAAGTTGTGTCATCTGAGTATCATATACTGCTAATGATTTTCCTCCAATCCTGATGCCACAGTCTTCTTCATATAGTCCACTTTCTCTGATTATTTGCACAGCATATAGATTGAATAAGTATGCTGAAAGGATACAACCCTGATGCACTCCTTTTCTGATTTAAACCATGAAGTATCCCCTTGTTCTGTTCAAATGACAGCTTCCTGGTCTAGGTACAGGTTCCTCATAAGTATAATTAAGTGTTCTGGAATTTCCAGTCTTCTCAATGTTATCTATAATTTGCTATGATCCACACAATCGAATGCCTTTGCATAGTCAATAAAACAAAAGTAGACATCTTTCTGGTATTCTTCACTTTCAGCCAAAATCCATCTGACATCAGCAATGATAAACCTTATTCCAAGTCCCATTCTGAATCCAGCTTGCATTTCTGGAAGTTCTCTGTCAATATACTGCTGCAACTGTTTTTGAATTATCTTTAGCAAAATTTTACTTGCTTGTAATATTAATGATGTAATTTGATAATTTCCACATTCTGTGGGATCACCTTTATTTGGACTGGGTACAAATATGAATCTCTTCCAGTTAGTTGGCCAGGTAGCTGTCTTCCAAATCTCTTGGTATAGCACAGTGAGTGCCTCCAGCGTAGCATCCATCTGTTAAAACATCTCAGTGGGTATTCTGTCAGTTCTTGGAGACTTGTTTTCACCAATTACTTCAGTGCAGCTTCGATTTTCTCCCTCAACACCATTTGTTCTTGATCATGTGCCACTTCCTGAAATGGATGAACATCAACAAATTTTTTGGTACAGTGACTCTGTATATTCCTTCCATCTTCTTTTGATGTTTCCTGCATCATTCAATATTTGCCCATAGAATTTTTCAATATTGCAATTTGAGACTTAATTTTTTTCCTCAGTTCTTCCAGCTTGAGAAATACTGAGCATGTTCTTCCCTTTTGGTTTTCTAACTCCAGGTCTTTGCACATTTCATTATAATAATTGACCTTCTCTTCTCAAGCTGCTCTTTGTAATCTTCTGTCCAGCTCTTTTATCTTCTCATTTCCTCCATTTGCTTCAGCAACTCTCTGTTCAGGGGCAAGTTTCAGAGTCTCTTCTGACATCCATTTTTTTTTTCTTCCGTCTCTTTTTAATGACCTCTTGCTTTCTTCATGGATGATGTTCTTGATGTCATTCCACAATTCCTCTAGTCTTTTGTCATTTGGTGTTCAATGCATCAAATCTATTCTTTAGATGGTCTCTAAACTGAGAGGAATATAATCAAAGTCATATTTTGGTTCCCATGGAGTTGTTTTAATTGTCTTTAGACTCAACTTGAACTTGCACATGAGTGGGTGATGGTCTGCTCCACAATCAGCTCCTGGCCTTGTTTTGGCTGAAGATACTGAGCTTCTCCATTGCCTCTTGCCACAGACACAGTCAATCTGATTACTGTGTACTCCAACTGATGAAGTCCATGTGTATAGCCTCTCTTTTTGTTGTTGAAAAAAGTGTTTACGATGAATAAGTTCTTGGTCTTGCAAAATTTTATCATGCAATCTCCAGTGTTATTTCTATCACCAAGGCCATATTTTCCAATTACCTGTGATTCTTCTTTTCAACTTTTGCATTCTAATCAACAATGATAATCAATACATCTTGATTGCATTTTTGGTCAATTTCAGACTACAGAAGTTGGTAAAAATCTTCAATTTCCTCCTCTTTGACTTTGGTAGTTGGTGCATAGATTTAAATGATAGCTGTATTAATTGGTCTTCCTTGTAGGCATAGTACTTCAGGAAGACAACATTGTACTTCAGGAAGTACTGACAGCATTGTACTTCAGGAAGACAACATGGTACTTTAGGAAAAATCTTGATACATTCTTTGTGATGATGAATGCCACACCATTCCTCTTCAATTTGTCATTCCCAGAATAGTAGATCATACGATTGTCTGAATCAAAATGTCCAAAACCAGTCCATTTCAACTCATTATTAACTAGGATACCAATCTTTATGCATTCATTTCATTTTTGACCACTCTAATTTTCCTAGATTCATACTTCACACATTCTATGTTCTGATTATTAATAGATGTTTGTAGCTGTTTCTTCTCATCTTGAGTTGTCTCACTTCCTCAAATGGACTTCCCAAAAGCTTTACTATAAGCATATCATTAAGGTTGTTTCTACTCTGAGGAGGCACCTCTTTCCTAATCATATTTTGAGTATCTTCCAACCTGAGGGGCTCAACTTCTGACACTATATCACTCAATGTTTCACCACTATTCATAAAGTTTTCCAGTAATATATCAGTCATCGTTTTATTGCTATTCATAATGTTTTCACTGGTCAATTCTTTGAGAAGTGGATGTTCTCTTCCTTCTTCTGAGTCTGTCTTAGCCTGGAGGATCTGCTAAAACCTGTCCACCATGAGTAAACCTGCTGGCATTTGAAATAGAGGTGGCATAGCTTCTAGCCTCACAGCAACATGCAAGCCACCACAGTAGCACAAACTGACAGACAAGACAGACAAGATCATCTCCTTAACCTGTTCCAAACCACTTTGCTTACTTTCTGGT
>NW_006922147.1:424674-455532 GCF_000298275.1 Orycteropus afer afer | reverse complement strand
TATAGCAGGGATTGTGGGGCTGGCATGGGTTTGGGCAGTGTTTCGTTCTGCTGTGCATGGGGTCGCTATGAGTCGGAAATGACTCGACGGCACGTAACAACAACAACAACAAGGAATAGAGGATGTCCTTTGGACCCAGGGCCCCTGTGCTGAGAACTTCCTAGACATAGAGGGAAATTGATGCCAAGACACACGGAGATCTCCAAGGCATACCAGGCACAGATGTTGAAAGAACACAAGGACCTTCCCAAAAAACTGACAAAGAGAGGAAACATTCCCCTAGAGCTAGAGGGTATGACAGAGCATAGTAGCAGCCAGGGATCCAGGTAAAGGGAGGGACCCAGACCTCACTCCCAACAGGCAGGAAATTGGGGGAAAGCAAAGCCAGAGGGGATGACAGAGCAGAGCAGCACCAGGGATCCAGGCAAGGGGAGGCCAAAGAAGTTTCGAACAGCTAAGGGGGTCAAACTTGTCTGTCAATTTGTCATATTGTTGTGGTTTGCATGTCACTGTGAGGTTTGAGGCTGTGCCACCAGTGTTTCAAGTACTGGCAGAGTTGCACATGGTACACAGGTTTTGACGCAGCTTACAGACTGAGACACACTAGGAAAAAGGAAGAGGCCATCTACTTCTCTGGAACTGGCCAGAGAAAACCTTATGAATAGTAGAGAAGGAATATTTGATATGATACTGCACAACTTTATGAATAACATGGGAACATTATCCAATACAGTGCAGAAGGATGAACCCCTTAGTTCAAAAGGCTTTCAAAATATGACTAGGAAAGAACTGCATCATCAGAGTAGGACCAATCTTACTAATATGGATAAAGTAAAGCTTTTAAGATCTCCATTTGCTGATGTGGCATGACTCAAATTGTGGAGAAACAGCTGCAAATATCCATTAATAATAGGAACATGGTATGTACGAGGTATGCATTTAGGAAAATTGGAAGTTGTGAAACATGATATGGAATGAATAAAAATTGATATCCTAAGCATTACTGAGCTGATATGGACTGGTTTTGGCCATTATAAATCAGACAACCATATGATCTATTATCCTGTGAATGACAATTTGAAGAGGAATGGTATAGCATTCATCATCAAGATCTGTCCTGAGGTACAATGCTGTCAGTGACAGGATAATATCCATACACCTACAAAGAAGACCAGTTAATACGACTATTATTCAAATTTATGCACCAACAACCATAGCCAAAAATGAGGAAATTGAAGATTTTTATCAACTCTACAGTCTGAAATTGAATGTGCAGTAAAGATGTGTTAATTATCACAGGTGACTGAAACACAAAAGTTAGAAACAAAGAAGAATCACAGGTTGTTGGAAAATTTGGCCTTGGTGACAGAAATAAAGCTGGAGATCACATGACAGAATTTCATAAGACCAACAACTTATTCATTGCAAATACATTTTTTCAACAACACAAACTGCAGGTATACATGTGGACTTTGCCAGATGGAATACACAGGAATCAGATTGACTACATCTGTGGCAAGAGACAATGAAAAAGTTCAATATCTTCAGCCAAAACAAGGCCAGGAGCTGATTGTGGAACAGGCTATCAACTGCTCATATGCAAGTTCAACTTCAAGTTGAAGACAATTAGAACCAGTCCAAGAAAGCCACAATATGATCATGACTATATTCCTACTGAATTTAGAGACCATCTAAAGAATAGATTTGATGCATTGAATACCAATGACCAAAAACCAGAAGAATTGTGGGATGACATCAAGGGCATCATCCATGAAGAAAACAAGAGGTCATTAAAAAGAAAAGAAAAGAAAAAGAGACCACAATGGATGTGAGAAGAGACTCTGAAACTTGCCCTTGAGCAGAGAGTAGCTAAAGCAAATGGAAGAAATGACAAGATAAAAGAGTTGAACAAAAGATTTCAAAGAGTAATTTGAGCAGACAAAGCCAATTATTATAATGAAATGTGCAAAGACTTGGAGTTAGAAAACCAAAAAGGAAGAACACACTTGGCATTTCTCAGGTTGAAAGATCTGAAGGAATTAAAAAAAAAAAAAAAAAAAAAAAATTAAGCCTTGATTTGCAATATTGAAAGATTCTATGAACAAAATATTGAATGATGAAGGAAGCATGAAAAGAAGATTGAAGTAATACACAGAGCCACTGTACCAAAAAGAACTGGTCAATCTTCATCCATTTCTGGAGGTGGTAAATGATCAAGAACCAATGGTATTAAAGGAAGAACTCAAAGTTGGACTGAAGGAATTGGCAAAGAACAAGGCTCCAAGAATTGAAGAAATACCCAGGGAGATGTTTTAATAAATGGATGCCCCACTGGAGGCACTCAATCAGTTTTGCCAAGAGATTTGGAAGACAGCTACCTGGCCAAATGACTGGAAGAAATCCGTATTTGTACCCATTCCAAAGAAAGGTGATCCCATAGATTGTGGAATTTATCAAACATTATCATTAATATTGCATGCAAGTAAAATCTTACTGAAGATAATTAAAAAAAAAAAAACAGTTGCAGTAGTATATTGACAGAGAGCTTCCAGAGATGCAAGCTGGATTCAGAAGAGGACATGGAAAAAGGGATATCACTGTTGATGTCAGATGGATCTTGGCTCAAAGCAAAGAATATCAGAAAGATGTTAACTTGTATTTTATTGACTATGCAAAAGCATTTGATTGTATGGATCATAACAAATTGTGGATAACATTGAGAAAAATGGGAATTCCAGAACATTTGATTGTACTCATGAGATACCTGTACATAGACCAGGAGGCTGTTGTTTGAACAGAACAAGGGGACACTGCATGGTTTGAAATCAAGAAAGGAGTGTGTTTGGGTTGTATCCTTTCACCATACTTATTCAATCAATATGCTGAGGAAATAATCTGAGAAGCTGGACTATAGGAAGAAGAACGTGGCAGCAGGACTGGATGAAGAGTCATTAACAACCTGAATCATGCTGACAACACAACTTTGCTTACTGACAGGATGACTGAAAGCACTTACTGATGAAGATTGAAGAATATATTCTGCTCTATAGATTATATCTCCATACTGTATGGAGTTCACTATGAGTTGGAATCGACTCGATGTCAGTGAGTTTGTTTTTTTGTTTTTGGTTAACCCTAGATGTAGCTCCACAGACTGCAATTGTGTTGCAGGGTAATTAAAATGTTGCTATGATTGAGTTAGATTTTTATCCAATTGCTCATTTATTTTCTTGCTTTTCATTCTAAAGCTTTGTTTTCAGTAAACTACATATTTTTCCTTGATACTAACATTTTAAAAATGTTTTTATTGAGGATTTTTCTCCTTTTTATGAAGATAATATGGATATAATAAAAGGAACTGTTTATTTTCCTTAGCATAAAACCTGTATCTGTCTCCTGCTTGATATTCACTAGTTTCATGCATGAGTTATTGCAATCAATTTCCATTGTGCCATCAGTGCCACCCTTGAGATAACAGTGGCTCAATGGAGTCAAATACCTAGGACATATTAAGAAAGTAGGAGAACTCCTACAGGGAAAGCAAACAGCGTGTGTGTTCCTAACTCTTACAGTCAACTCAGATGATTGTTGTGTTCCAACCAACTGTACATTTGGCTGCACTGCTCAACACCTGTCCCAGTTTTAGTCACCCCTGCTGAGTGTGCTCATGCTTGAATCACTTCACAGATTAATTATTATAATTCCTTAATGGTCACTCTCCAAAAACAAGCTTCAGGAATAATGAAAATGTATGCAGGTCCAAATGCTAAAATGATATAACATAGAAAGCATTGAAAAATTAAAATAAAACATTGAAAAAGTAAAGTTCTGTTTATATCAAAATAAACAAAAAAGCAGCATCTTCATTTATGATTATGATAGGATTATTTGATTGCAAGCAACAGAAACTCATTCCATCCAAATCAAGCAAAATGGATTTTATTGGAATTACTCTTAGAAATCACAGAATCCAGGGGATGAAGAAAAACAGAACTAAAAACGGAGATCAGTATATATCTAGAGTCCTAAAAGTGGGAACAATCCTTTCTTAGGAAGATAATTCTGGTCAGCATTATACCCTTGGAATGAAATCCAAACATTTTCAGTCTCATTATTTTTCTATTCAAGAGTCAATATTTGAGAAGAAATAACACATTAGATTAGCCTAGGAAATATGCCATTGGCTAGTGGACATAGAGCAAAGGAAGGAATTTCTCAAAATGAAATAATGAAATGGGTGTGATAAGAAAATATATATTCTGAACAATATTAAATATTTTCCATAAACAATATGTGTTTCAATATTCAGTATTATGTTCCACTCAGACACAGAAAGATTTTGTCTATGACAATGGCTCATTTTCTAAGATACTGATTTATTATTTATAGAATATTTCTAAAATTTTAAAATATCCTAACATGATTTCTGGTATAAGCTCAGACACATTGTTGTTGTTGTTGTTGTTATTATGTGCCATCAAGTCAGACTCAACTCATAGTGACCCCTCCTTGGGTTTCCGAGGCAGTATCACTATGGAAGTAGATTGCCCCATCTTCCTTCTGAGGAGTGGCTGGTGGGTTTGAACCGCCAACCTTCTGGTTAGCAGTCAAGTGTCTTAGGCACTACGCTACAAGAGCTCCTAAGCTCAGACACATAGTAAGCTGAAAAAGAAAAGCATCCATCCTTACAAGAAAGCTGGACATGAAGCAAATTAATAACTTTTTGTTAGGCCATGAGAGAACAGATGCCAAGGAACAAATGTCAATACCCAACATAGACAAGCAACCATGGCAAAAGATAGGAGCCAACCATTTGTTTACCTGAGGAAGAAGCAGCTAGATGCCATATAATCTTGTTGGAACCTAAACTAGAAATTTTCAAAAATTTATAGAGAACAAGAGTGGTCTAGTATGAGAGTAAGAATCTCTCTTTTTTAAAGAAAAAAAAAAAAAAAACATTGTCATTTGGGTGAAAGTTTACAAGCAAATTCATTTTCCACACAGAATTTCATACACATTTCGTTTCACAGCATTGACTACATTTCTCCACAATGTAACAGCTCTCTTCCCACTTCCTCTCCATTGTTACCTCTTCCTTCCTTGTGTCCTTCCCTCCCATGCACTCCTGCCCTCTGAGCTATCTCACTGTGCAAACACTGTTTGTTCTCCCACAATTGATCACTCTAAGGAGTGAATCTACATGATGTAAATGTTCACCCCATATACCTCTCTATTGTTTAGAAGCCACAGGAGTGAGTTCAGCTCCAGACCTGAAGGGTAACTAGGCGTCATACTTTTGGGGGGTCTCACCAGGCCCTATAATACCAGTAAACATGTTATTTTATTTATTTTATGATTTTGAGTTTTGTTCTACATTGTTCTCCCACTCTATTCCAGGATCTCCTGCACTGACCCTCCTCTGAGTGGTTGAGAGTGGTAACCAAGCACCATCAAGTTCTTCTGATCTCATGGTCATATAGGCTGAGGATTGCATGGGCTACTAGTGCCTTGGACTAGTTGTTTCCGTGAATTTTTGGTTTTCTTCATTCTTGTTTGTTCTGGATGAAGAGAGACTCATCATTGCATCTAGATGGCTGCTTGCAAGCTTTTTAGAGTTAGAATCTTTTCAGGAATGTATCTATAAATAGTACCTAATCTTTCAAAATATTTTCCTCCAAGACCTCCACCAAGCTCTCAGATGGAACATTGGTAAGAATCCTAAAAATATCTTCACTACTGGGGTTTACCCACCCAGGGAGGAAGGAAATTGAAGAAGGAAGAAAATTCTACACCTTCAAAAATGGTAGAGAACTCATGAAGAAAGCTATTTCTTCATGAGACAGCCTCACTGTGCACTCCCAAGACTGAGATTTACTCAGAATATTAGCATATGCTCCCTTTCCTCACACACTACCATGACATTAACAAGATGATAATACCAGTGGATTACACCTAAGAGATCTAGAAAAGACTATCTCTCTCTCTGAGGAATAGGGCAAAAGGAAAAACTAAAGCCAAAAGATGAGGTAAAAACAGTCACTAGAGAAATTTGAGACTTTGGTGCACACTATAACAACATATTTCAAATACAGCACAACTCCTACTAGATTAATCTTATTCCTCATATTAAAGGCTTATAAACTTTGGTTTTAAATACCCTATAGAACATGTCTAGATTTCAGCAAAAAAATTACAAAAGATGCTGAAAGAAAAAAAAAAAAAAAGTCTGCACAAATAAAGCAATTATCAGAACCATATCCAGATATGATACAAATGTTGCTAGAAATTAAAAATATGGGCACCAAAATGAAAAATTCCTTTGTCAGACTAAGCAGAGCACTCAAAACAGCAAAGGAAAGAATAACTGAACTTGAAGATTATACAATATAAATTATACAAATTTAAAAGTAAAAATCTATAAAAGAATATCCACAGTCTGTGAAAACATAGCAAGTAGTACAACAAATACATAGTTTTAACAGACATATTTAAAAAGAAAAAGAGCACAGAGCAGAGAAATATTTGAAGAAATAGTGGCTGTATATTTACTGAAATAGGGACAAACACCAAGGTGTCAATTCAAAAAGCACAGTGAAGTCCTAGGACAATAAATAAGGACAAAAAAAGGAAGGAAAAAAAAAAAAAGCAAGCTAACAAAAGAAACCTCTTACATATATCATATGCAATAACCAAACAAAAAAAGAAAATCTTGAAAGTATAGAGGGGTCACCATACATGCAGATAAAAATTATCACAGATTTTCATCATGCAACCAAGGAGAAAATGGAATGACATCTTTAAAGATTTTAAGAAAAATATTTTTAACCTGGAGTTGTATATCTAGAAAAAAAAAATTTTTTTTTCAAAACTTGAAAGAGAAATGGTTTCTCAGCCAAACAAAAAACTAATAGAGCTTCTTGCCAGCAGATCTGTCCTACAAGATCATTTATAGGACATACTTCAGTCAGAAGGAAAATAATAGGTCAGAAACTTAGATTACATAAAGAAATAAAAAGCATTAAAAACTGAACTATTAGAGAGGGGACAAAATGTCATCCTGGTGACACTCACAGCCCAATAACTCTACAACCATAACCAAAAAAAACCTATAGCCATTAAGTCAAGTCCAACTGATAGCAACCCAATAGGATAGATTAGAACTCCCCCATAGAGTTTCCAAGGCTATAAATCTTTACAGAAGCAGACTGCCTCATCTTCTCCCATGGAGCAGATGGTGGGTTCCAACCACTGATGTTTTCGTTAGAAGCCAAATGCTTTAACCACTGCACCACCAGAGCTCCTCCCTCTACAACAGAGACCCACCCCCTTCCCCCCCAAAAAAGTGAAACTGATCCACATGATGATCCTGGAAATCTGAGCATCAAATGAGGTGATAAATATTAGACTGAGTGCCAACTGGAAAGGAAAATAGAGTAAGGACAGTGACTGAGGAGGGAGAAAAAGCTGACCAAGCACACCATTTTGAGAAACAGAAAGCATCATACATGAGCAAAGAGAAACCAACTTCATGGAATCCACATTAGGATAGGGATAGAGTGTGGACAGATCTGGAATGAAACAAGGTTAGTAGATTACAAGCGGGATCTGGGAAAGGGAAGTGCTGCAAAATGGGTGAGATTCCCAGTGGAATAAACAACCAAAGAATGATGAGGGAGCCAAGGAAAGAAGATGAAACATCTTACTATTAGTGAAAACTAGTTATTTTGATTTGAGGGCCCATGGAAAGGGGAAGGCCTGTGGGAAGCAGTTGTAGATTTTGGACTCCAGGAGATCCCTTACTTGATTGAGTTTGGGCAGGAACTGGATAATAAGCATGCCCAGAAGTACACCAGACCCATGTTACTGAACTTTGACTGGGGAGGTGCTTTCTCCACTACATCTTCACAGTGACCAGATGTGAGCCCTTTTCCAGCCCCTACCAACCTAACGGCTAGGGATGATTCCCAATTTCCCCCACCTGTCTGGTTCCTCAGGTTGCCTCCCTCCACAGAAGCCACTCACTTCATGGTACATCAAGGAGACAGAGTCAATTTTCTGCATGCTTTGTCTACCAATGCCTATGTGATTGACAGGTCTTGCTCTCATATACTGAAAGACAGATACAATATGGCTTCTGCTGTTGGATGTGCATACATGTGCCAGGCTCCTGTCCCCTGTACTCTGGTGGATTGTATGATAGCCACCTGCTGCCAATCAAGTATAGGTGAACTAGTTGCCCCCTTTTATTATCTTTTCTTTTTTCTCTTTTTTCCTCTATTTTTTCTTCCTTTTTATTTATTTTCCCCCTTCCTCTTCTTTTATTTTTATGCATTTTTTAAAAATCTTTGCCTCTCCTTTTTTTTTCTCTGTTCACCCAATGGGAGGTGGACATAATTTTCGTGCTAGTCAGTCATATCTACTACACCTACTACCATACCCAATGGGAGACTATCATCACCCACTCCTGCACCACTGAATCAATGACAAATGGTGAACAAGACCTACTTACCCCACCTACAGCTCCTCTTCACAACCAGTGAACAGAGACCAACACTCACATTCCCACAAGTTACTCCACCCAAAGGAGAAAAGTGGGGAGCACACCAGTGCTGTCAAACTACCAAACAAAGAAGCATATATACCCCACCTGCCTGGATATATCAAAACAAAGCAAAACTAAAAATCAGGGTGAAAGAAATCAACACATAATCAAGAAATAAAAACAGCTACAAAATGTATAAGAGACAGCAGATGACATAAAATTAAGTGAAGAAACAAGACAAGATGGCACAAGCAGGTGACCAAAAGAAAGAACTAGGAAACTTCCTCAAGGGCCGTCCCAGAGCTTACATAAACCACAAACAAAATCAAGGAAAACAAACACAGTAACCCAGAATAATTCAGGAAAACAACACAGGAGCAAAATAACAACATAAATAAACAATTAGAAACTGTACCAAAACAGCAATTACAAGTCCAGAAGATTAATACTAAAATTACAGAGATAAAAAACACATTGACTGAAGAACAAATCATTCAATTTGAAAGATAAATCCCATACACCAATTTGTATGAGGAAAAATCAGAAGAAAAAAGGAAGAAGAAAAACCAAGAAAGTCTAAGAATTGTGTGGGACACAGTCAAGAAAAGAAAAAAAAAATACATGTGATTGAAATAAGAGAACAAGAGGAGACCAAGAAAAAAAAAAAATAAAGGATAAATTTTTTAAAGATTTACTCACAAAAAACTTAGCTCTAATACCACAAAAGGTGGAAAGATGAAAAGATATTCATCAAAGAAACTCAATGAACCTTATAGAGGATAGACCCCAAAAGAAAGTCACCAAGATATATCATAATCAAACTTCAAAATGCAAGATTAAGAAAGGAATCTTGAGAGCAGCTAAGGAAACACAAAATGTTACCTACAAAGGACAACCAATAACTTCAAGCTGTGATTTCTCAGCAGAAACCAAGCAGGCAAGAATGCAATGAGATGAAAGAAAGGGAAAAAAAAAAATTGCCAACAAGAATTATATATCCAGAAAAACTGTCCATTAAATATTATGGCAATAGAAAAAGAAATTTTATAAAATACCTAATATTTTAAGAAACAAATTTTGGAATTTTTAAACATCAGACCAACCAGACAAGATATGCTAAAGGGAGTCTTTCAGACAGAAAACCAACAGTCGAAGACAATAATCTAAGAATAACACTAGACAAAATTCACCCAGAAACTCCAAAACAAAATAAAAGAATACATGATGTAATTACAGAACTAACAGATGGAGAGGAAGTCAGGATGGTATAAAGATAGAATAGAGTGTTTCCATCTTTGAAGATAAAATTAATTACAAGATGACCACAAAGAAAATTAATAAGAAATTTACACAAATTAAGAAAGAATCAAATCTTCAGGACTCAGTTAATACAAAATCAACAATAAAGAAAAGCTGATAACAAAATGAACTCAGAACAGGAAAAATATTCAGAACAAAGAAATTGTCAATACCAAAATTAAAAACAGAAAAAAATGGTAGCAGTACATTCATAACTATCATTAATTACAGTGAATGTGAATGGATTATATGCACCAGTCACAAGAGAGTGGCAGAATGGATAAGAACACAAGACAATCAGTGTGCTACTTACAGGAGATGCACTTAAAATACAGAGATAAAATAAACTCAAAATCAAAGAGTGGGGGGGAACATATAAAACTTATGGCAATCGAACCAGAGCAGAAGTGGCAATGTTAATTTCTGGTAAAACAGATTTCACAGCAAAAACCATTCTAATGGACAAAGAGGGACATTATATAACGATAAAAGTACCAATT
Source organism: Orycteropus afer afer (assembly GCF_000298275.1). Classification (NCBI taxonomy): domain Eukaryota; kingdom Metazoa; phylum Chordata; class Mammalia; order Tubulidentata; family Orycteropodidae; genus Orycteropus; species Orycteropus afer. Next base: position 445,191 of record NW_006922147.1, on the reverse strand, counting down.
TAACAAGATAATATAACCTGAATAAATATCTATATACCCACAGAGTGACAAAATACATGAATTTGAAAACCTAAAGGAAATGAACAATTAACGTAATTGAAAAGAGAAATAGATAAGCCCACAAAAATAATAGGAGATTTTAACATACCCTTTTCTATAAATGACAGAACAACTAGAAAGACACTCAAAAAATGTAAAGAAGATCTCAACAACACAATCAACAAATATAACTCCATACAGAACAATCCACCCAACAAAATGCAATACACATTATTTTCCAGTGCACATGGCTCATTCTCCACAACAGACCATATGTTAGGCCAAAAAGGAAACCTCAATAAATTTAAAATCATCAAAATGCTCCAAAGTATCTTCTCAGATCACAACACTATAAAACTAGAAATAAATAATAGAAAGTTCAGGGGAAAATAATCAAATGCATGAAAAGTGAATAACAACCTGCTAACAATTACTTGTTTTCTTGTGTTTTATTGACTGTGCAAAGGCATTTGATTGTGTGGATCATGACAAATTATGGATAACGTTGAGAAGAATGGGAATTCCCGAACACTTGATTGTACTCATGAGGAACCTGTACCTTGACCAGGAGGCTGTCGTTCGAACGGAACAAGGGGACACTACATGGTTTAAAATCAAGAAGGGAGTGCATCAGGGTTGTATCCTTTCCCCAGACTTATTCAATCTATGTGCTAAGCAAATAATCTGAGAAGCTGGACTCTATGAAGAAAAATGTGGCATCAGGATTGGAGGAAGAATCATTAGAAACCTGAGATAAGCAGATGATACAACTTTGCTTGCTGAAAATGAGGATGACTTGAGGCACTTACTGATGAAGTTTGAAGAATACAGTCTGCAGTATGGATTATGTCTCAATATAAAGAAAATAAAAATCCTCACAACTAGACCAATGAGCAGCATCACAATAAATGGAAAGAAGACTGAGGTTGTCAAAGAATTCACATTGCTTGATTCTACAATTGATGCCAATGGAAGCAGCAGTCAGGACATTAGGTGATGTGCAGCATTGGGAAGGTCAACCATGAAGGAACTGTTTCAAGTGCTGAGGAGCAAGGATGTCTCCTTGAGTCCTAAGGTGTGCCTGACACAAGCCATGGTATTTCCAATCACCTTGTATGCATGTGAGAGCTGGACAATGAATAAGGAAGACCGAAGAAGAGTTGATGCTTTTGAGTTCTGGTGCTGGTGAAGAATGCTGAAAGTACCATGGACTGCTAAAAGAACTGACAGTGCACACAAAATGCTCCTTGGAAGTGAGAATGGCCAGACTTCGTCTCACCTGCTTTGGTCATGTTGTCGGAAGGGACCATTCCCTGGAGAAGGATGTCATGCTTGGTAGGCTGGAGGGTTGATGAAAGAGGGGGAAGCCTTCAACGAGATGGATTGACATGGTGGCTGGAATGATGGGCTCAAGTGTAGCAGGGATCATGGAGCTGGTTTGGGATTGGGCAGTGTTTCATTCTGCTGTGCATGGGGTCACTATGAGTCAGAAGTGACAAGTCACCTAACAATAACAACAACAATTACTATTTAACAGAAGACATAAAATGTGAAATAAAAATTCCTGGATGCAAACAAGAATGAAAACATAAAATACCAATATCTTTGGGATAAAGCAAAAGCTGTGCAGTGGTCTATTTATAGCAATAACTGCATACATCAAATAAAAAAAAGAAGAAGAAGATGAAAGAATTAATTCAATACCTTAACCCAGCAATTCCAACAATTAGAAAAAGAATAAAAAAAAAAACACACAGCCTCATCTCTGGAAGAAAGGAAATAATAAAGATTAACAACAAACCAAAAATAGAAAGAAGAAAAAATTAGAAATCGTTTCTTCAAAAAGATTTTTCTTCAAAAAGATTAACAAATTGACAAACAACTAGCAAATTTAACTAAGGAAAAGAAAGAGAAAGTATAAATAACATGAATATGAAATGAAGCTGGTGGCAATCCAAAAGAATCAACTGAAATGAAAAGGATAATAACAGAATTCTATGAAGAACTGTGTGTGTGTACTCCAACAAATTTGAAAATCTAGAAGAATGAACAAATTTCTATCAACACATGATCTTCCCAAACTAATGAAGACTGGGGTAAGAAATTTGAACAGGCCCAATACTGAAGAAATTTAATAAGACCTTTAAAGCTTCCAACAAAAACAATATAAAAGCCCTGGCCTAGGTAGCTTCTTTGAAAAGTTCTACCAAACCATTCAGAGATGACACCATTTCTACTCAAACTATTCCAGAAGATAGAAAAAGACAGAATATTTCCAAATTCTTTTTTTGAAGCAAGCATAACCCTGATACAAAAGTCATGCAAAGACACACTAAAAAAGAAAATTACAGCAATATCCCTCATAACATAGACACAGAAATCTTCAACAAAATCCTAGCCAATAGAATCCAACACTATTAAATACATATATACACACACATATACACTACAAGCAAGTATGATTCATGCCATGTCAGGATTGCAAGGATGGTTCAACATTCAAAAAACAATAAACAAATCCCACTACATAAATAAGACAAAGGAAAATGAAGTTGATCCTATCAATTGATACAGAACAGCTATTTGATAAAATCCAACACCCATTCCTGATGCCAATTCTCAGCAAAATAGGAAATAGAAGGAAAATCTTTCCATATAATTAATGATATATACACAAAATCAATGGCCATGGAGAGAGATGAAAAGTATTCCACTTGCAAATGAGAACCAGACAAGGATGCCCTATACCACCACTCCTATTCATTATTATACTGGAAGATGATTGGGCAATAATGAAAGAAAAAGAAAAAAAAAAAGCATCCAAATTGGTAAGGAAGAAGTATTACTATCCCTGTTTACAAATGATATGATCCTACACGTAGAAAAAAACTAGAGACTCAAAAAAAAAAAAAAAAAGCCAACTACTGGAAAAATTCAGCAAAATGGAAGAGTATAAGATCAACATACAAAAATCAGTCAAATTCTTCTACATCAACCAAAAGAATTCTGAAAAAGGAAATAAGGTGAACAATTCCATTTATAATAGTTACCAAATAGATAAATCTAACCAGAGATACAATGTTGTTGTTGTTGTTGTTATTATGTGCTATCAAATCAGACCCAACTCATAGTGAGCCCTCCTTGGGTTTGAGAGGCGGTATCACTATGGAAGTACATTGCCCAGCCTTCCTTCCGAGGAGTGGCCGGTGGGTTTGAACTGCCAGCCTTCTGGTTAGTAGTCAAGTGTCTTGGGCACTATGCTACCAGAGTTCCTAGAGATACAACAGATCTGTACAAAGAAAACTACAAAACACTACTACAAGAAAATAAAGAGATCTACATAAATGGAAGAACATATGCTCATGAATAGGAAAACTGGACACTATGAACACTATGAAAATGTCAAAGCCACCCAAAGTTATCTATAAATATAATGCAACCCCAATCCATATTCCATCAACATTCTTTAAGGAGATGAAGAAACAAACCACTACCTTTATATGTAAAAGAAAGAGATTTCAGATAAGCAAAGCAATACTGATGAAGAAGAACAAAGTATGACATTTCATACTTTCTAATTACAAAACATACTATACAGGAACACTAGTCAAAACAGCCTGGTATTAGCAAGAAGATAGAGGCACATACACCAATAGAACAGAACTGAGAACTTAGAAGTAGATCCACCCACCTATGGATAGCTAATCTTTGGCTAAATGTCAGAATTGATTAAATAGGCTCTTTAACAAATGGTGCTGACAGAAGTAGATATCCATTTGCAGAAAAGGAAACAAGATCCATATCTCACACCATATTCAAAATATCCAAATTAAAGACCTAAATATAGAACCCTAAATTAGAAAGATCCTCAAAGAAACAGTTGGGGTAAACTTAGAGGTCCTATATTATGGCATAGAATATCAAACATAACCAAAAATGTACAAACAGCAAAAGAGAAACTAGATGACTAGAACCTTCTAAAAATTAACTTCTCCTGTGTATAAAAAGACTTCTCCAAAAGCGTGAAAAGAGAACCTACAGACTTGGAAAAAATATATTTGACAAAAATATATCCAACAAAGGACTTAATCTATAAAATTTAAAGAAAACATCAACACCTCAACAACAAAAAGAGAAATAATCCCATGAGATAAAGTACAGAAGACATGAAGAAGTGCTTTACCAAACAAGATATTCAGGCAGCCAACAAACACATGAAAACACACACACGATCATTACCCATTAGACAGATGTAGTTCAAAACAACAACGAGATATCATCTTACGTCAGCAATAATAGCAAAGTTCAACAAGACAGAAAACAAATGCTGGGGAAGGTGTGGAGAGATTGGAAATTTTCATACACTGCTGGTGGGACTGCAAAACAGTGCAACCACTATGGAAAATGGCACAGTGTTTCCTTAAAAAGTTGGAAATAGAAATACTATTTGATTCAGCCATTCCACTATTAGGTGTGTATATATATATATATATATATATATCCTGAGGAAGTAACAGCTGGTACTCTAATAAATATATACACATGCATGTACATTGCAGCACTACTCACAATAGCAAAGGGATGGAAACAACCTAAATACCTATAAACAAATGAGTGGATAAACAAACTATGGTACATACACAAAACAACAGAATACTATGCAATGTTAAAAAATAACATAGAATCCAAGAACGCCTCGTAATATCAATAAATCTAGGGGATATTATGCTCAGACCAATAAATAATAATAAAAAAAAAACACTGCCGGCGAGTTGGATCCAACTCGTACCTACCCCTCCTTGGGTTTCTGAGGCGGTATCACTATGGAAGTAGATAGCCTAATCTTCCTTCTGAGTAGTGACTGGTGGGTTTGAACCACCAGCCTTCTGGTTAGCAGTCAAATGCCTTAGGCACTATGCTACCAAAGCTCCTCTAGACCAATAAAGTCAATCACAAAAGAACAAATATTGTATGAGTCCAGTATTGTAAAAAGTCAAGGAGAGGTTTACACACAGAAAGAAATATTTTTTATTGGTTACCAGGGATGGAAGGGGAAGCGAGGGAAAATTACTAGCTGGATTAGAGACAAGTATTAATTTGAGTGAAAATGAAAATAGTATATAAAGAGAGTGACCATCATAATATTACTAAGGAATAGGAAGATGCAGACAGGTACAGAAAAATTAAAACAACAAAGATAACTACTATTACATACACAATCCTACATTATCAGTAACAACATATATTAATCTACAAGTAGATATATAGGTAAACAGGCAAGATCATCATTTATGAGTAGGTGGACAGGGCTATACCATAAACCATATATAGGTTTGGAAGATAATGTTACTACATATGTATTTGTATGTGTTATAAATATATCCATGTGTCTATTAGAGCTAACAGGAGGCAAAGTTATGAAAACATCTTTGTTGTTGTTGCTGCCATTATGTGCCGTCAAGTCATCTCCAATTCATAACAACCCTATGTACAACAGAATGAAACACTGCCTGGTCCTGTGCCAGCCTCATGATCTCTACTATACCTGAGTCCATTGCTCCAGCCACTGCATCAATCCACCTTGTTGAGGGCCTTTCCCTCTTTCATTGACCTTCCACTTTACCAAGCATGATATCCTTTTCCAGAGAATGGTCCCTTCAGACAACATGACCAAAGTAGGTGAGATAAAGTCTGGCTGTTCTCACTTCCAAGAAGCATTTAAGCTGTACTTCCTCCAAGACAGATTTATTCATTCGTTTAGCAGTACATGACACTTTCAGCATTCTTTGTGAACACAACACCCCAAAAGCATCAACTCTTCTTTAGTCTTCCTTATTCATTGTCCAGCTCTCGCATGCATCCGAGGCAATTGAAAATGCCATGGTTTGGGTTAGGCATATCTTTGTCTTCAAGGAGATATTTTTGCTCTTCAGCACATGAAAGAGGTCTTTTGCAACAGATTTGTCCAAAGCAATACATCTTTTGATGTCTTTACTACTGCTTCCATCAACATTGATTGTAGAACCAAGTAATATGAAGTCTTTGACAACTTCAATCTTTCCTTCATTCACCATGATGCTGCTTATTGGTCCAATTGTGAAGATTTTTGTTTTCTTTATATTGTGGTGTAATCCATACTGCAGACTCTAGTCTTTAATCTTCATCAGTAAGTACTTATTTCATCAGTAAGTACACCAAGTCATCCTCACAACACAAAGTTGTGTCTTCTGTGTATCTCAGGTTGTTAATGAGCCTTCCTCCAACCTTGTTGACACATTCTTCTTCATATAGTCCAGCTTCTCGGATTATTTGCTCAGTATACAGATTGAATAAATTTGGTGAAAGTATACAACCCTGATGCCTCCCTTCCTGATTTTAAACCATGCAGTATCCCCTTGTTCTGCTCAAATGACAGACTCTGGGTCTATGTACAGGTTAGTTTCCTCATGAGTACAATTAAGTGTTCTGTAATTCCCATTCTTATCAATGTTATCCATAATTTGTTATGATCCACACAATCATAACAAATGCCTTTGCATAGTCAATAAAACACAAGTAAACATCTTTCTGGTATTCTTTGCTTTCAGCTAAGTCCCATCTGACATTAGTAATGATATCTTTCATTCCGCATCCTCTTCTGAATCCAGCTTGAATTTCTGGAAGTTTTCTGTTGATATACTGCTACAACTGTTTTTGAATTATCTTCAATAAGATTTTACTTTTGTGAGATATTGATGATGTTGTTTGATAATTTCCACATTCTGTGGGATCACCTTTCTTTGGAATGGCTATAAATATGGATCTCTTTCAGGCAGTTGGCCAGGTAGCTGTCTTCCAAATCTCTTGTCATAGCCAAGTGAGTGCCTCCAGTACATCCGTTTATTGAAACATCTCAATGGGTATTCCGTCAATTCCCTGAGCCTTTTTTTTTTTCTTTTTCCCCTAATTCCTTCACTTTAGTTTCAACTTCTTCCTTCAATACCACTGGTTCTTGATCATATGCTGCCTCCTGAAATGGATGATCATCTACCATTTCTTTTTGGTATAGTGAACCTATGTATTTCCTCCATCTTCTTTTGATGTTTCCTGCATCACTTCACATATTGCCCATGGAATAATTCAATGTTGCAATTTGAGATTTAAACTTTTTCCTCAGTGCTTTCAACTTGAGAAATGTTGAACATGTTCTTCCCTTTAGGTTTACTAACTCCAGGTCTCTGCACATTTCATTATAATAATTGACTTTGTCTTCTCGAGGTGCTCTTTGAAATCTGTTCAGCTTTTTTATCTTGTAAATTCTTCCATCTGCTTTAGCTATTCTCCATTCAAGGGCAAGTTTTAGAGTCTCTTCTGACATGCATTTTGGTCTTTTCTTCCTTCCTGTCTTTTTTAATTACCTTTTGCTTTCTTCATAAATAATGTTCTTGATGTCCCACAATACCTCTGGTTTTTGGTCATTGGTGTTCAATGCATCAAATCTATTCTTTAGATGGTCTCTAAATTCAGGAAGGATGTATTCAAGGTCATATTTTGGCCCTCATGGACTTCTTTTAATTATCTTCAATTTCAATTTCAACTTGCATATGAGCAGTTTATAGTCTGTTCCACAATCAGCTTCTGACCTTGTTTTGACTGAAGACATTGAACTTCTCCATCACCTCTTGGCACAGATGTAGTCGATCCGATTCCTGTATACTATGTCTAGTGAAGTCCACGTATATAGTCACCATTTATGCTGTTGATAAAAAGATATTTGCAATGAATAAGTCATTGGTCTTGTAAAATTCTACCAAGAGATCTCCAGTGTCATTTCTATCACCAAGGCGGTAATTCCAACTACCAGTGATTCTGCTTTGTTTCCAACTTTTGCATTCTAACCACCAATGATAATTAATGCATCTTGACAGTATGTTCAGTCAATTTCAGACTGTAGAAGTTGATAAATAATTTCAATTTTCTCATCTTTCACTTTTGTGGTTGGTGTGTAAATTTGAATAATAGTAGTATTAGTGGTCTTCCTCACAGGCATATGGATATTATCCTATCACTGACAGCATTGTACTTCAGGATAGATCTTGATACATTCTTTGTGATGTTGAATGCCATGCCATTCTTCTTCAATTTGTCATTCTCGGAATACTGGGTCATAAGATCATTTGATTCAAATGTCCAAAACCAGTCTGTTTCAGCTCACTAATGCATAAGATATCTATTTTATGCATTCCACTTCATTTTTGACAACTTCCAATTTTCCTGGATTCATACTTCATACATTCCATATTCCGATTATTAATGGATGTTTGCAGCTGTTTGTTCTCATCTTGAGATATGCCACATCAGCAAATGGGGGTCCCAAAACCTTTACTCTATCCACATTAAGATCAGTTCTACTCTGAGGAGGCAGCTTTTCTTCAGTTGTATTTTCAATGCATTCTGACCTGAGGGGCTCTCCTTCTGGCACTATATTGCACAATGTTTCAGGGCTATTCATAAAGTTTTCTAGCAATATATCAGACAGTTTTTCACTGCCCTATTCTTTGAGAAGTGGATGTCTCCTTCCTTCTTCTTAGTCTTTCTCAGTCTGGAAGCTCCACTGAAACCTGTCCACCCTGAGTAACCATGCTGGCATCTGAAACACTGGTGGCATAGCCTTCCATCTCACAGCAAGACTCAAGCCACAACAGTAGGACAAACTGACAGACAAGTTTGTCTCCCTTAGTTGTTCCAAATTGCTCTGCTCATTTCCTGGTCTTCCTGGCCCTGCTCACTTACCTGGCCTGCCCCTGGAGCACAAACTCTGCCTTCCACTGCTCCTGGAGCTGGCTTACTGTGGTCTGTCTCTGGTGCGCTCACTCTGCCTACACAAACTCCTGCCTTCCTTTTGGTCCTGGGCTGGCTTACTGTCTTCACTTGCATATGAAGAAATTAAAAATATCATGTCTTATTTGGCTAGTTCAATTGTAACCATCTGTTTTTCCCAGGTGCAATCTTGTGCCCCCATGTCTGATCTCTTCTTAGAATTTAAACTTGTTAGGCACAACCAAACTTAGGGGAAAGAGTCATTGAACCTTGGCTCAGGAGCATAACCAGAGAGGACATCAAGGTCAACTGTCATAACGTAGTCCAGAATGATAATGTTCTACATCCATCTTTGGTTAGTAGTGACTCGGGTCTTAAAAGCTTACAAGTGGCCATCAAAGGTGCAACTATTGGTCTCTCCTCATCTGGAGCAAAGAAGAATGACTATCAAAGACACATGGAAAAAATTTGTGCAATGGACTAGTGGACCACATTAATTCAGCCTCCATGACCCTGAGACCAGAAGAACTAGATAGTGCCCACCTCCCACCAGCAAAAACTCTGAAAGGAATCCAATAGAAGATCATGGATATAGTGGGAGAAAAAATGTGAAATAAAACCCAAAATAACAAAAAAGCTTAGTGGTCTGATAAAGCCTGTTGGAACCACCGAGACTATGGCTCCTCATCACCCGTCAAGCCTGGATCTGAACTGATGCTTTTGCCCAACAATAGGTAAATCTATGGGTAAACAGTAACACCATGGAGGGACACACTCCTTAGAGCAATCAACCATATGAGATCAAAAAGGAAGCATTTAAATAAATAAAGAATAAATCTCAGAAGGCAGTAATGGATAGGAAAGAAGGACAAATGAAATTCCACAGGGAGGAATTACTTCCTCCCTGATGTAACAGAGTGCTGTTACATTGTGGGGACTGCAGTCAATATCACAAAACAAAATATGGATGAACGGTTGAATGGAAAACCAATTTGCTATGTAAATTTTCACTCAAATCACATAAAAAAGTTTTTTAAAAATGGAACTAATTTTAAAAATGAAATTAATTAAGGTAAATATATATCTTTCTCCTTATTTTAATTATTCTAAAAGATAATGACTGTTTAAAACAATCCTAGTGAAAACATATTGTTTTTTTATAGCATATGTAAAAGTGTCACAAAGGCACCAGGTGACGCAAAAGGTTAAGTGCTCAACTATTAGCCAAATGGTTAGTGCTTCTAACCCTCTCAGAGGTTCCTCAGAAAACACACCTGGAGATCTGTTTCCGAAAGGTTTCAGCTTTGGAAACACTATGCAGCAGTTGCACTCTGTACACATGGTATTGCCATGAATTAAAATAAACTTGACAGTAACTAACAACAATAACAAAAATATCATTAACAGAGACTTTTTAACTATGACCTAACTTCTGAAGTTGTGCCTAAAATGTTCCTAAAATGGCACAGTGGAAACATAGACTTAACTTGGGTAGTTAATAAAAGTTGTTAATTGGCTTTAATTGATTTGCAAAGCTTTATCCCATTAGTCCCTTCCCATAACATGTTCTTATTCTAATTAGATTTTTCACAATGTGCTTGTGCAAGTGTGACTCTCTTCTTAAAAAACACATTCTCATTTCCACATAGTGAACATTCTTTGACATGCCACAATTAACAAAGGGTTTAGAAAGAAAGAACTTTCAATTTCCATATGATGCCCAGCACAAGTTGGTTAGCAACCTCTTTCAAACAAATTAATAGAACATTATTTTTAAACATATTAAAAATAAAATTGTTAAATTGCAGAAAAGTGCATCATACAATATAGATTTTAAACATAGTTTACTATATTGATCATTTCTAAATGGTTGCAGTAATTCTTTTTCATCTGGTTAGCACACATTGATTAATTTGTGTTTAATTGAGAATATTATTAAAAACTAATTATGAAAATTTAAAATGTCATTAACTTTGTTCTTTGGATTTAGCAGACTTATAAGACTCATCTAAATTCCAGAATAGCCCTTTAAAATCAGACAGCATACAGAAGAAAATAAAACTTGTACACATAGTGACATACTTTCTTCTCTAGAAATCATTTCTTTAAAATTATCATCTCCATTTATTAGTTTTACACTTTTTCATGTTTCTCTAATGTCTCTTTCCTATTAAAATTTATTAGGGATCCATTTGACCTGATTTTTTCTCTATATTTTCATAAGTGTTTTACATATGTAGGTATTTTCTGCTATATACTTATAGTGCCTAAGACATTTGACTGTTAACCAGAAGGCTGGTGGTTCAAACCCATTAGCCACTCCTCAGAAGGTAAATTGGGCAATCAACTGCAGCGGTGATAACTGCCTCAGAATCTCAAGGGGGTGTCGCTATGAGTCAGATCTGTCTCAATGGCAGTGCGTTGCATTTTTTGTGTTTTTATATCTACATATGGTACATAAAACAATATTGCTGCAGAAGGTCTGAAAAGAATAAATATGACTGTAATCAACTGATAAAAACACTTGAAAATTATGATTATTTAACATAGATTATATGATTGATCTAACTTCAGGTTTGAGGCTTTCCACATTTTGTTCCCTTCAATTTTCATTTTGCTCTCTTTATCATTTACAGAAAGGATACTCCTCAATAAAATTATCTATGAAACTTTAGGAAAAAAGAATAAGACTTTTCCACTGTTTTAATTACTGGAGACTAATAGTGTCAAACTTTAATTTGATGGGTGTTAAAGACATTATTCCTCAAAACTTACCAATGCTAGCTAAAAATATTAAAAACAGAGAAAAATTATGTTCTTGAAACAGACAAATAGTTATGACACACAAAGCAGAACTTACGATTCTACCTGAAAAATAATTTTAAATATAAACAAAAAGGAGGATGGCTATTGAGAAAAGACAAGAGCTCTTCATGAAATTGCAGGATATGGACACATTTTTATAAGTACATGCCATATTTTTAAAAGGTCTAGAGTGACAAGGAAACATACCAGGTGCTTGAACACACATACTGCATAAAATACAGCACACCCACACCTATAACATTCATGCATGGTATTTATAAATTTATAACAAATTTTATTGATGGATTGGAGAGAGAGAGAGAGAGAGAGAGAGAATGTGTACTTTGTCAAAATACAAGCATCTTTATTTTTCTGTACATACACTTTCCTAGACAGAACATCCTTTATCAGCCTATGTAGCTTAATGCTCCCTCTTTACTTTTCCCCAGTTTCATTTATTTTCTTATGTAAATAAGTTTAGAACTATTTTCTGCCCCATGTAACCCTTGCATGCTCATATGCAAAGAATCCCTAATGTGTTCCATCAAACGTGAGCCATTTACTTCAGATCTGATTCTTGCATTCCCGTCGGCAGTCTCCGCAAGGGAAAGGAAATAACATTATTATTGTTGTTTAATCCTATCAAAAATAATTGGGAACTCTGGTGGCCTAGTGCCTATGACATTTGACTGCTAACCAGATGGATGATGGTTCAAACCTACCAGCCACTCCTCAGAAGGAAGGTTGGGCAATCTATTAACATAGTGATGCTCTACTCCCTCAGAAACACAAGGAGGGGATCACTATGAGTCTCATTTGACTCAACAGTAATGAGTTATTATTTTGAAAAGTAGAACAGCCACAGACAGTTTGATTTTGAAATAAAACATGACAACAATATTTTGTTTCTAGCCACACTATCAGAGGTTATGCAATGTGTAAACTACTATCAGCAAGAAGCACTTACTATGAAAGGATCATAATCCACATGAACTTGAGAAATATTTCTGTGCCTTTCTCATCACACGAGTTATCAGTGTGCACCAAATACCCAAACTTACTTTCCCCTTCAGGTCTCTCATCTGTTTAACTGTACAGGAGATTGGATAACACAGAGGGTAAAAAATGCTTAAGAAGTTAATGGAGACAACAAATAGAAAGGCAGGCCACAGAAAGGGTAAAAGACAGATAAAAATATTAATAGAAAGTATAATATCTCAAAATAATATATTAGCCTGAGACTGTTTCCAGGAGAAACAAAGAAAACAACATACTTCAATAGGATGAACAAGCATATACTCTATATCACATTTATTATATGTTAATTATCTATAAATACCTTAATAATTTAACTCCTGCTATAACCTTATAAGATATATATTTTTATCTCCATCTTTAGAAATAAAGATGTCAAAGGCCAGAGAATAACTTGTTCAAAGATGCAAACATTCAAACGAGAAGCTTCCTTTTATAAAACTCCACTTAAACATCAAGCCTGTACTTTTTGCATTTATCTACCTGATCCATGATCATGAAACAACTGTTAGATTATATTCAGTAGGCACTTGACTGCTAATCAGAAGGCTGGAGGTTCAAACCCACCAGCCACTACTGGGATGGAAGGTTAGACAATCTACTTCTGTAGAGATGCCACCTCGGAAAACCAAGGAGGGGTTTCTATGAGTTGGATTCAACTTAATGTCAGTGAGTTTGGGTTTTTTGTTTGTTTGTTCGTTTGTTTAATAGGGCATAAATTCTCAAAAAACAAACTCATTGCAAGAGTGGGTTTTCAAGGAGGTATCTCTACGGAAGTAGATTGCCCAGTCTTCCTTCCCAGGAGAGGTTGTGTTCAAACCTGCCAGCTTACTGATAAGCAGTGAAATACCTTAGGCGCTATGCCACTGGAGCTCGAAAACGGCATTTAAACTACCACCACCACCACCACCACCACCACCACCACTACTACTACTACTACTAAATAACCTCACTCTCACTGCAGATGGAGTCGACTTGACTGCTAGTGATCCCTCCTTGGTTTTCCTAGGCTGTATCACTAGGGAAGTAGATTGCCTAATCTACCTTCCAAATAAGGCATAACAAACCAAACCAAACTGACTGCTGTGTAGTCCTACCGACTCATAACAATTCCTCCTTGGGTTTCCCAAGCATTATCTCTATGGAAGTAGATTGTCCAACCTTCCTTCTGAGGAGTGGCTGGTGGGTTTGAACCATCATCCATCTGGTTAGCAGTCAAATGTCATAGGCACTACACTAGCAGAGCTCCTGAATAAGGCATAGAAGAATTATTCACTTTGGAATGATATCCATCAAACATGGTTTAAAAATAATAATAATAATTGCAGCCCTCAAAAGGGTAAATATCAACTATCGGAATAATTCATTTAGGTGGAAAAGCTATTCCTCTGACAATGCCATATAAATGAAGCGTCCCTATATTTTACTGTCTGTTTTGCTTCTGCTTCTGTACCTGTTTTTGATATCCAACCATAATTCCACTCTTTTATTCCTTTTCATCTATTAATGAAGTTTTTAATCAGTGTTACAACTTCAAGTAAAAAGCTTGGTAATTTTGCTTCCCGCCAATATATCTGCATATTTTCATTTCCAAGTAGCATCATTAAAACGACAGTAGCAATTTGGACAACCTATGCCATCCATGGTAGTGAGCCGCGCCCTAAGAGGCCGAGCTTCCGAACAGCCAATTCCCGGAGACTGGGCGGGCGAACGCGAAGCCCGGCGGGCCGAGCCCACTGGTGGTGGTGGGCAATGGGCCAGTTCCTGGTGCATCACGGTGGAGGACCTTAAAAGGGAAGTCAGCGGGGTACAGCGCCGAAGCGAGGTGCGGTGGTTAGCGGGGGAGGCCCCTGCGCTTTAAAACAATGCCGGCGGAGCCCGCGCGAACATGCAATCACGAGCGCTCCTGAGGCTGGTGCTCCCCCGGCTCGGCCTCCATGGGGTTCTGTGGCTAGTCTTCAGTCTGGGGTCCAGCATGGGCTTCTACCAGCGCTTTCCTCTCAGCTTCGGCTCCAGCGCCTGAGGGGCCCGCCAAGGCCTCGCTTCGCCGGATTCGGGGCCCGCGGGCAGGCCAGGGAAGCCGTAGGGGCCGTCGCGGCTGCAGCCGCCGGTTTCCTGGGTAGCTGGCGGCCGGCGCCCGGCTCTACAGCGTCCTGGGCCAGGCGTATACGGCTCGGCCCACTGCTGGGCTGTCTGGGCCGCTGCCCCGACGAGTACGAGAAGTGCTACAGCAGCACTTTCCCGCCGCAGCTGAGAGCTCAGATGTGCAACTTGGTGCAGGGCATGCTTGTCTTTAGCTATGAGAACTACATGGCGCACTCCTTTTCCCAGTAGGAGCACAACCTCATCCACTTTTATGTCCAGGGCCCTGACCGTGGGGACCCTTCAAATCTGAACATCAAGAATGTCCTAGGGAACTGTTCCTTGGCTTTTGTTGATGAGTTGGTTACACTTGCAATAATGGGAAATTCATCTGAGTTCCAGAAAGCAAATTACTGGTCAACAGAGTTCCATTTGACAAAGATTCCACCATCCATGTCTTTGAAGCCGCAATAAGGGAACTGGGAAGCTTGCTTTCTACCCACAGAATAACAGACTCCAAACAGCCCTTTGGCAACATGACCATTAAGGACTATGACGATGCATTGTTCCACATGGCTCATGACCTGGCCAAGCTTCCTTCCTGCCTTTGAAAACACCAAGACAGACATTCCCTATCTTCAAGTGAATTTAAAGACAGACCTTCCACCTGACAATAATAATGAGATGTATATGGTAGGAGCTGGTTCCCTCCTGCTGGAATTTTGGATTCTGAGCCGATTGCTGGGGGAACCCACATTTGAGTGCGTTTCATGGCAGGCTGTGAAAGCCTTGTGGAACCTCCGGAGCAATGACACAGGATTATTAGCATTGTTGTGAACATTCAGGCTTGCTGCTGGGTTGGAAAGCAGAGTGGCTTCGATGCTGGCCTAGACTCCTTTTAAAAATACCTCTTGAAAAAAAAAAAAAAAATACCTCTTGAAATCTTACATTCTCTTTGGAGAAAAAGAAGCTAGAAATGTTTAATGCTGCATGTAGTATTCAAAACTATTTAAGAATAGATCTGGAGGCCTGTAATGAAGGAGTAGAACCCCCCACTCTGTGTCAATGTGGGCAGCTGATGAACACCTGGCTCAACTCTCTGCAGGCCCTCTTCCCTGGACTGTAGGTCCTGATAGCGGATGTGGAAGATACCATCTTCCTGCATGCATTTTATTATACCATATGGAAATGATATGGAGCTCTCCTAGAGAGGTATAACTGGCAACTACAGGCCCCTGATGTTCCTCTCTTCTATCCATTGAGATCAGACTCAGTGGAATCTACATAACTCCTCTATCAGGCAACCAAGAATCCCTTCTACCTCCATGTAGGAATGGATATTCTGCAGTGCCTGGAAAAGTACACAAAAGTCAAGTGTGGGTATGCCACACTGCATCATGTCATAGACAAGTCCAAAGAGGACCTAATGGAGTGCTTCTTCCTCAGTGAGACCTGTAAATACTCCTATCTGCTATTTGATGAAGAGAATCTAGTACACAAATCTGGAATCAGATACATGTTTAAAACTGAGGGACACATTTTCTTTGTGGACAAACATCTTTGGGAGTCAGCCTGAAAGGAATTCTTTTCTGAAGAGGGCAAGCAGGAGCAAGAGGGAAAACTCATGCACAGGCCCAAGTGTCAAGAATTAAAAGTCATCAACTGTATCTCCAATTGCAATTGTATTCTTGATGAGAGGAGACACTACCTGCCCTTAAAGAGTGTCTACATGCACTAGATTGACCAGATGGTTGGCTTGATCTGATCTAGTGTCTTCTGGGTATCCTCTCTTTATGCCACACATTGATGACTGGGTCCAAACCATTCAGAAATCCAGTCTGACATGGAGAGAAGAGGACAGATGTCTGGCCATCCATAATGGTGTAGAGATTTCTGTCCAGCTGCTTACCCACATGTCATTAGTTCTTACATTCTTTAGTGTTTCTCTTCTGTTCTATAAAATGCACCTATTTTTCTTACGGATATAATTAGAAATTAGAAGGTACATGCAAATTGGCTTCTTACGGAATGCTATCTAATGCTAAGCATAATTGATGGGGAAACTGGATTGATTTTCATAGTTTAATACTTGAGAATCCAAGTCTCTTTTGCTGGCCCTCACCATATCTGCAGTATTGCTGCCTCTGCATTGGGGATTGTGAATGAACTTTCTCTGGAAAAGGGCCTGAGGTTTCCTTGATATCCCTTTCTATTGCATTGAAAATGTCATCCTGTCTGCCTCTCATTCAATAATTGGAATTTCCCCCAGATATCAACCAATTTTTGTTTGCCTGGGGAAAAAAAATATAATAATCTAGTAATTCATTTGCACTCTCAAGTATTCTTCAGAGTATTACAGATAATTTGTGTAAGAACAATACTTTTATCAGAATTCTCACTGGCAGTCTCCTAAGTTATCACATCATAGTGTTAAGAAGTTAACTGGTAGATCATTTGGATGGCATTTTGCATTTATTTTGAACCTGAACTTACCTGAGGAACATCCATAGTTCCAGAACCAGGTACCTTTTCAAGAGAAAAAAAGAACTAAATTTGTCTGAGCCTATGTCTGTTGCCTATTTACTAATCAAGGATTTTCAATTCTGACCATGTTTCAGTTAGAAGTTAGTTTTGTTTTTGTTTTCAGCGCCAATTAGCTAAGTCGGAGGGTGGGGGGTGAGAATGGTCCAAGACTTTCTGGCATCCCTTGAGCAGTTCTCTCTATGATACAGGCTTTAGATGAGTACCTTATACTAGTTATGGTTTGAGTCACTGGATGTCAAAGCTGCTGCTGTGGTCTCCATAGGCTTGTTTTGTATCACTGCATGGTGGGACCACAGTAAAATGGGGATTGGACTGACTGTTGATTAGAAAATTTCCTGCAAGTGGGTAGGCCATTCTTTACCTTTAACCTGATACAGACAAGGACAAGGTTTTGGTAAAATGCTTGTTTTATTTTTTATTACTTCCTTAGCCAAAACAGAAGTATCTCTCTTTGAACTTACACTGAGTAGCAATACAAAGCAGAGATGCATTTGAACCCCTAGTCTGGCATCTGTGGAACGTCAGGAATGGGTACATTTCTGTAGAAACACACAGCCTCATTGTGTTTCTTACCTGCCACTATTTGCCCATTTCAAATGAATTCATTTCAGTATGACAGCTAGAAATAGTGCTGTCTAAGCCACTGCATTTTTAATCAAAAGGGAGAAATATGTATTCATTCTTGGAAATATAAGGGTTACTTTTTTAAAAAAATAGATGTGTAATTCAGTTCTTTGAGATTTTTAAAAAGGGGATTTTCAATACTGCAAGTATCACCTCTAACTTTTAAACATTTTCTATGCAAATTGTTGTCTAGTAATATATCAGTGTTTCACTGCTATTCATAGGGTTTTCACTGGCCAATTCTTTGAGAAGTAGATGGCCTCTTCCTTCTTCCAAAGGAATGACAATATAAAAGAGCTGATCAGAAGATTTCAAAGAACAACTTGAGAAAACAAAGCCAATTAAAATGAAATGTTCAAAGACATGGAGTCAGAAACCCAAAAGGGAAGAACGCACTCAGCATTTCTAAAGCTGAAAGAACTGAAGAAAAATTTAAGCCTTGAATTGCAACATTGAAAGATTGTATGGGCAAAATATTGAATGATGCAGAAAACATCACAAGAAGATGGAAGGAGCCGGAATTCAAAATGGAGTCTCATCACTAAGCACCATGCTATTTCCCTCTAGCATCTTAGTGCTTGAAAAGCTAGGTACAGCCAGTTAAATTAGGGATTTTGGTGCTCTGAACAGCTCACTGAATCAGAGTGCACCAAAACACAGAAGAGCAGAATTAGAGGAAAGGCACAGGGAGATTATTTAAGAAAGATCTACCTGGCAGAGGATGGATGGGCTGCTGAGAGAGGTCATTGGAAACTTCCTTGGGGCAGTCACTGACTGGTGGGTGAGGGCAACCACCTAAGATCTCCATGAGCCAAGAAAGCGGACCTATATCAGCATACCAGGGACCACACCAACATCCCAGCAACAAGCCCCAAGGATCTGCCTCCAGCACCTGATTTTATAAGTAACTTGGGTCACCTAAGTGCAAATGGGCATGTGCAGCACCACTGAAACTCAAGCGGAGAGCTCACTTGGGCTCCAGGAGGGTGAGCTCGCTCCCCACTCAGTGGGTCACTGAGTTGGCTTGGGTCAGCCTGGGAGACATTAAGATTTCTGTACTTGTATTTGTCACTGATATCAGGACCACAGTTTACTAGCAGGTACTCTCCTGACTCCAGCACAGATGAAATTGTGTGCATTTTTGGCACCGCAGGTGGGTGGTATCACAGACAAACTCTTGAGCCATTTGTGGTCTGTGGGGATTGTGTCAGCACCATGGGCAGATGGGGCAAGGGGAGAGAGGAAGCCATGGCTGAGTTTGGTCCTGGGAATTTGCCTTGGATCAGCTTTTTGGTGCCGAGGGGCCTCGGAAGCAAGGTCTTTGAGTGTGCCAGATCCTGGTGGAAAGTGGTGACTCCCTAACAACAGGAATCTTTCCTGAGATTGAGCCACAGACTTGTAAATAATTATGTCATCAATAACAGCCCACACAAAGCCCTAGAAACCGACCCTAGCAACACCAAGCTTGCTTTCTTCTGCTCCCACCTTCTCCACTGATAACTTCACTCATTCAGTAGAAGAAACCATATTCAGCCAAATACCATAAAATCTTCTGCTTCAAACTCTAAACCCTCTTTATGACAAACAGAAACACATATCCACATTCCACACAGTGATTCCACCATCACAAAGAAAACAGCAGAGTGACCCAACATACTTGAATCAATAATAAAATAAAACACACCAGCTTCACCTTTTCAAAATATTAAACCATAAAACCAAGACAAAACAAATCATCATGTAACCAGCAGCTAAAGACAATCTCAAAATGCCTAGGAAACAACAGGCAACCTCAAATCCAAAAAAAACAAGACAAAGCATTAGAAGGAAAACCACAAACAAAGGTTTCATTATACATGGAGGAAGAGGAGGCAATAGAATTATCTGAGAAGGAATTTAGAGGATATGTTTATAGAGCTATACAAAAGCCTAAGGAAACCCAAACAGATACAAGGAGAACACAGACAGTTAGTTCCTGGAGGAACTCAGGAAAATCATTGAGGAACAGAATATTAAGATTAATGCACAATCAGAACTCATACAAAAACAGCAGTTAGAAATGCAGAAAATTTCTATTGAAATGCAAACATGAACACCAAAATGACAGAACTACACAACACAGTAGAAGCTCAAAAGAGCAGATTAGAACTGACTGAAGAATGCATATCCCAACTACAAGACAAATCCCTGAACACTAGCCTGTATGAAGAAAAATCAGAACAAAGATTTAAGAGAAATGAAGAGAGCCTAAAAATTATATAGGATGACATGAGATGAAACAATATAAGACTCATTGGAATTCCAGAACAAGAAGAGGTGAAAAAGACCACCAAGAAAACTGTGGAAGACCTGCTAGCAGAATACTTCCTCTATATCATGAAAGAAGAAAAGATATTTGTCCAAGAAACTCATAGAACCCCATACAAGATTGACCCCAAAAGAAAGACACCGAGGCATATTATAATCAAACTTTCCAAAACCAAAGACAAAGAAAAAATTTTGAGAGCCGCCCGGGAAAAAATAAATATTACTTATAATAATCAAACAGTTAGGCTGAACTCTGATTACTCAGCAGAAATCATGCAGACA